>NC_048298.1:42377025-42707407 GCF_013100865.1 Trachemys scripta elegans
CAGCTGTGTGGAAGGGACAGGGGCAAGGCTTGGAGTGGTGTTGCCGGCGCGGGTTGCTGGCTCCTGGGAGCGGCAGCCCCACGTTCTGCTCCTTTCGCAGCTGTGGTTTCCTGGAGAGCCCTGCAGTTCTGCAGATACCAATTTATATCCGCATAGGGATCTACTTTTAAGCACTTGATTCAAGATGTCTTTGTTACAACTTTTCCCTTGCTTAAATAATGTATTTGTTCATGTGTCACAGGACTGGAATCTGGTAGATGTAAGTTCTGTTTCTGCATCTGCTGCAAAATTCTGATATGACTTCAGGCAAGTCATTTAGGGAATGATCCAAAGCCCACAGAAGTTAATGGAGAGATTCCTGTTGACTTTAGTGGGTTTTGGATCAGGTCCATAATTTTTCTATATCCGTTTCTCCATTTATAAAAAGGAGATACACACCTACTTCACAAGTGAGATTAAATGCATGTTTGTGTAGTGCTTTCACCCAGAATTGAGTATACAGACTGAGTTATGCACTGTTGTCACCATGTTGGCCTCAGAATATTAGAGAAACAAGGTTGTTGAGGTAATATCCTTTATTGGACCAACTTCTGTTGGTGAGAGAGACAAGCTTTTGAGCTTACAAACTGCTCTTCTTCAGTTCTAACTCTGTGTAAGCTCAAACTTGTCTGTCTCGCCAACAGAAGTTGGTCCAATAAAGGACGTTACCTCACCCACCTTGTGTCTCTATATAGTCTGAGATAATTTGTGACCTGCTTCCACCTTTTCCTTAATTTGACTAATATTTGTTGATTTACTGTCATATCTAAATCCTATTTATTTTCTTTCTAAAGCTACAAAACCACCCAGATATAAATGTGGGATTTCAAAAGCTTGTCCTGAAAAGCACTTCGCCTTCAAAATGGCAAGTGGAGCAGCCAACGTAGTTGGACCAAAAATTTGTGTGGAAGATAATGTGTAAGTATTTGCTTATCTGTCAGATTATCTGTACATATCTTTTAAAAATCTAGTTTGGATAATTGCTCAGTCAGAATCTCTTGAATTCAGACTATAATGTATTGATTGTTTTGCTGAAGTAAATAGAACATCTTGTGGTTTACTCTTAGTTTAATATGCAAACAAATATCTGAACTGGTACAAACACACTTTTTAAATGTACTTTTGACACTCACTAGCTGTATGTCGGATTGTACTGTGAAATTGTTATGGTTTGCAAAATACTCTTTTAAACTCCATCAGGCCAATGACAGATAAAATATATTTTTAGCCTTTCTTTAAAAGAGCCCTGCCAGGGTAAAAAGACAGATATTTTAATAATAAAAAGGTAATTAAATTTTGTTGATATCTTAGGTTATTAAACCTAAACATTTTAAAAATCTAATTCACTTTTCACAGTAAATTCACTTAGTCTAATATTATTAATCAAATTAATGAGTTTCACTTTTGTTTCAGTTTCTAGTAACTTTCACTTTTTATATCCACTAGTATCTTGCTGCAAAGGTTGGGCTGCATGCACTGCAGGGGAATGTTTGAAAAAATGTATTCTTTGAGGTTATTAAATTGAATAAAAACATAATAGTAGTTATTTAATGCAGCCCTTTTAAAAATACAAAATCTGTTTTATGCCTGGGCTATTTGTGTTCCTTAAATATTAAGCTAATTGGATTACTTCATCAGTGTGCTAATTTTGTTCCAGACCGTCTCACCTCTTACATCATGATTACCCTTGATTTTACCCCATAGAGTACATGTGACTTTATAGATTACAGTTTACCAGCTCAGTTTCTGAATAAGTTGCATTGCAAAAGGATTTTTAGTATTGCTACAACTACTAAGAACTTTGTTTACTCTAGTCACAATCAGCATTCGGGTGACGGTTGGCTTTAAATTAGTACAGTTTAGTTGTAGGTTTCTCCCAGTGCACGCTGTTCTGGGGCTGCATAATTCCAATATGTCTTATGTCAGACTATGCAGAGTTGTTCCAAAATAACTGGCAGTTTTTCAGTGAACATTCTAACACAATTTATTATACTGCAGATGACAATTTAACTACAAGGTAATTTCAAGTAGAGGACTAGATTCTCATTAGAGTGTACTGTGTTTTAAAGAGACTTTGTAAGATTAGAGGCATTTGAGCCAAAGGATTGTCTTTGTCTTCAAGACTGTACCCTGTCATGATCACTTAACTCTAGTAACACTGATCCACTGTGGCTGGAATATACTAAGCTAACATGCTGAAGCATAGACAGATGTTAATATGCTTAACTATGGACAGACGTTCCTTCCTCCTTTCCTTGCACAGCCAGTACTATACCCACCACTGACTCAGCAAGTTGGTTAGACTGCCTAAGATCCAGTTTGGCTAGATTTTTTTCACTGCCCTGCCGACCTGGACTTTAAACAAACTGTCAAACTTGATTAAGTGGCTGGCCAGCCACATTCATTATAGTTCAGTGATATAATTTTCCTTAGAACTTACTCAGCAAACAGGTACTTATGAAATAACAGTTCCAGAACATGAAACTAAATATGGTTAGTATAGCTGGATTCTTTAGGAGTTGCCCCCCTCTTTTCTAGCTAGGCAGCAGCCATAATACTTTGCCTCTTTCAAATGAGACACAACCCTCTTGAAATCTTTCACTGAGCAGAAGTGTTAACTTCAGTTTCTTGACCAAACTTTAACTTAGATAGATAGTTATATTCAGTCAGCCTGAAAGTCTCCTTTAAAATTTCTCGTGCAGTTGAGGAAATTATTCTTTAATTCCTTCCTAAAACCCTGTTATCTAATGCCGGTGAGTGAATACTGCGTTCTGCCTCAGAGGTGTCCTAATTTCCTGGGGTGGTGAGTGGTCCCAATATTGTTTTATACAGAGTCATATAAAAAGTAGTTTGTAAAGTGCTTGGGATCCATCAAGATGAGAATTGAGATGGTTTGAGTTGTCTTTATTATGTATTTTCAAGCTTAACACAAAGTTATGTTATGTTTGTAAAGAGGGAGTGTAGCCTCATAGCACTAAACTGGGAAGGGCTACTGGGTTGTGTTTCCAATCTTGTCAGTAACTCAATTTGTGACCTTGAGCAATTAATCTAATCCCTCTGTCCCTCAGTCTACCAGTCTGGATGTAATAAAACTTACCAACTTCTCAAGGTGTTTATGAAGCAAAATATTTGCAAAGATTTTTGGAAAACCAGAGATGAAATGCTATATATGTGCATCATATTAGTCGTCTGATTTTTTTTTTTAATCTCAAATAGTTAAATAAGGAGTAGTATGTGTGTTGATTTGTTTGCCAAAGCTTCTGCTGAAATAATTGTCAGATTCTCCTCTAGAGCAGGTGATAAAAAGCAAGAGGCACTTCTTAGTAACAAATAATGTAATAGTTATGTTTGTATGATGTACTATTATCCTGCATCATCTGAATAGGATCTTCTGCATCAATTTACTGTACACTTTTGTCAAAAAGTATTATCTCTGCTAACTTCCTATGAGGATGCCTTTTAATATCTCTTGGTTTTATATACACAATTAAGAATCTACACTTATATATTTATAGAGGTCTTTATTTTTGAATGCAGTGCCTTTGACTTATATTTTAAAAGCCCACATAGTATGTTGTCTTGAAGTTTGGATTAGTATTCTAAAACCAAAAAACTACTGCCCTCTTTTGAGAAATTCAGTATTATATTTGTACATGCTTATGACTGCTGCTGCCACCTGGAGGGTGAGGAGAAAGATCTAGCCACTTTGCAAGAATTCATTTTAGATAATGCAGCTGTTTTATGGTTGCTTGAGATTGCCCTTCATTATCTGTGCTCGGGTGATTATTCAGATCTGTTTGTACAGTAACTCATCGCTTAACATTGTAGTTATGTTCCTGAAAAATGCTACACCTCTACCCCAATATAACTCTGTCCTCGGGAGCCAAAAAATCTTACTGCGTTATAGGTGAAACCTCGTTATATCAAATTTGCTTTAATTGGCCGGAATGCGAAGCCTTGCCCCCCCCCCCCCCCAGAGCGCTGCTTTACCGCGTTATATCAGAATTCATGTTATATCGGGTCATGTTATATTGGGGTAGAGGTGTATTTTAAATGAAACGATGTTAAGTGAATCCAGTTTCCCCATAAGAATGAATGTAAATGTGGGGGCAGGGGGGTGTTAGATTAGGTTCTAGGGAAAATTTTTTCGCCAGACAAGAGACTGTGTGTGTGTGTGTGTGTGTGTGTGTGTGTGTGCGCACATATACACAGTATAAGTTTTAAACAAACAATTTAATACTGTACACAGCAATGATGATTGTGAAGCTTGGTTGAGGAGATGGAGTCAGAGGGTGGAAGAGGGGATATTTCCCAGGGAATGCTTTACTGCTAAATAATGAACTAGCACTCTGCTGAGCCCTCAAGGTTTAACATGTTGTTAATGTAGCCTCACACACTCCAAGGCAGAGACACACACACTGTGTGTGTGTGTGTATGTGTGTGTGTGTGTGTGTGACGCACATTACCCCTTTCAGTACGCTGATCCCATTCTAAGTACACTGCCTTTTTAAGTAGATCAGCAAGTTGAGACAGCAGCTGCTGCCAGAAAGCTTCCTCCGTCCTGAGCCCTGTCCTGTTCCTCCTTCCCCCCCCCTTTGCTCTGTGGAGATAGGGTTCAGGAGCTGGGGAAAGGGACACCCTGATATTAGCACCCCTCTTTCTCCCGCGGAGGGCCCCCCCCATCCCCTCTGCACAGCAAGCAGGAGGCTCCCAGGAGCAGCTCCAAGGCAGAGGGGAGGAGCAGCACAGGGCAGTGAGGGGAGGAACAGCTGAACTACCCGGCAATTGATAGCCTGCTAAGCAGCTGCTGCACAGGGGGCTGCCGGTCCACCCTGGTTCCAAGCTCCAACAGGCTGCTCTTCCTGCAAGCAGTGGACAAAGCAGGCGTCTGCCAAACAACGTTATAAGGGAGCATTGCGCAACTTTAAACTAACATGTTCTCTAATTGATCAGCGATCTAACAAGGAAACAAGTTAACCGGAATGACGTTAAGTGAGGAGTTACTGTACAGCAAACATCCAACAGCCAGCTAATAAAGCAAGTCAAATTGAATAGCACTGTTACAAAGGTAAATGAACATTAAACATAAATGAATGCATTTGCTTTATGCTGAGTTCCAAAATCTGTTGACATTTCAGAGTAAATTTCATTAGGAAATTTTCTTTTGAATGATTGGCGATTTTGGAGGGAAAATACAATTTTCCTGTAGAGCTGGTACAGTTCAAGATCCATGAAAGTATGAGATGATATGGTTCCAAAACCTTGCATCTCATAATATCAGTACTAGATTGGTCTGAATGATTACTGCAGAATACTGGGCATCTCTTTTTACGTTTGATCCCTGAAGGCAATTTTGTTCTAGTAAAAAACAATTGTTTGTGTATGTTATACTGAAGTAGAATGTTTGTTTGTAAAATTCCCTAAATAATTAATCCTCCTTTGTTGAAATTAGTCACTTGTTTTTAATCTGATCAGAGAACAGATTAGGTAATTACTGAAGGAAAGCAGAGACTATTTCTGAGTTACTGCAGTTTTAGCTGTATTCTGGCAAGTGCTAGATACTTCAAGCAACTGCAACAAGAGGTATTGAATACTAATATGGGTGAACTTGAGTGCCTCGTATTAAATCAGGATATTGATATCACAGAAACTTGGTGGAATGAGGATAATCAATGGAATATGATCCTACCAGGGTACAAAATATATTGGAAGGACAGAATAGTGAGTGCTGGTGGGGGAGTGGCACTTTATGTGGGTAAAAAAAGCGTAGAGTCAAATGAAGTAGAAATCTTAAATGAACCAAAACTGTACCATAGATTCTCTATGGATAGTAATTCCATGCTTGAATAATATATATAGCAGTAGGGATAAACTACTGACCACCTGACGATGATGGTGATAGTGACTGTGAAAGGGAGGGAGATTAGAGAGGCTATAAAAATAAACTCAGTAATGGGGATTTCAGCTATCCCCATATTGACTAGCTACATGTCATCTCAGGACAGCATGCATAGAACATTTCTTGACACCTTAAATGACTGTTTCTTGGAGCAGCTGGTCCTGGAACCTACAAGAGGAGAGGAAATTCTTGATTTAGTCCTAAGTGGAGCACAGGATCTGGTCCAAGAAGTGAATATAGCTGAACCGCTTGGTAAAAGTGACCATACCGTAATACACTTTAACATCGGGGAAGGGGGAGATACCAAAGCAGCCTACCAAGGTAGCATTTACTTTCAGAAAGGGGAAGTACACAAAAATGAGGAAGTTAGTTAAACAGAAATTAAAAGGTACAGTACCAAAAGTGAATTTCCTGCAAGCTGCATGGAAAGTTTTTAAAGACACCATAATAGAGGTTCAATTTAAATGTATACCCCCAAATAAAAAAAAAAAATAGCAAGAGAACCAAAAAAGTGCCAGGGGGCAATGAGGATAACCTTGGCCTGATCCACTTTCAGCTGTGGATGGTCACAGGATGACCTGTGAAATGATCGGTATCAGAGGGTAAGCATACAGGAGAGTCGACTGCCAGCTGATGTGAAAGGCAGTCAGGGAGCCCAGATTGAGGACTGCTCGAGAGCAGAACAGACCAAATTTCCTGTTGTCCCTCGTAGTGAACAGGATGCCCCAAGCCACGAAAATGATTTGCAGAACACTGGGCTTCAGGGACCGCTCGTGACATAGGGAAAAATTCCTGCTGAGATGGTCCACGAGATGATTCTGGACTCAGGGCAAGTGATTAGCTATTGAGAGAGACTCTTCGATGCAGAATTGCCATAGCCTGATTGCCTCTTGGCAAAACTCTCTGAAGTGTGCTCCCTCTTGCATCTTCATGTAATACATTGCAGTGGTGTTGTTGGTAAGTATGTGAACCACTGAACACTTGATGAGGTCTAGGGAAGCGTGACAGGAATTGTATATGGCCTGAACCTTCAGCAGCTTTGGTATGCAGTGAAGCTTTCTGCTCGGACCGTAGACTTTGAACCTGTAACAACCCCAGATGCTCTCCCCAACTTATCAGGGACGCATCAGTGACAACAGTCATGATTGGGAAAGGCCAGATGAAGGAAAACCTTGACATACGTTCCCCTGAACCGTCCACCAGGAGTCAAGATCAATGAAGGGAGGTGTGGACCAACCTATCCAAGGTGTGGAGGGTTGGATGGTAAACTGTCCTGGGCAATATTGGAAAGGTTGAAGGCACAACCTTGAAAATTAAACCAACTGCATGCATGTTGACATATGGCCCAAGAGCCTCAGACACATCCAAACTGTCATGGAAGGTTGAGACCTCAGACTGAGACAAAGGCAACAAACTGTCTGGAAACAGTTGGCAAAAACGCGCTCAAACTTGTAGAGTCTATTAGGGCCCCCAGTGAACTTGATTTTGTGAGTGAAGACCAACGTTAACTTTCCAATGCTTAGAGTGAGAGCCAGATGGTTGAGTAAGCGCAACATAATGCATACATAAGAACGGATGACTTCTTTGACCCTGCGTCTTGGTAGCCAGTCATCCACGTATGGGAAGACCTGGATTACCTTCTTCGTGAGTTACACTGTCACTATGACCATACATTTGGTAATAACCTGGGGGCAGAAGACAGACCAAGAGGCAGGACCATGTACTGTAAATGACAATTCGCCATGACAAACCAGAGAAATCTTCTGTGGCTAAGGAAAATTGCCATGCGGAAATAAGTGTCTTGAAGGTCCAGAACAGCAAACCAATCATTCTGAGAGAACACAGGGAAGATAGATGACCATTCGAAACCTTGTGTGTCTGATATATTAAGGTTGCAGAGTTGAGAATAGGTTTTATCCCTCCTTTGGATTTGGGAACCAGAAAATACTGGTAGTAAAAATCTTGATCCTGTTATTCTGCAGGAACCTCTTCCACTGCTCCCAAAGCCAGAAGAGACTGGACCTGCTCGAGGAGTAGTGTATCATAAAAGGGGTCCCTAAAAACATAGAGGGTGGGAAGGAGGTGTGGAGAGGAACTGGATAACATAGCCCAGTCTGACAGTGCTTAGGACCCAACTGTTGGTAATAATTGAGTCCCAAACACTGAGAAAATGAGTGAGGCTGTCCCCGATTGGGGAGGACTGGTAGAAGTCATGACTGGACTACTGTTCCGGACCAATGAGTCAAAATGGGCACGTGGTAGCTGGTGCGGGAGGGTGTGTGGACTGGCCTAATCCTGGACCTGGATGCTTCCGTGTCTGGGATCTGAGCCCCTTTCTGGGGTAGTCCTGCTTTCTCGTGGGAGGGAAAGTCTGCCCAAAGAGGTGTTGCAGATAGTACAGTTGCTGCTGCTGTTGTCTGCTATAATAGCACCTCTGATTTGCTGGTGCAGCCCCTGCACAAAGAATATAGGGTAGCCCTAGAATCCTTGAAGGAGTGCAGAGTTTCATCCATTTTGTCTAAAAGAAGCAGGCCATCGTTGAAGGGCAAGACCTCTATGTCCTGCTGCATGTCTGGAGCAATTCCAGAACTCTGCAGTCAGGATGACCTTCTCATGGTTACCATCAAGGCCATTACATTGGCCAAAGTGTCTGCACCATCTAGCGTGGACTGTAGCACCGTCTTGGCCACCAAGTAGCCTTCTGTGATAAATGCCCAAAACATCCCTGGAGGTTTCAGGCAGCTGGTCTGCAAATTTAGACATGGCTGACTAATTTACAAAATCATACTTGGACAGCAATGCCTCCTAGTTGGCAATCTGCATTTACAGGTACTGGGTAGATAAATCTATATCTCCTCTTAAGTCCATCCTTTTCGAGTCCTTGTGCTTAGGAGTAGACTTAAACCTGCCTTGCTGAGCCCCTGTTGTTAACTGTGGTTACAACCAGGGAATTAGTGGCTGGGTGGGAGTAAAACCCTCAAATCCCTGCACCACTAAAAAGTAGTGTTTCTCCAATTGCTTTGCAGTAGGTGGCACTGAAGCCAGCATGCTCGAAACACCCTTTGCATGCTCCTGAAGCATGTCTTTGATGGGGAGAGCCACCCTTCCTGGGCCAGATGGCTGCAGAATATCCAGTAACTTGTGGGTATTTTCCTGCAGGAACTCTGCCTGAATACCCAGGAAAGCACCCACATACTGCAAAAGGTCTGGTAGGCCTTGAAGTCCTCAAGTACTGGAGGGGAGGAAGAGCTGGGCATTGCTGAATCATCCAGGGATGAGGAGGAGACAGTTAACTCTGCAAGGGCTGGAGCCTACTCCTGAAGTGGTGGACCTGGATTGAACAACTCCAATTAACCTTTGCCTGACAGAACCTCCAGTAGTTGAGCTTGCAATGGGTTGATGGCCCCCGCCACCAACTTGCCTAATTATCTCACCTTGGAGTGAGGTGAGACCTGTGTGACTGAGGAATGTTCCACTGATTCCATGGAGACCACGGGGCATAGGGGTAGGGCACTAGTGGCGAGGAGACATCAGGCCATGAGCCTCTCTCTCTACAGCGAGATGATTGCCGATCCTGGTACACATGTTGCTCCATATACAGCCTCCAATTGGGTGAGGGAGATCAGGAGGAGGATCTTGACCTGGACACCGAGGAGTCTCGGGATTATAAGAATAAGGAAAGAGCCAACCCTGAGGGTGCAGTTTGATTAATCTGTCGCCCAAAACAAAGGAGGGACCAGTACTGCAGGTGGAAATGGTATTGCTGGCACCAAGTGCACCTTTGTTGTTTCCAGTGCCGAAGATGATGTCGATTCTCAAGTCAGCGGAGGTGGAGGGTAGAGAGTGTTGCCATGGCAGCATGCCGAAGAGCTTCCGGTGCTGAGGAGGTCCCTTGTGCCGAGCCCGGTGCTGGCATTGCTTCTACAGTCTGCACCACGGGGAATGTCGGGATGCAGTGCCCACAGACCCAAGGGTTCAACAGCCTATCCAGACAGCAGGGCTGTAAAGGTCGTAGCCTGGCCTAAATTCTGGACCAAGGGAGAGCTCAGGACAGAAAGGCAGAGGAGGTCCATTGCTGCCTGATATGCTGCCAGTGTGAAAACAGTAGGTGCCATCACAACCTTTGTCAATACTGGATTCAACGGATGCCCCAGGTCCAGAGCTGGAGTCGATGGTATGGGGTCTCTCATCTCCCTACCTGGGAGCAGGGAGTGATTGGAAGGGCCTGCTTCATGCTGCGTGCCAGCAGTAATGCTGTGCCAGTCTATACTCTTTCTGGAGGAGAAGGAAGATTCTCCATGAGGCATGCAGTGGTCTCGATTGGTATTATGAAACCTTTTCCTTGGTGCACTAGACAGAGAGTGACTTCTCTGCCTCTTCGGAGAGGTGCCAGTTCCAAAGTGCGAAACATCAGCCCTCTCTGAACCTGAGGGTGACCTCCGATCCCACACAGACCTCAGTGCCAATGCAGGCCACATGGCCTGTTTGAGAAGCTGCTGCTGTAAGTGAATATCCCTTGCCATCTTATTGTGTTTTGTAAACTATTTGCAAATAAACACGACTCCTTGACACAGGCTTCACCTAAGCAAAACAACACCTAGGGTAGTTGGGAATTGTTCCCTCACGCAATAGACAATGTTTGAATCCTGGTGAGAGTATCATCAGGGAAAAACTAACTAAGCATAACTAACTCTCACACTACAGTACTAACTAACTACAATATATACAACTAGAATAAGTCACTAAAAGAGAGAGATTAATTGTGAGGTTAAAAACCACACACGAGCTCTGATTTTGGTCACAGGCTGTAAGAAGGAACTGAGGGGAGTCATGATGGTGCCACCTCATCTAGCCAGAGGAGGGGCTATGGCCACGAGGTGCAATCATCATCCTTCTGCGGTTACTGGAAGGCAAGATTCTCTGGCTCTGGTGTGCTGGGCACATGCATGTGGAATATATGGCTCCATCTACTTGAAGAAGAATTGAACTTGGGATTCCGGTGTATTTCCCTTACAGTACAGAGTGCTGTAACTTCAGTCTTTGTGGTTTTATGGACAAACTGATCACTCAAACATTGCATTCTCTTGATGGTACCTATTTGTGAAGAAATCTATAGCCAAATTAAAGGGAAATTCTTCTAACTTTTTTGTGTTTGAATGGAAAATTAAACATTCAAAAAACTTTGACTACACAGAGAATTTAGTATGACTCAAGGAATGTCCTTAGAACTTTACTGCCCTTTCATTCACATTTGTACAGGTATTTTCATTTGTCATATGTTTCAATTGCATTAATGGAAAAATATGGAAGCCCTCCAGTGGCCAAAATACCTCTGGTATCCCCTGCGAGTTAACCAGAGTCTAACTTTGTAGCCTAGCAGAAAATTGCTTGCCTTATATTTTAAAGGTTATTGAGTTTAAATCCTGTTGTGGGTTGTATTTTTACTCAAAATTCTTGGCAGACTATATAACTCAGGGAACTAGTAGAGGAATATGGAACCTTTCATCTCTAATTACTGGTTCAGATACAGTCACAGTGACAAAGTTACTATCGACTGATAGCTGTTCCATGCCCATTCTGAAATAAGCTGGTGTTTACCAAAACTGGCGCTAAGTAATGCAGTCTCAGCAGAGGTGGATTACATCATAGATTGAAGGACTTTTTTAATAGGTGACATCCGTGTGGAGGAACAATAGTGGGCCATTGTGTTGAAGCTCATGTTGCTGCTGTTGTGTCTGCATGGATACTGCCCTTCAGAAGCAAATTCTCCAATGGGGTTTGTGGAATTGGACTGAAAATAACTGACCAGAGAAGTAAACTGATTAAAATTGAAAGCATATCACACAAACATGCTCCTTAAGAAGTGAGCACAAACTGAGGTCCCAATTCAGGAGAGCACTCGATTCAGGCTAGCATGTAACCACATCCTAAAGTCTCACTGTGAAGTCAATGGGACTTGAGCAGATGCCTAAATTTAGACATGCTTAAGTGCTTTCTGGCATCAGAGCTGAAGAGTAGCTGTGGCACCTTATTTGTGCAGCCTTCTCGAACCCCACCTCATGGTCCTCTCATTTGTTTTCACCCTCATTTGTGTTTCTTTGTAACTTGTTAGCTGTTTATTACAGGGACCTTATCTGTCTGTTCTTTGAACTGCCCAACATATCTTTGGGTGCAGTGAAATAACTTTTTATCATAGATTGCTGCCATTGTATAGGTGTGTAACTGCACTCTGAGTACTGAAACTTTTTACACATCTCTATTATTATTTTGCTTTTTTAACCTTTTTTGCATTTCTTTCATGTGACCAATGAAAACAGGACTAGTTGCTTTCACTTTCTCATATCCTAATTAATTGGAATTGGAAACATTTCTATTGGTTGTTTATTTATAAAAAAGCATAACATTTGGGCCAAATTTGATTTGACCATATCCCTTCAGAAAATAATTATGAATGGATCTTTAAAACTACTGTTAATTTAATCATCCAAAATTTGGTGTATTTAATAACATGGTCTAAAGTACTGTGTGTTTTTCATGAAATTTTGAATACATGCATACCTTGTTATGAACTATCATCAGTGTATTTTGCTTGAATGTTACTGTAGCCCTTTTAAGTTTTAATTTCTGCATATCTTTCTATAGTATTACTGGAAGAATATAGAGTCCTTATATTGATCAAATTTAAGTGTTTAAATCTTTATCTGAACAGAGACTGTATCCTAGTTACTAGGACCTAGTACATAAGTGCCTGCCTTTTACTTCAAATTTATTGAGATGAAATCTTATTAAAACTTGCATAAACATTTTGTATCCTTAGGGTCAATTCTTACCACTTCTTAAAACAAATAAACTTGCCAAAAATGTACTTAATGTTTGTTTAAATTATCAAGAAATAAAATTAACAGTCCAGCCGTATAAACATGGTTAATCTATTAAAAACAGCCATAATAGAAGAAGTCAGCTGACTAAGTTAAACAGGGAACAATTAAGGATGACTCCGTTCCCTAGCCTCAATTCAGAGCTTCCATAAAAGCATAATCATAGATTCCGAGGCCAGAAAGGACCATTGTGATTATCTAGTCTGAATTCTTGTAAAACATAGGTCATAAAACTTCCCCAGAATAATTCCCAGAGCATATCTTTTCGAAAAACATCCAATCTTGATTTAAAAATGGTCAGTGATAGAGAATCCACCAAGATCCTTGGTAAATTGTTACAATTATTAATTACTCACTGTTAAAAATGTATGCCTTATTTCCAATCTGAATTTGTCTAGCTTCAGCTTTCAGCCGTTTGATTGTTACACCTTTCTCCGCTAGATTGAAGTGTCCATTATTAAATATTTGTTTCCCCATGTGGGTACTTAGAGACTGTAATCAAGTCACTCCTTCACGTTTCTTTGTTAAGCTAAGTAGATTAAGCCCTTTAAGTCTATCACCATAATGCATAATTCTTTAATCATTCTTATGACTCTTCTCTGAACCCTCTCCTATTTATCAACATCCTTATTGAATTGTGGGCACTAGAACTGGACACAGTATTCCAGCAGCAGTCGCACCATTGCCAAATGCAAAAGTAAAATAGCCTCTCCATTCCTGTTCAAATTCCCCTGTTTATGCATCTGAAGATCTCATTAGCTCTTTTGGCCACAGTGTCACACTTGGGAGTTTGTGTTTAGCTGATTATCCACTACCACCTCCAAATCTTTCAGAGTCACTGCTTCCCAGGGTAGAGTCCCCCATCCTGTAAGTATGGCCTACATTCTTTGTTCCCAGATGTATACATTTACATCTAGCCATGTTAAAACACACATTGTTTGCTTGCTTCCAGTTTACCAAGTGATCTAGATCACTCTGAATCTTGTCATTTTTTTACCACTCCCCTAATTTTTGATCATCTGCAGACTTTATCAGCGATGACTTTTTCTTCCAGGTCATTGATACAAATGTTAAATAGTATAGGGCCAAGAGCCAGTCCTTACAGGACCCCATGGGAAACAGATTTCAAAATGTAACTGTAAATGGGGAATCATCACCATGTGGATCTATCAGCCACTTTTGAATCAATTTAATGTCTTATCTTAATTTTATATTTTAGTTTTTTAATCAAAGTGTTGTGTGGTACCAAGTCAAAAGTTTAAGTATATTATATCCACACCACTATCTTTATCAACCAAAATTGTAATCTCATCAAACAAAAATATCAAGTTAGTTTGACAAGATCTGTTTTCCATAAACCCATATTGATTTGCATTAATTACATTACCTTCCTTTACTTCATCATTAATGGAGTCCCATATCAGCCCGAGGTCATTATCTTGCCTGGGGTCAATGTCAGGCTGACAGGCCTATAATTACCTGGGTCATCCCATTTAACCCTTTTAAAAATTGGCACAACATTAGCTTTCTTCCAGCCTTCTGGAACTTTCCCAGTGCTCCAAGACTAGTTGAAAGGAAACGTTAATGTCCAGCAAGCTCCTCAACCAGCTCTTCTAAAATTCTTCTATGCAAGTTATCTGGACCTGCTCATTTTAAAAAGTATGACTAATGTAGCTTCTGTTTAACAACCTGAAGAGACATGAGTGGAATGGAAAGTGTGTTATCACAATATAATGAGACTACATCATCTGTTTTTTTTTTTTTCCCCCTCCAAATACAGAATTTAAACTTCTGCCTCTTCTGTGTTGTTGATCATTCTACCATTTCCATCTACTAATGGACTAACACCGTTATCAGGATTCTTTTTGTTTGATATATTTTTTTAAAACTCCTTATTATCCTTAACTCTGATCATAAGTTTCTTCTTGTGTCCCGTGATTTCCCTTACCAATTTTCTACAGTTCCTAACTTCTGATTTATATTCATTACCACCAACTTTTAAGTCTTGCCTTTTTAAAAATATGAAATGCTTGTATTAGAAGTTTGTCATAATTCAGATGTAAACTTTTTTTATTTTGTTTCAGTTTAATGAGTGGTGTAAAGAATAATGTTGGCAGAGGAATAAATATAGCTTTGATAAATGGTAAGTCATATTTTAAATGTGCAAAGTATTTTCATTCAAAGACCATTTTTCAAATCGTCCTTAAGACATTTAGAGAGGGTGGGACAAAGACAGCCAGGAGGCAAAGAGAGAGAGAGAAGAAAAAGTGAGAGTGGGGAGTCATAGGAAGCAAATCCTTAGATTTATATTGAAAGTAATCTTGCAAAAATCTCTTAATTATAATTACTTTTTGATAGTTTAGAAATGCAGTGTGGAAAGCTTCAAATTTTAGTTCAATTCTCTAAAAATTTTACTCTAAAATGGGTTCACAGGCTCCATGTTCATTTTATCTCAATGATTATCAGCTAATATATATTCTGTTTACATGTAAAATGGAAAAAGTGCCATGCTTCCAAAGTCAAATGGTGCTCTTTATTTGTTAATGTGCCACCACCAGTAGTAAAGATTCTGTGAGCCAAATTCTTCTTACACTTGTTTTCAGTGGAGCTTAGTTAAAAGTTCCATTGATAATGCCAGAATAGAATCGGTCATTCTTTCATAGCTAAGTTTCATGCCATGATTCCACAGCCACAGAGCTTCCCACGAAATGTTACTTGTTACAGGATTATGTTCTAGAATTTAAGCTTTCATTAAAAAACAGAAAAATTCTGCACATATGATTGTGAAGGGGGGAAAAGCTTGAAAAAGTTATATGTTGTGATTGACATTCGCACACACGGTTTCAGTAGTAAAGATGACCATTTAAGTGTCAAAGTCAACTTTGTCAGCTATTTCACTGATGATGATTTTAGCAGAAATATCCAGCTAATGTGCTTATGCCTCAATCTTAAACTGTCTCCATCTGACCAGTTAGGTAGGGAGCAGCTGAAATGCCCTGCTATCTTCTACAATGCAGTTATGATGTAGATTTTTATATTTTCAGTGCATATCAAAAACTGACTGTGGAACAGCATAAAATAAACTCAGATCAAAATGAATATAAGGCTACTCTACTGGTTGTAGTATTCATTTTTGTATCTAATTCATTAAAATCCTCAATGTTTTTAATTTAAATGAAGCTGCCATGGAATTTCTAGTCAGCTCCAAAAATTGCCCTGTTTTCCACACACTCATTGCTACTAGGGATAAAAAGTAGTAAAAGCTTAAAAAAAAAGTATTCAATAGATACAGGAAGTAGGTCTGAGTACGAATGTGCCATTTTTTTACTGTTCTTTAAAACTGAAAAAAACACTCATCTTTCTACTGCTGCATGAGTAGCTCTGTCACTAAGATGGCAGTGCTCTTCTTTGTCTTGTGCATAGTAGTACAGTAACAGGCAGTCAAGGTGCTGTTTTCATGGAAGAGAACATGCCAGCTGAAAATTAGTATGGTATTTTTTTGCAGGCTCTCAAATCTATAAGGTCATCTGTGATTGGTTGTTATGAAATGTTGAATATATTCTTAAAAGAACTTTGGATAGAAACACACAATGTAAGCTTTTTTTTTCTAGGCAAAACAGGAGAAGCATTGGACACCAAGTTCTTCGACATGTGGGGAGGAGGTAAGTGTTCGTGAATTGTTTCTTGTAGAAAAATAACTTTGAATGGCAAAAATATATCGCTTCTGATTACATTTTAAATGTTTGAATTGAGCAGTTATGTAGTCATTTCATATACACTACTAGAGTCATGAGGAGAGGACAGGTAAATAGAAGCACAAATATCTTCTGTTATCTATACACATGCACATAAAGGCATTTGCCCTCCTGACTAATGATCCCCCTAATGGCAGTTCTGACAGCATACTCAAGAAGCCATCGTGTTCCAAAATAGCATGTAAACTGTACTAGTAAGAGTTATTGTAGTGCTAATAAATCGGTTTCCTAAATGACTAACACACAGCTCTTGTGTTATATAATTCTGGCTTCTTTTTTTTCCCCACTGGACTAATTTGGTATTGAGTACTTTCCCAATTTGGGCTATCATAGCTTCAGTTTATTGCCACCATTTTGAATTTAAATGGAAACAAACATCAGTTTCACCTATTCTGTGTAATAAAATACCTGCAGCTATAAAATTAAGGTATAGTTTCTCTGATGCTTTAGTCATCTTTTCCCCACTTAATTTCCATGTATAAACTATGTATAAGGGATATCTCAATGTTGAATTAGTACTGCAGAAGGAATAGTGTCTTGTCTAGATTTGGTATGGTAATTGTATTTTGCGGTAATTTTGTGTATTCTATCTCTGTTCAGATGTGGCACCATTTATTGACTTCCTAAAGTCCATTCAAGATGGAACTGTAGTGTTAATGGGAACCTATGATGATGGTGCAACCAAGTATGTATTGACCAAATATAGTAAATTTTGCGTATCCTGCATTTTTAAATACTTAACATATATGTATGTGTACTGAAAAAAACCTAAACTGTTCCTAAAACATGTTTGAAGAAATTTTTCTTCTGGGAAAATAGCATTGACACTATCCTTTTGGGGAAAGTTTCTTAATTTTTATGATCTTGTAACCTGAAGTGTGAATACTCCAGGCTGTGCAGTAATAAAGCATACAGTAGAACCTCAGAGTTACAAACATCTTGGAAATGGAGGTTGTTCGTAATTCTGAAATGTTCATAACTCTGAACAAAACTTTACGGTTGTTCTTTCAAAAGTTTACAACGGAACATTGACTTCATAGAGGTTTGAACCATGGCTGTGCAGAAGAAAAATGCTGCTTTCCTTTATTTTTTTAGTAGTTTACATTTAACACAATACTGTGCTGTATTTTGTGTGTGTGTGTGTGTCTCTCTCTCTCTATTGCTGCCTGATTGCGTACTTCTGGTATGAGGTATGTGGTTGACTGGTCCGTTCATAACTCTAGTGTTCGTAACTCTGAGGTTCTACTGTATTTAGTATGCTACATATAGAACAGGAGTACTTGTGGCACCTTAGAGACTAACAAATTTATTTGAGCATAAGCTTTCGTGGGCTACAGCCACTTCTTCTGATGCATAGAATGGAACATATATTGAGGAGATATATATACACATACAGAAAGCATGAAAAGGTGGGAGTTGTCTTACCAACTCTGAGAGGCCAACTGGTGACAACTCCCACCTTTTCACGCTCTCTGTATGTGTGTGCGTGTGCGTGTGTGTATATATATATATATATCTCCTCAATATATGTTCCATTCTATGCATCCGAAGAAGTGGGCTGTAGCCCACGAAAGCTTATGCTCAAATAAATTTGTTAGTCTCTAAGTTGCCACAAGTACTCCTGTTCATTTTGCGGATACAGACTAACACGGCGGCTACTCCGAAACCTATGCTACATATGTAGCAGTTATGATTATAAAGCCTTTTAGGTTAAAAGGCGCAATGAATTGGGTATCAAAGGGCTTTTTGCGGTGAAAGTGTCCCATGCACGACTTTGACATCTAAATAACTACATATGTAATGTAACGGGGTAGCCGTGTTAGTCTACATTCACAAAAACAACAAGGAGTCCGGTGGCACATTAAAGACTAACAGATTTATTTGGGCATAAGCTTTCGTGGGTAAAAAAACCTAACTTCTTCAAATGCAGATATGTAATGTCTGTCTGTTTTGCCATTACCATATCAATAGATTGTGCAAGTTCATTTCTTTTTTTGTTATAAAGTTAATATGAAATCAAAGAACTCGTTAGGTCCATGGTCTGTGCATACATTACAGGTGCAGTTGGTTCAGTTTTCCATACATGAATATTCATGTATCTCAGGTTTCATCTCCTCGTTCTCAAGCTCAGGCCCTAAATGTTGTTTAAACCAACACAAGCAAATAAGTCAAGAGTCAAGGTTGTCATCATGACTATTAGTTGATTCCCTTTTGCCTAAGTATTGTAATTGCCAGTGTATGTGACTGAGGTGGTGGCATTTGCACTATATTAGTAAGCTACAATAGGTTATGCTTTAGTAAACTGTTGGTCTACACAAGGAGACGATGTGAGGCAAACTGTCAAACCACCAAAGTGTTCACCAACAGCAAACTAATGCAGACTCAGATGTGTCTTATTGCTATTAGTTTATAGGTTATCTATTATTTCCATTTTTAAAACTAATTAGCCATTACAAATAATTTTGGGGAGTTTTATGCAACCTATCCTTCAATTATGAAAAATAATTCCTTGTGGAAGAATATGAGAACAAACAAAGTTATGAGCAACTTTTTCCTAATTAGGAAATAAATTAAGTATTCAAAAAATTTTTTGTAAATATTTTTCAAGTTCTGTTAATCCATCCCCCTCCAGCCCAGCTGTTCTTTCAGTAGCAGATTGTGGCACAATAGCCACTTTCTATGGTAAAGCCTAGATTTATAATATTGAACTGTTCCCAAAGTAGGTTGTACAATAGAGTGGATTAAAAGTGGCTGCCTATTTCAAACTACTGCTGGGGAAAGAAGGCAATTAAAAATTATCACTTCTTTCCTCCAACATCTCCTTCTGCTTCTCCACCACACCTGACGGTGTCTCTTCCACCACCCCCTCCCCTTTTGACAAGCTATCTGTTACCTGTTTTTTCCCTTCATGATATTTAATAAGATGGATGCAGAAATTTCTTTTGTTTTGTTTCAGTAATCATATCCCAGCTGTGTATTTGTGAGAGCTAGTATCTAAGCTCAACAGGTCAATAGGAATGTGGGTTTGGGCGGTCCATGTCAATAGCCAG
Source organism: Trachemys scripta elegans (assembly GCF_013100865.1). NCBI lineage: Eukaryota > Metazoa > Chordata > Testudines > Emydidae > Trachemys > Trachemys scripta. Next base: position 42,396,647 of record NC_048298.1, read on the forward strand.
ACTCTAATGTTCACTAGTAACAATAACTTCATATGAATAATAAAAACCTCATCAATATTGCATCCCGGTAATAGTAAATGCAAACAATTTCAACAAAATCTGTGCCTTATCTGTAGAGCTGCATTGGTGGGATGTAACCATATAAATATTCTGTACAATCACAGGACAGTAGCCCCAAAATTAACTCAATTTGGTGTGCCCAAAGCTCTGGCTTAATGTGATGTATTCTGAGTTCATACCATATGATTGTACCACATTAGTTAGTAGTAATCAAAAATTTTGTGGAGTGCTCAGAAATTGAAAATGAGCCAAATTACTGATCAAAATATAGTAGCTGGCAGGAGATAAAAGGATTGCCTCAAAAAAAATTTTGGAATAAAATTTATCGTTACATCATTGCTTTATCTTCCCTGCTATAACTGGTTTGTTTAGCTCTAGAGCCATAATTGTGGCAAAGGGCAGCATCATTAATTTTAAATTGGGACCTGAGCAAGCATACGTTTCATCTTTCACTTAGTTGTGATCAGACTAAATGGCCTGCTTATGACATCAAAACATTCAAAAATATAAAATCAAAACCTAGAGAAAAGCATACAAAAGATGAATAATTCATGTGGTTGATTGTAATCTACAGTCTATCAGGCCTACCTTGGAAAGGTTGATTGATATCTTCTTATGGCCTGAGTGAGTGATACTATTCCAAAAATTGTTCTCTATAGATATGGGCTGAGCAGGTGGTGATCAGATCCTGATCCAGATTTAGGCCCTAATCCTATGAAAGCTTTCATGTGTGATTAAGTTTGAGCACGAGTAGTCCCACTGAACTCAATGGAAGTACTAACATTCTTTAAGTTAAGCATGTGCATAGATCCTTGTGGGATTGGAGGCCTTGGTTTTTGCAGGTTTGGATCCGCATGCTGGCATTTTGGCATCAAATGGTAGAAATCTCATTCCATCAATTGGCCTGATAAAGAGATGCATTCCCAATTCTAATTGTAACACTAGCCCAAATACCAACTAACTGGAAATTGTATTGTGTGAATTAGAAGCTGAATGGTGAACTGAGCAATAAAGGATCTAGCTACATGGATTCTATTTTTCACATTTAACACACTTTGCATTTTGCTCAAGGCTTAATGAGGAGGCACGGAAACTGATTGCTGAACTGGGAAGCACGTCTATTACAAACCTTGGTTTTAGAGATAACTGGGTCTTTTGTGGTGGAAAAGGAATTAAGACTAAAAGTCCATTTGAACAGGTTTGTTTCTAATATTACTTTTCAGAATGTGACAAGTCAATTTGTACTAACCGAGGCTCAGCCTATTATATGAACATCAATCATTGTCTCAAACATATCACAATAGATAGTATTTAAGTTCCACAAATAATTCTTTGAATATTTAACTTATTTTAAATATACAAAAGGATTCTGTGATATGCACCTTAGATCTATGTATCATTTTTCTACATTAAAACTGATTAATTAAAATTCTGTAACATGAGTTTTTTTTACTTAAAAAAAAAAAAAAAAAAAATAGGTAGCTATAATATGGTCATGTAGGCCAGTTCAAAAATGGGTGTTTGAAATTAAAAATTTAGGCACCTAATAAGTAGTCTAATTTTCAAAAATGCCAATCACCCAACAGATCCCAATTATTTCAAGTTGCTTTTGAAAATAGAACACTTATTTCAGTGCCTACAGATAGTCTAAGGCAGGGGTTCTCACAACAAATTTTTTGGTGACCTCAGTGCGGCTACCAACTCTTGCTGATGGCTGCGCTGACAATTTTTCCTAAAATACTAAATTAACTTTAGGAAAAACAAAATAAAATATGCATGTATACATGTCCAAATCGTAATTTATTTATGTAGGGTTTTTTCAGACTCCAGTAATAAAAATTAATTTACACTTGTGTCTATTCTTTACTGGACCTAAACAGACTAGAAACACCAGCTGCCTGCACTTCCAGAGTTTGTCTCTCCAGAGGGGGGCAGGGCCCCAACCGCTGCTGGAGGCCCTGGGAGAGGGCCACCGCTTAGTGCCCACCTTCCCCTCTCCTTCCCTCCCCCCCTGCAATCACAGCCCAGGAGGCTGTGGCTGCAAGAAAAGACCATGGTGGTCGCATTTGAGAAACTCTGATTTAAGGTGCCTATATTTATCATCCAGTTTTCCAAATTCATGGCTATTAGCAGATATTCTATTATGGTCATTCATTTTGTATGGTTCATGATGTGGGTTATTTGCAATGGGTGTTATAGATAAGGGAAAATAATTTATTTTGTCTCTAGTTCGATCTCAGACCTACAGAGTTTTGCTAAAGGATGTATATGCATTTCTGCAGGGGCATCATTTTTTTTATTAATCAGTGGTAGCCTAGCAATATTTACAATGGTAACAGGACAAATGGTTTTATTTTTAACAATGGATTCATGTTCTCTCTTTGTAGCATATAAAGAACAACAAAGATACAAACAAATACGAAGGCTGGCCAGAAGTTGTTGAGATGGAAGGCTGTATCCCTCAGAAGCAAGATTAAAACAAAGATTCGAAACTAAGAATGTGAGAGAAAATGCACTTTCTGCTATTATAAGGGAGAGGGCTATGAAGAAGATACTGTGTAATGTAAATATTTTTAAAGCATGCATCCATCTTGTCTGTGTGCACATGAGCGTTGACGTTTTGAATATCAGAATTATTTATTGCTAACGCCTCTAGAAATTGTTTTGTAAATAGGCCCATAATAAACAAGACAGTGAACCATTTCTAAACAGCGTTCCTCAAAGTGCACCATTTAGTTTGCCTATGGTAAATAATCATGTTAGACCTACTGACTAAGCAATTAAGTACCCAGTAAAGGAATGAACTCATACTGAAGGATATTGTACTGTCCTCTAACAATGTAAATGTTGCTGTGAGTCCGTAACCTTTGTGGAATATGTACATTTTAGTGAGGAATTAAAGAGCTTTAATTTTTTTAGCCTCTGCCTTTTGATGGCAGCATCACTTTTTATTAAAGATCTATTTGGTTATTCTAGTACAAATGCTTTAGAATTTTGTTTTGCAGCCCCCCCAAAAACCTAATAATCAACAAAATCAGTGTACTTTATACAAAAGTGTAGATCAGCCACAAGAAGCACAATTAAACAATTTTTTTATTAAAACAAAAGTAAATATATAAATACTTGTACATGATATTTAAAAAAAAAAAAGCTTGAAAAGATTTGTATTTAACATGGAAATAGTGTTTACTTTGTAGAAGATACTTGGCTTAATAACAGTTCTATGACTCAATTATTTTGTTTTTATTATAATTTTTGTACCAGCTGCCTAACCTTCAGGTCTACCTATGGCTGTTCAGCAATACTAACTAGCTGAATGATAGAGCTGTATGATGGAATGCGGTTCTGTTTTAATTCTAGTCCTAGGAGCAAGATTTCCCAGTGAGGAAAGCATGTTAGAAAGTGGGCTGTTTCCTCATAGGAATTTAGTATACATAATTATGCACAGTTTCACTACTACCTGTACTAGTTCTAATGTGAATCAAGATACTCAATCAGTACTTAGGATGGGATGTTACAGAGAGCATCACATTTTAAGATATATATCAATTGGTATCGAAAAATTAGCTAACACTGTATCCCTTTCAGCAGTGGATTTTAAAAAACTGGACCAAGTTAAAGTGGCCTTATACCATAGCTCATGTAAGAGTAAATAGAAAACCGAATATTTTCTGTAGAAATTATTTTTTTTAATCACTTATATTTTTAGTAAGGCTGGCATAGAACCTTTTTCTGAATACAAAGTGAGTACAGTGAAACTGACTATCCAGTCATTTACTGTACAGGGACTAGAGCAGAATTCTATTTAATCCCTTGGAGTTCTATTTACACTGTATGTTCTAGTATAAATGGTCAACATCTTTGAGCAGTACCATAAAAAAAAAAAAAGTCAGGAACTGCAATATGAATCACAAATAGTGCTACTCAGAATGCTATGTAATCAGTATCTTCTGAGACAAACTTCAAACTTAATATACTAAAATCTTTGAAGCAATATAGGGAATGATAACTTTGTTCAGAATAATATCCACCTCTAATAAGAAATGAGTAAGACTGGAATTTGAATTGTTTTCTATGTTTAACTAGCCTGCTATGTAATGTTTTTCCCTCAAGTTTAATGTAGAACAGCAATAAATGCACCTTAAGTGAAACAATTTATTTGTAAAATATCATACAAATTGTTAGTTCTTATTTGAGAGAGATTACATCATACGTGTCAATACCATGTATATTTTTTCATCAAATAAAGTAAAAATCCCCTCAGTTCTATAAACTGGAAACTAACTTTATTTCACAATGTGAGATTAATCAAGAAAATGAATGTATAAGCTTTAGTGTTTAGGTAATGATAAAATACATTTGTTTGTACTGTGAATATTCCATTTGAAAGAATTTTGAACATACAGTACTTAGGGGTTTGTATAGCTATATAAAACAAAATCCAGTTTGTATATGAATAATCTCTCTAGGCTATTGTCTTACTAGCCTCTATTCTGATACGAGTGCCAACAAAATGACATTCATATGGGGTGTGTCTACACTACAAACTTAAATCGACCTATGTTAGGTCAACTTACAGCCACCACAGTAATTACTGTGGTGGCTGATGTTCACACTACCTTCCTTTCGTTGGTGGTGCGCATCCTCACCAGGAGTGCTTCCACCAACTGAAGACAGGCAGCATGGGGAGCTGAGAGCCAGGGCTCAAAGCTCCCTGCCAGGAGCCCAGCTGCCACCTCAGGCTTCTTGCCTCCTCGAGGAGAGCGGATGGGCGAGGGGGCAGCTGCCCAGGCTTCTCATCTCCTTGAGTGGAGAGCTGGGGCACCAGCCCAGTGGGGAGTCTGGAGGCAGCAGGGCTCTCAGCAACGAGCACAGGCAGCAACCTGGTTGGGAGTGAGGAGACAAGCTGTGGGGCAACCAGGCTCTACCTGGAGCCCACCACGAGCCCCAGGCTCTCTTGTCAATTTCACGGCTCCAGCATGGAGCATGAAATTGACAAGAATGACAGCCAGCTTAACCCAATGTCTCCATGGACATTGCATTGCCCTAACTACACTGACATAAGCTCTATGCCTCTCGTGGCGGTGCAGGTATGATGTTGGTGTAGTAGGGCACTTACATCGACAGGACAAGGCTGTAGTGTGTACACTGACCTAATTAGGTCGACATAAGCTGCCTTACGTCGACCTAATTCTGTAACGTAGACCAATTCTTAGTTTTCATACTAAGTTGTCAAATATTACAATGATTGGATATATGTGCTGAATGCCGAAGGGTGTACAAGAAACAGGTTTTAGTAATTGCAGAGGCTTGTGTTCTAATTTGTGGTTTGAGCCAAGTAATGCAATCTGCATACATTTTTTTTTAATACTATTATCATTCAGTTCTGAGGCAATAACTGTTTCACAAGCTTCTGACAGTTCACACAGATGAAGATACGGAGCTGCTTGACTTTGATGGAATGATGAATTAACCCATCATGTGACTCCTAGTTTGACGGTATTAAATGTACAACTGTAGATTATCCCAACGCGAAGGAAAGATGGTAAGAATAGGAAGAGGCCAGTATGGCTCCATCAGGAGCTTTTTAATTACCTGAAAACCAAAAAGGAATCCTACAAAAAGTAGAAATATGGATGAATTGCTGAGGAGGCGTACAAAAGAATAGCATAAGAATGTAGGGACAGAATCAGAAAGGATACATCACAAAATGTGTTACACCTAGCAAGGAACATAAAAGATAAGATGGTTTTTAAATTCATTAGGAGCAAGATGAAAGAAATTGTAGGTCCTCTACTTAGCGGGGAAGGAAAACTAATAATTGATGACATCAAGAAGGCAGAGATGTTTAATGCCTGTTTTGCTTCAGTCTTTACTAAAAAGGTTAATGGTGACCAGATCCTCAACACAATATTAACAAGAAAGGTGAAGGAGTTCAAGCCAAAATAGGGAAAGAACAGATGAAATAGTATTTACATGTATTCAGGTAGGCAGAGCCTGATAGACGTTCGTCCTAAGTAATTTTGGAATCCTTATCAACTATATTTGAAAACTCATGGAGGACAGGTGAGGTCCCAGAGAACTGGCACATGGCAAACATAGCATAGGGGGACAAAGACGACCTAGGGAATTATAGATCAGTCAGTCTAATTTTGATACCTGGAAAGATACTGGAACAAATTATTAAACATTCTATTTGTAAGCAGCTAGAGGATAATAGGGTTATAAAGAATTGCCAGCATGGATTTGTCAAGAACAAATCAGGCCAAACCAACCTAATCAGTCCCACATGCCATTCTAATAATCAAATTAGGGAAATGTGGCCCATATGAAATTAATACAATGTGGGTGCACATCTGGTTGAAAGACCATACTCATAGTAGTTATCTGTGGTTTCCTGTAAACTGGGAGGAGGTATATTTGTTATGAGAGGAGACTCAAAAAGCTTGGCTGGTTTAGCCTAACCAAAAGAAGGCTATGGGGAGATATGATTGCTCTCTATAAATACATCAGAGAATAAATACCAGGGAGGGAGAGGAGTTATTTAAGTTAAGCACAAATGTGGACACAAGAACAAATGGATATAATCTGTCTATCAACAAGTTTAGGCATAAGAATGGCCATACTGAGTCAGACCAAAGGTCCCTCTAGCCCAGTATCCTATCTTCTGACAGTGGTCAATGCCAGGTGCCCCACAGGGAATGAACAGAACAGGCATGAAATTAGATGAAGGTTTCCACCCATCAAAGGAGTGAAGTTTTGGAATAGCATTCCAAGGGGAGCTGTGGAGGACAAAAAACCTAACTGGCTTCAAGACTGAGCTTGATAAGTTTATGGAGAGGATGATATGATGAGATGGGCTACATGTCATTGTAGGAAATCTGCAACTGCTAGTAGCAAATAACTCCAGTGGCTGGTGATGGGACACTAGATGGGAGGGCTCTGAGTTACAACAGAGAATTCTTTCCCAGGTATCTGGCTGGTGAGTTGCCCACATGCTCAGAATCTAACTGATGTCCATATTTGGGGTCAGGAAGAAATTTTCCCCAGGTTAGATTGGCAGAGACCCTGAGGGTTTTTCCCTTTCCTCTACAGCATGCAGCATTTTAAACTTGTAGGTTTAAACTGTGCAAATGGTGGATTCTCTGTAACTTGAAGTCTTTAAATCATGATTTAAGGAATTCAGTAACTCCAGCAGAGGTTAGGGGTTTATTACAGGAGTGGGTAGGTGAGGTTCTGTGGCCTGCAGTGTGCAGGAGGTCAAACTAGATCAGTGGTCCCCAAACATTTTACCTTCCGACCCTGCCCCCATTTCCCCCGCACTGGCTAGGAGCGGGGCTGCAGTTCCGTGAGGGGGGCACACAGACTGGTAAGTGGGCCGAGGCTGGGGCCACAGCTGGGGTGAGTTCAGAGCCCCAGGCATGGATCTGGCAGCCTGGGCCCACGGGCATGGGACCAAGAGCGAAGCCCCAGGGATGGGGCTGGCCAGCAGCTGGAGCTGGGGCCAGGAGCAGAGCTCGGTGACATTCCATCCCCGCCCCCTGTGGGGGCTGTCCGGGCCCCAACTGGGCCCCTAAAATGTTCCTTGGCACCCCCTTAGGGGCATGCCCCACAGATTGAGGACCTCTGGACTAGATGATCATGATGGTTCCTTCTGACCTTAAAGTCTATGAATCTATATAGTGGGGTCCTGCAGAGGTCAGTCTTGTGTCCAATACTAGTAAATATTTTCATTAATGACTTGGAGAGTATGCTTATAAAATCTGAGTGGAGAGGTTGCTAGCACTTTGGAGGGCAGAATTAGACTTCATAACAACTTTGACAAATTAGAGAATTGGTCTGAAATAAACAAGGAAATTCTATAAAGATAGGGTTACCATAAGTCCGGATTTTCCTGGACATGTCCGGCTTTTTGGTCGTCAAATCCCCGTCTGGGGGGAAATTCCAAAAAGCCGGACATGTCTGGGAAAATAGGGAGGGGCCGTGGGGCTTGGATCCGCGCTGGGACCGGAGCTGGAGCCGCTGGGGCCGGCGCTGCTCGGCAGCCGGCCGGTGCTGGGGCTGGTGCCCCGGGGCCCGATCCGAGCTGGAGTCGCCGGGGCCGGAGTCGCTCGGCCGGTGCCCCGGGGCCGGAGCCACTCGGCTGGGGCCGGTGCCCGAGCCCCGGGGCCCGAGCCAAGCTGGAGCCGCCGGGGCGGGCCGGAGCCACTCGGCTGGGGCCAATGCCTGTGTCCCGGGGCCTGAGCCACGCTGGAGCCGCCGGGGCAGGCTGGGACCGGCACGCTCCGCTGGAACCGGGGCCGGTGCCCCCCAGGGCGTGAGCCAGGCTGGAGCCGCGGGGCCCGGAGCCGCTCGGCTGGGGCCAGTGCCCTGGGGCCCGAGCCGAGCTGGAACCGCCGGGGGGAGGGCGGGCCGGGGCTGGCACGCTCCGCCGGAACCAGGCCCGGCGCCCCAAGGCCCGAGCCGGGCCGGAGCTGCTCGCCGGGGCCAGTGCCCCGGGGTCCGGGCCGGGGCTGGCGCGCTCGGCTGGAACTGGGGCTGGCGCCCCCGGGCCCGAGCCGCTCGGCCAGGGGGCCGGACTGGAGCCGCGCCTCCTTGCGCCCCCCCACCCCAGTTTACCTGCTGCCTGCCTCCCTGTTTCAGGCTTCCCGTGAACATTTGATTCGCAGGAAGCAGGGGAGGGGAAGGAGCAGGGGGGCGGAGCGTTCAGGGGAGGAGGCAGAGTTGGGGTGGGGACTTTGGGAAAGGGGTGGAGTTAGGGTGGGGCCAGGGTGGGGAAGGAGGCGGGGTTGGGGCATGGGCAGGGCCTCTTGGAGTGTCCTCTTTTTGTTGTTTTAAAAAAAGGTAACCCTGATAAAGACAAGTACAAAGTATTTCATTAGGAAGGAAAAATCAAATGCACAACTACAAAATGGGGAATAAGTGACTCGGTGATAATACTCCTGAAAAGGATCTGGGGGTTATAGTGGATCACAAATTGAATGAGAGTCAACAATGTAATGCAGTAGCAAAGAAGCCTAATGTAAGTCTGGGATGTACTAAGAGTGTTATATGTGAGCAATTGTCCATTTCTGCTTGGCACTGAAGAGACTTCATTTGGAGATACTGTGTCCAATTCTGGGAGCCACACTTTGGGAAAGATGTGGACAAATTGGCGAGAGTCCAGAGGAGAGCAACAAAAGTGATAAAAGTCTTCAAATATGCTAAGAGCTGTTATGGCGAGGACAGTGATCAATTGTTCTACATGTCCACTGAAGGTAGGACAAGAAGTAATGGGCTTAATCTGCAGCAAGAGAAATTAGAAAAATTTTCCTAATATGTAACTAACTATGCGCATAGTTAAGCATTGGAATAGGCTTTCAAGTTTGTGGAATCTTAATCATTTGATTAAAAACAAGTTAGACAAACACCTGTCAGGGATTTTCTGTTTACTTGGTTCTGGCTCAACACAGGGGACTGGACTTGACCTCTCAAGGTTCCTTCCTGCTCTATATTTCTATGATTCTGTGTAGCAATTTTTCAGTTTCGGTTCAGCATGTGAAACTACCCTGCCCTGCTTGAATTCTGTGCATAAGGTCATTGGAATATCTACAGCAGGTTGTTTTAGTAACTCCTCATTGAGCAAGGCCCTGTTGCAGAATTGCATCAGGGACTCCAATGTGGGTAGGTGTCTCAATCGCTAGCATACCAAAGTGTCATTGTGTACATCAGAGTTCCCTAAGGAGTGGGGTGCATTTCCCTGTTGGTGAGTGAGGGGACTAGCTGAGGGCTGTGTAAATATTCTCCGCCGTGGCTCACAATGTCAGCTTTGATTAAAAATTAAAACTTTTAACTGCTATGGTTGCAAAACAACCCAGAACCAAAACAAAAGATGGAGCAAATGTAACTGATGTGGAGACCTCTGCATGAGTTTGCAAAGAGCCTGAACCTATAGCTCTGAGGTACGAGCTGTCTCATTTCAGTGGTAGCTAACTCAGATGATATTTTGTCAGTAACTATTTTACTGTTAATACAGGCATGAAAGAAAGGGTAAGTTTTCTCTTATGAAGATCTACACTAGCATTTCCCAATATGAGGCATGAAGGACTAGCTGGGGGGTGGAGAAGAGGACAGAGACAGGACAATGTTAAAGGCCTACACATGTTAACATCTACAACACGTTGAAGGGGAATGTGACTGGTTTCAATTTCCCAAAGGGACACTCAGCCTTGATCTAATCCAACCAAAGAGTCCTGCATCACAAATCAAAGTGCTACTGCCACTCCTAGTTTCTTACCCTGGTACTGATATTTTGTGTGGTTACTGAGCTTTTCACATACTGTAAAGACAAGAGAGCCTGATGTGGTCAGAGGGGTGGTTGTGAGAGCCTTCTGCCTGTTTCCAGTGCCTTTTCCCACCTAAGTCTGTGTTGCACGGAACAAGTGATCTTGACTATCTATCTCCTGACAGCGAATTTTGAAAAGCTTCCACTAATTGTGGTTGTCCAGCTTAATACCCCCTTACAAGTCTTAAGCGGGCACACAAGTAGAGAACCCTTGAAAATACAGCCCTTGGTTTCTTAGCATGTGCATAATGGTTACAAGTGCAGTTGTGATTTCTCAGAAGTATTGTTTGTGTTAGGAACAAGTATTTAAAAGAACTAATTAAATAAATGTAAAAAATGAAGCCAGCACTTTTTGGGAAAAGGGGAGAAAAACCAAAATAACGTCACAACTTAGGAAGGTGAGGACTGGTATCAGTGGCTTGAGTCAGGCATAGTGCAGGCTGTGATGGTTGTCTGTATAGTCCCATCAACGTACTTCATTCCTGACCTGCAGCATTCCCACTAGTTCAGTCCTGGGCCTGTCTTGAGTCTTGGCAGCTGGTACTGTCCCTGATCTAATTTTCCCTGCCTACACCTTCCCTTCTTGCAGACCCCTGTCAAAACATGCTTTTTCCAAAAAATCTGTCGATGCTAGTCCTCCCATTGCACTAATGTTATGAAACTACATTGTTAATCTAGCAATAAACTCTGTGGGACAGACATCTTGGGCCAGAACTGCAGCCCTGTTGTGCTGGTCTTGTCAGCACAAAGTAGCCATAAAACCCATGGACATGAACAGCTGAGGATTCCCTTTGTGTTAGGGAAATCTCAGCTGGCTCCGTGTCATTCACGTGCCCTGATTGCTGGTATAGGAGATTGCTGGGGAAGAGAGAGATGTGCTGTTGCACTGCAATGTATCCATGATCCTCAGTTAGTGGTCTAAGTAATGCTAGAAGCCAGGATGGCCCTCAGTTACCCCCCTGGATCAGTGAGTTGTTTTAAAGCCAGTTAGAGCCACAGCTGAGGTGGGCAAGGGGCAAACTCATTGATTTGTTTCTTTCCGTGAAGTGCTTAATACACGGGTGGCACTATGCAAATAATTCTTTGCCTTAACTTGTGTGTAGAGCATTAGTAAAGGACATCGTTCAACATGGTCTCCACTTTTCTTTATATTATGTAGAATCAAAAATATGCCTGTTAAACTTTAATAATAAATACTATAACATAAATGAAGAGGTGAAGAATTGGTGTAGAGCACTGAACATAATATAAGACCGGCCATACTGGATCAGACCAATGGTCAGTTTAGCCCAGTATCATGTCTTCAACAGTGGCCAATGCAGATGCTTCAGAGTGAATGAACCGAACATGGCAATTATTGAGTGATCCAGTCCCAGCATCTGGCAGTCAGAAGCTAGGAACACTCAGAGCATGGGGTTGCATCCCTGACCATCTTGGCTAATAGCCATTGGTGAACCTATCATCCATGAACTTAGCAAAAAAATTTTTTAACACAGTTACACATTTGGCCTTCACAACATCCGCTGCCAATGAGTTCCACAGGTTGACTGTGTATTGTGTGAGGAAGTAATTACTTTTGTTTGTTTTAAATCTGCCTATTATTTCATCAGGTTACTCCTAGTTCTTGTGTTGTGTAGGGGAAAATAACACTTCTTTATTCACTTTCTCCACATCATTCATGTTTTATAGACCTCTATCATATCCTCCCTTAGTTGTTTCTTTTCCCAAACTGAACAGCCCTAGTCTGTTTAATCTCTCAGATGGAAGCTGTTCCATACCCCTAATCATTTTTGTTGCCCTTCTCTGTACCTTTTCCAATTCTAATATATCTTTTTTTGAGATGGGATGACCAGAACTGCATGCTGTATTCAAGGTGTGGGTGTACTATGACTTTATATAGTGGCATTATATTTACTGTCTTATCTATCCCTTTCCTCATGGTTTCTAACTGTCTGTTAGCTTTTTGGACTGCCGCTACACATTGAGCAGATTGTGTCAGAGAACTATCCACAATGACCCCAAGATCTTTTTTGAGTGGTAACAGCTAATTTAGACCCCCATCATTTTGTATGTGTAGTTGGGAATATGCCTTCCAATGTGCATTACACCTCTACCCCGATATAACACATCCCAATGTAACACGAATTCGGATATAACGCGGTAAGCAGTGCTCCGGGGGGGCGGGGCTTCACACTCCGGCGGATCAAAGCAAGTTCGATATAACGCGGTAAGATTTTTTGGCTCCCGAGGATAGCATATCAGGGTAGAGGTGTACTTTGTATTTAACAATATTAAATGTCATCTGCCCTTTTGTTGCCCAGTCACCCAGTTTTTTGAGATCCCTTTGTAACTCTTCACAGTCTGCTTTGGAATTAACTCCTGAGTAGTTTTGTATCATCTGCAAACTTTGCCACTTCACTGTTTACCCCCTTTTTCAGATCATTTATGAATGTTACCCAGCAGTGGCCCCAGTACAGATTCTTGGGGAACCCCACTATTAACCTTTCTCCATTGTGAAAACCGATCATTTCTTCCTACCCTTTGTTTCCTGTCTTTTAAACAATTACTGATCCATGAGAGTAATAACAGCAGCAATATCATTCACCCTCATCGCTGTGGGATGACACCACCTTGGCTACTTAAGGGCCCAATCCTGCTCCTGTTGAAGTCAATAGCAGATTTCATATTCAGATTTGGTAGGAGCAGAATTGGACCATAACTGCAACACCAATCAACTGCTTAGGTCAAGAAGTGAAGAATGCTGTATCCAACTGAAATTTCAGCATCATTTAGGCAGGCAAAATTTTATTATCCAAACTAATGCAGAGGTGCAGGGGCAATGTCACTATTTGGCCAAAGTACCCTGGAATCTTTGATGACTGTAAGTAATTAGGACCTCCGTTTTACAGCTCCAATAGCATATTGCCTCTTAGTACTAAAATAAAGCACTAGTAGGGTGTTGAGTAAAAGGAAGCAGTGCTAACCACTGAATTGCCAACACCTGGGTCTTTGTGGGAAATCTATCCTAGCACTTACAGCTTTAACTTCTGAGAGCCAATGAGATCACTGTGGGAGATGGTATGATTTTAATATAACAGTGGGCTACCAAAAAACATTTGTTAGCTCATTGCTGATTCATGATAGTCAATACGTCCATTCAATAAATGGACTTTAGATTATTTTTGTCTACAACACTTGAATCAAAGTTTCTGTTCTTGCAGACAATGATTCTAAAACACTGATTCTAAAACATTCTAAGACAAGGATTCTAAACAGTCAGGAGTCACTAACAGCATGTCACATGCTATAGGATTACCAGTCTTCTTACCCTTGATGGAATGAAATCTCCAGAAGTGCACAAAGACTGTGAAGCTCCAAAACCAGTTAGCACTAAACTAAGTTACTTTTTTCTTTAAGCACTTGTCTTCACTGCTTAAAAAGGTCTGTTTCTTACCTCAGGTAACTAACAGATGTGAGCTATTCCAAGGCAAAAAATGAACCCTTTTTTAGCAGTGAAGATGAGGCCTAAATTAGAGGTAATTCCTTAATTTGCTGTAATTGGTGTAAATCACGGATGACTCGCAAGTCAAAAAAAAATCAAAACATACACAATCCCCCATCAATACATTCCAAATTGCAATTAGATGATGTCTTAAAGTTATGCTCTTCTATGCAGAACCTTTTAATGACAATAGACAAATAAATTCTCTAACAATGCATTTGCCCTTTAAGATGTTTGGAACAAAATTTACTCACTGTGTTACATTTCAGTGGCTCTCCAGTTTCTCAGCTGATAGTGTGCAGGCTTTCTTTTAGGGGAAAAAGGGATATTATTTCAGTCATGGACCTGTTTCTTTGCTGTTGACGGGGGTACAATGTACCCTTCAACACAAAAGGAAATGAATAATGTAACCTTGGGGATCATAATTTTTTTAGCCTGTAGTTTAAAGTTTCTAGTCTCGGCTGTAGAAAAACAGAAGTAATCATAAGACATTTCATTCTGCCTCCCAATGAGACATGAATTTTCAGAGCTCTGGGAAAGAGGTTACAAAAATACTTCCCAACAGTAAGTTTCTACTTTTTTAAAATTAAAAACAATTTGAATCATACATATTGCAAGTTTGATTGTACCAAACTGTGTTTGATTTAAGCAATAACATGGGCAAGCACACAGCTATTTAACAGTTATGTTGCCTGGTTGTAAACACATGTAAGTTATAAAAATGGCCAAACTACAAGACAGATTCTGATCTTGTGTGTGTGATGGAATTTTCTACCTTGTTAGTGCACTCAAGATCGATAGCAGATTTCCCAAGATACATGGCACTATATGTCCTGTAGCTAAAATAAATATCTGGACCCACATCCAGTTGCTCAATTAGTGTGCTAAGGGCTTGTATATTTGGTGTGTTAGTGCTCACCAGCTGAGGTGTCTTTCTCACCAACTGTCCTCACACCCCCTGCTGGTGTGCGCTAGAAATTCAAGTGCATGCTGACTTAGTACTGTTTGATTTGAAACAGGATTATGTCAGTGCACACTAGGGAATTTTTAATGTGGACCCTTCTAGTGCACATCGACAGTTAGTGTGTGCCATTCTGGTGCGCACTAGAATTTGCACCCAAGCTGATGCCCACTAATGTACCATGTAGACAAACCCTAAATTAGTTGTGGGTTTTTTAAAAGCTTAGTAACTCTTTTGCCATTATTTATTACATCCCATTGTTTAGCAATCTAGCTAAAAGATAGCTACTGTACATCAGGACTGATGCATTTAGATTAAGTTCTTGAATCCTGATTCCATTCCCATCTATGGTGATCACAAATCACTGAGATAGCTGCAAAATGAATTGCAATGTCACATTCCAGATCTTCTACCATATTTTCAATCCTACTAAACTGGCACATTGGTAAAGGGACTGATTCTGCCCTCTGTGCTAGTGTAAAACATAAGTTAGTCCACAGAAGTTAAACTCATGTGACAGCAGAACCCAGACCAGGGTCAGATATATTTCAGCATTAATTATCTGAAATTAATGTTGTAATTAGACTTTATAGACACCACTCACTTCAATGGAGTTACACCAGCAATGAATTAGCCACCTGTCTTTGGAAGAAACACAACTGCCTTCCAGAAATATGAATCATGAGAGTCCATGTTTAAGAAATGCATTTCCAGAGTTCGTTACGTTACTATTGCTTTTTTTAAAAAAATACTGGAGGCTAGAGTGGGGATTGCTTTCTTATTGCTGATGCTGTGGTCAATATTAAAATGCCAGCAGTTACCATTCAGTTGTAATTGATAAACCACAGTTTCTTCTTTGAGTATTGGTCCCTATGAGTAATCACTGTGGGTGGACTGGTGCTCTGTGAGTCCGGGAGCAGAAATTCAATAGCAGTGTCTGCTGGTCTGAACTGTGCATTATGCTTCCTTGTGCTTTAAACCAAGGGCATAAGTGGTCACACGGACCGACCATGCCTTTCAATTCCTCTTTTACTGCTTGTGGTCCATGATGGAATTCTCCTGTGCCTGTATTTTCTTCTTCCACTTGATGTTTACATGTAAATAGTTATTTCCTTTTAGATAGTTTGCATAAGTCTAGTTTAGTTAGAGTTGGGGGTGGTGTGTGTGTGTGTCATTCCTCACCTTGTCTTTTCCCACCTCTGGGGCCTTATGCCCAGGGTTCTGGGCTTCAAATCTTGCCTCACCTGGCCCTGGGTCTTCCAGGTGAGTGACCCTCACAACACATGTCTCTACCGCTTAGGGTAGGCACACATCCCATCTAAGTGTGGGATTTGCCACACCTTTCCTTCTCACGCTAGGCAAGTTCTGCCAACACTTCATGGAACTAGCCTTGAGGCCCAAGATCAGATCCAGGGCCCTCTTATTCTCCAACTCATCACCCAGAACCACTGAGTAGCGTTCTGCCAGCACTGACGGAATGCCCGACCAAGCTGAAAGACTCCATTAAGAAGAAGCATGATGAGGGTAAGGAGACGCACAAGAGAACAGAGAAGTCTGCTCATTATTCCTCAAAGAAGAGAGCAGCTTTGCCCCTTCAGGCTTCTGCAAGACTCCAGGCCTTAGACAGGGTTCACCTGGAGCTCGTGGTGAGATTGGGCAGGCACCAGTGGTACTAGCAGCATCTGATGCTCCAAAACTATCCTCTGAGCAATGCAAAGATGGTAAGGAGCATATGCCCTGAACACGGGTGGTATCACACCACAGGTCTCAGCCTCAACCATCAGTTCCAAAACAGAAGACTCCAACCAGCTCTCCTCCAGCAAAACAGGGATACACCCTTCTAGATGGATTTGGCTACCTATTGTGATCTGGAGTCCCCAATCCTGATGGGACTGCTGTTAGTATAGGACATCAAAACATTGTCCAGCCACCACTCCCTGATTCCCAGCCCCAGCAGAGATATGACATTCTAAAAAGGTGTTTTGACAAATCATTCAAGAACTGCTAACCATGTGTTCTGTCATCACCTTCACCCCCCATTCAGCAGTCACCCACCCCATTTCTTTCCAGGATGGCAGACCTTAACCTCATACAGAGGGGTTCTGGACATTATTTCCACAGGCCATACTATCAAATTTCAGTCCACCCCACTTCCCAATCACCCTTCTGGATCCTTCTTTGTGGACCACTCTCACGAGAGGATTCTCAAACAGGAAATGGACTCCTTGATGCAGCTAGGAGCCATAGAAACTCTTGAATACAGAGGTGAAAGTTTTTACTCCAGGTACTTCCTAGTTCCAAAGAAGACAAGGAGTTGGAGGGTAATCCTCAGACAGTTGAATGTCTTCATCTGGCATACAAGATTCAGGATGGTTACACTTACTGCCATAATCCCATCGCTGCACAAACATGAGTGTGTTGCTCATCATCTGAAAAAACCCCACACATTTCCCACATGGATATAAACCCACCCCCCAGGAGATTTATGCACTTCATGGTGGGCATAGACCACTTCCAATGCCAAGTACTCCCCTTTGGACTATCAACCACACCCAGGATATTCACAAAAGTCATGGCAGAGGTAGCAGCCCACTTCCACAGACTCGCTATCACATATTTCTCTACCTCAATGACTAGTTCCTCAAGGGTTGGTCCCACCACAATGTACAAATGGCAGTGACCACCCAACTGAACCTGTGGCAATCCTTGGGGCTTCAGGTAAATCTAGGAAAGTCCACTTTAACATCTCCATGGACTATAGCGTTTACTGGAGCAATCCTGGACTTAACCACAGCCAAAGCATACTTATTACTGGACAGGTTTCTAGCCTCGGAGGACCTTTGTGCTCAAATCCATCTCATCACTCGGACAACAGTTTGTTTTGCCTGATGCTGTTGGGGTACATGGTGGTGTGCACCTGTGACCTCATTCACCAGCTTGCACATGCACAGCATTCAGATATGGTTAAAATCAGTTTATATTTCACGCAAGGACTCCATAAAGAAGGTCTCCCTCCTGTGTCCAATTTGAGTGTCTCTCGCATGGTGGGAAGAGAGGAATGATGTGTGTAGCTATTACCTTCACTTCCTCTCTTCTTACCAAGACACTCCTTTTCAATGTGTGTCTCCTGAGTTGGGGAGCACACCTGGATGATCACATAACCCAAGGCTCTATCTTTGTTGGTCCAACGAATCTTCCAACAATGAGGGTACCCATCCTGGGACTTTGCCACCCAAGAAAACATGAAATGCCAAGTTTATTGCTCTAGCAATAGCCAGGGTCCAGACTCCAGATAGAATGCCTTCCTACTCCTATTTTCAGAAGTGTTAACGTATTTCTTTCTTCCCATTCCCCTCATACCTTGTGTTTTCTGGAAAATACCCAGTGACAGTAATTCTAATAGCACCATAGTGGCTATGTCCGTTTGGTTCACCATAGTCCTGCAATTGACCACCTGCAGTCATTTCCCACATTACTGTCTCAGAATGGGGGACAGAACCAATCATCCCAACCTGACTTCCTTTCAGTTGACAGCTGGGTTTTGGTTGGGGAACAGACTTAAAATGAACCTGTTCAAAAGCAGCACAATCCATCTTGCTTAATAGTAGAAACCCTTTTACATGTCTTAGATGACGGGGAAAAATGCTTCTACTTAGCAACCTTTCTCCAGAGGAGCCAGAACTTCCCTATCACCTTGATTACCTCCTCTCTCTAAAAACACCAGGACTTCCAGCCAGCTTATTGAGAGTGCATCTCACAACTATCAGCACATTTGCATCTTCCTATAGAGAGCTACTATTTTCACTCATCCCACAAAAGCATTGCTAGAACCTTTCCTCTGGTGTCTCAACCTACACCACCCTGGAATCTGAACTAGCAGCACTTATGCGGCCACCCCTTGAGCCCTTGGCTTCATGCTCCTTCCTGTATTTATCAATGAAACTAGCTTTTTGACAGCCATTACTTTAGCTTGGAGAGTAGGTGACTTGGTGCTCTCATGGCAGAGCCACCTTATCCTGTCTTTCATACAGTATCCTTCTGATTATATCCGACTTTTGTTCCTAAAGTCCCGGCAGACTTCATCTGAATTACATGGTTCATCTACCTATATTTTACCCAAAGTCCCACCACAATGGAGACAACAGATTACGCTGTCTAGATGTTCTAAGGACCCTGGCTTTTTGATAATCTCCTTGACTGCTCACTTCATTTGCCAAAAGAATGAAGGGTGAGGCCCTATCTTCTCAGAGACTCTCAAGGTGGATCTCTGGGTGCATCTTCCTCTGCTAGTAGTTCACAGCAACTCCTCCTAATAAGAACATAAGAATGGCCATACTGGGTCAGACTCCTGGTGTGAGAACACACTCAACTAGGGCACAGGCTGCCGCAGTAGCATCACTGCAAGCGTCCCTCTTTCTGAAATCTGCAGAGCAGTCACTTGGAGCTCAGCAGATGGTGCATCCTTTGGTTCAGCAATCCTGCAGACTGTGGTTCCATGTACCTCCACGCACACTCCTCCTAAATAAGCACTGCCTAGGAACCACCCACAGTGAGTACTCATAGGGACCAGCATTCGAAGAAAGGAAAGTTACTTACCTTATAGTAACTGGAATTTTTCCAGATTTGTGATCCCTGTAGGTATTCGCAACCCACCTTCTTTGGATCCTCATGTGATTTGTCGTAGAGTAGGAAATGAAGGGGCAGTGGGTCCACTTCTCCACTTATGCCCTCAGTTCGCAGCACAAGGAGGTGCAGACCAACAGATGCTGCTGTTGAAGAATTTCCGGTCCCAAGCGCACATGCACCCATTCTAAATACCTACAGGGACCACACATCTTAAAGAACTCCAGTTACTATAAAGTAAGTAACCTTCCTTTTCCCAATAGCTGGAATAGAAACAACTGCAGGATAGAGTACTGAACAGGGGCTCAGGAGACCTGGGTTCTAGTCCCAGGACTGCTACTGACCTGCTGGATGACCTTGGACAAGTCACTTTGCCTTTCTATGCTTCTCTATGTGTAAAATAGGATTAATGGTATCAATTTTCTTTGTAAAGTAAGTTGAGATCTACAGATGAAAAGTGCTATATTTGAGCTAGGTATTTAATATTAATAACGGAGCCATCTTTCTTAGCAAATATTGTTGCTACAGTGCTCACTGCCAATGAGTCATTTATAACTTTTAAAAGTGTGACACAAACATCCTAGGTTGAGATTTTCAAAGAAGTCATGTAACCAACTCCTAATGAAAATCAATGGAAGCTGGACACTGGACACTCATATGCTTCTTTGAATATCTCAGCCCTAAAATGTATCCTTTTGACTATGTCCTCTGACTGGCTCACACTGACTTTTGCTTTTTACCTACATTTTGCTATTCCTACATATATCTGTAGCATTCACTATGTATCCTGCAATATAGGCAATGCACTAGAAAGTGCTGCCCAGTACAGAACAATTTGGCCAATAAGAGAGAATTTCCATAGCAATATATCGTTTCCTGTAGTGAGAGATCTCCGCCCAAGAGGTAGTTTTCTATAGATATCACTGTCCACAGAGACTGGTAAATTTCACAATTAGCATGCAAACAGGATGGGCCAAATTCATCCTTAGTGTAACTTCACTGACTTTAACAGAATTGTTCCAAGGATGAATTTAGCCCAATCATGCTTAAACTTCTCTATCTAAAATATCAGCCTAAATATCTAAAAAATCATGGTTTTTCTGAATCCAAACTGGCATATATAATAAACATAGTTTGAGTTTAAAAAAGAGGTCGTAATTATTCTTTGTTTGGAAAAAATGGACCTGTGCCATTCTTCGCAGCTTTGCTACTTTTCACAAATTGCTGCTCCATGCTTACAAAGACAACAGAGCAAAGGAACATGACTGAGATAAGCAGCTTCTCCCATGTAATGGTCGAGATGGAGTATCTCTTTCTACTATCCCTTCTTTAATTCAATTTAGATTTGGGGGAAATCTATTCTTTAAGGAGAAATTATATATTCTGCCGCTCTATGGTAACAAGAGTACTGTAATCCCATATTTTATAAATTATCATAGCTTGCAGTTATTATGCAGGAAAAACTCCCATTATGGAATCCCTGTCACTGGTGGTTGGTAAGATAAACATCCATCAGGGATGATCTAGGTATATTTAAATCTGATTCAGCCCAAGGGAATTGACTTCTTGAGGTACCTTAGAACCCTCTGCTACTGTGATTAAAATGAGTAGGTGAAATCCACCTCTGAGCAGAGGGCCAGCACAAAGCATGTGAACCGTGTATGTCACACTCCAGCCCTCAAAATAGAGTTAGGCCTTGGCAACTGTGGTGAATTTCACCAAACTGGAATCTTTCTTGGGTGGTTCTGATGTCAGTAAATATAGTTTGCTTCTTTAGAAAACCTCATATGTAAATCTAACAGGAAATATGAGAACAAATCCAGTATCATCATGTACAAGAAAAATAACATAAGTACAAAACAAATGGAAGTGTTTGTTGTGTTCTCTAGGTCTTCCTCAAACAAATGAGAGTAAAGGCTGAGATTTTCAAACCTGGCAAAGGGACCTCGACACCCAATTAAATGAGAAATTTAATAAAAGTTAATGAGAATTAGGCACCCAAACAACTTTGAAATTCTAGTTTGTTTTTAAAAATTACAGTTGATAAGAGTCCATCGTGAAATCCTAGCCTCGCTGACGTTATTGGGAGTTTTGCCATTGACTTCAATAGGGCCAGGATTTCACCCAGCGAATAAGTGGTAAAGCAAAATTAAGAGGAAAAGAAAAATGTAGCAAATATAATTCAATTGCTCATTCCAAAAATTAAATTCTCAGTGTGTCATAATAGGTGTATTTTAGCTGTAGTATCTAAAAGTGCCCTGCTGATAAGAAATAAGTCATTTATGTAATAGCTCAAATACATGTTTTTCACCTTACCTGTGTGAATAAAAGTCAGATAAAAGCTACTGCAACAGTAACAGAACAGATCTAAGCAGCAAATGTCAAACATTGTAATCTTATGTTAGTTCAGGGAACTTAATATACATGCCTTTAAAACCTTTTCTATAACTTGCATAATTTAAATATTTACAAAATATAAACTTTATCTTATCAAAAATACATCTTTGTATATTTCAGCAACCAAAACCCTTTCACACAATGCTTTTAAAGCAGTATTTAACACATAATTACATACAAATAAACAATGAGCACCAGATGCATTTCATATACTACATGGCACTCTCTGCACAGTTGCTGAGCAAATACAGTATGTTCAACAGTTGAGCTTTGAATCCACATTTCTTTCAGCAGTGTGCAGGAACAAGCTATGCACGGGTCATGCCTAATCCCTGAATGGTTCCCATCCTTTCACAGATGTAAATAACAATGGGCCAAAAATGGGGAAAAAATAATACCAGTGGAGTAAGTGGCTCACACCATTAAAATAATCTATCAAATACATTATGCATTTGATCTTGTTTTATAAGCAACAGTGGCTGGGGAGTGATCTATTGAAATATTCTAGCTACTATATCTGCAAAGATATTCATGGTGGATAGGTCCATCAATGGCTATTAGTCAAGCGGGTCTGGGATGCAACTCTGTGCTCTGGGAGTCCCTAAACTATGACTGCCAGAAGCTGGGACTGGATGACGGGACGGAACATTCGATAAATTGCCCTGTCCCATTCATTCCCTTTGAAACATCTGGTACCAGCCACTGTCAGAAGACAGGATACTGGGCTAGATGGAGCATTGATCTGATCCAGTATGGTCGTACTTATGTTCTTAAAAGCAGGAGGGAAAAAAAGTTCTGTTTTTGACATTTATTTCCCTTTATGATAAATTTCTCCTGGTTTGATCCTGCATGTGATGTGGCTGAGGATTAAGAGAACCAGAGCTAAGCCACCACCAAAACAGCTGAAGATGGTGACTTGTTAATTTTGACCCAACAGTACAGTAAGCTGAGGGCACTGGGGCTAAAGATAGGGGGCTGGCAAGAACACTGTGCCCCACACATATATGAGACCTGGAGGAGCTGGCTGCAGCAGTCTGTTTCCTTCATTCTGTCCTACACTGCTGCCCTCCTTTCAGTTGTTCTAAGCACATTTGAGTACTAGGCTTGTGAAAATACTAAAAATGGCAACTACTGTGCACACTATTTGCATTCACTAGAACGAACTCCAGCACCGATGGCCTGGCCATGCCCCATCTCCACCCAAAATATACCCATTAGCCCCACTCTCCCAGGTACTCAGCTCACATTACTGAGCACCACCACATTTACACTACATGACTGCCCCTCTGCACAGTGGCTAATAAGCACTGCATGTTCAACAGGAGAGCTTTGCATCCTCATTCCTTTCAGCAGCATGCAGGAAGAAGGCATACATGGGTAATTCTAGTTCCTGAATGGTCCCCATTATTAAACAGATGGGAGTGAGGACTCCATGACACCTCTCACATGTCCAGTATCCTTTCAGCCTGTGGCCATTAAAAGCCAATACCTCTTCTTGACTTGTTTCCATTATATTTATTGACAACATTAAGGCAATTCTTGATCATCATGTTATGGCTGTTGCTGATGCAAAGTTTAATACCCCTAACTAGCTGTGGAGTTACATATTCAAATATGTCACTTATTCACCTGGACTTCTCAGAAGGCATGGCCTTTTTTGCTGTTACTTTATCATTTTGTGCAGGCTACTATTTATCTTGAGTTGCTCTTTCAGTAAGAAACCAAACTGTTTGGAATACAATACATTCAGTGAGCTCTGTTACTGAGACTGATCCTCTTGTTATTCCACCACAGGAGGAATGAGTCCTGTTCAGCAGGAAGGAGTTGCTTCGTTTTCGGAGGCAGAGTATCTCATTTGCAGGTATGAACATCAGTCATGCTCTCACATCTTCTGCAGCGCACATAACAGCACCAGACAAACTTGCATTCACACCTCTCCACGTGTCTGACCACGTGAGTGTTGTAACCACGGCCACAGCAGAGGAGGTTGCAACCATCTGGTCCCTCTGAAGTGCGGTTGCATTCCCTTCCCTGTGTTCCAGGAATCCCAAGTTTGCGATCCTCTACACAGTAGTTGGGTGACTTGTTTATGTAGAGAAGATCTTCCTTGCGGATTGGTATTTTCCGCTGGGTTTTTTCTTTCCTGCGTAGCTTTTTCTTCAGTCTGTCTGATACCTGTATGCTGTTCTCATATTTATCCTTTAAATACTCGCCAATCTTTTCAAATGAAGACATAGTTTTCCAACAAGTTTTCACGGCGCAGGACCCAGAAACTCCATGACAACGGCAATCCACTGACAACAGCTTTGCTACAGCCTGAAAACAAATTGAGACCAACATTCAGAATTTAATTCTACCATATTCCCTCATTCATTAAAAATACTGCTCATTCACTAGTAATTCATAGGTCTCTGAGCATTTTACTGATGGGGAAACAAGGGCACAGAAGGGACACATTTTTAGTGGTTACTGTCTCTGGGTACCTAGCTTGAGACATGCACTGGCCTGACTTTTTAGAGGTGCTGAGCACCTGCAGCTCATCTTAGCAAGACAAAATAAGTTGTACGTATCCATTATTACTACTTCAAAATTGACATTTATGCCTTTTTTTCATTCTGAAGGATTCAAAGTTTCCCCTAAACTACATATACTTAATCATTCCACCCATCGCTGAAATGCAGCCACCTCTTGAGTGGAACATAGCAATGATGTTTAACAGTGCACAGTTTGGGAATGAGAGTGGATTTAGCCGAGGACATTTAGATCTAGGGTCTTAGGTTAAGTCCCAGGTGGTTGTCACACAAGCAGGATCAGGCTCTACTGTTGTAGGTAGGTAGGGTAGGTATTAAGTTAGGTTTGCCATTAACATCTTTTGTTTTCAATGCATTTTTTCACTGCACACAAACACTAGCTAACATATTTTGATAGTGTAACTTATCCACATTGTTTATAATTTTGCAGTATTTTAGAAATATCAGTAGAGTAATACTTTCCTTTTTGAAGTGCTTCTATTGGGTGGAATAAGTTTGAAATCCTTTTCAGATATAAGACGACTTAATAAAAAGTGTCTGCAGGGCAAAGGGTGTCTGCAGCCTTAATTAGGCTTCTGCAGCGCACACAAGAATCTAGGCAGAGCTTATATTGGAGCCAGCCTCGAAAAACTGTAGACTGTAAACAAAGCATTAACTTCCTACAGCTGGGACTGCGGCTCAAATCTTTAGCAGACAGTGAGTGTAATGGTTTCCCCTTCAATCTCTCATGGATGGTCATATGTAGAAGTAAACAATGAGGTGTGGCTACTGGTACACGTGACACAGCTCTGGAAAAGTTAAAAAAACTATCATATACATCAGGGGTGGGCAAACGTTTTGGCCCGAGGGCCACATCTGAGAGGGAAAATTGCATGCAGGACCATGAATGTAGGGCTGGGACAGGGGGTTGGGGTGTGGGAGGGAGTGCGGGGTATGGGAGGGGGTGCGGTGTGCACGAAGGGGCTGAGGGCAAGAGGTTGGGGCAGAGAAGGGGTACAGGGTGTATGGGGGGCTCAGGGAAGGGGCTTGGGTGCAGGAGGGGGTGCACAGTGCAGGAGGAGGCTCAGGGCATGGGGTTGGGGTAAAAGAGGGGTGTGAGGTGCACACTGAGTGTAAAAGGGACCTTGGGGTAAGCCTACAGCAGACTAATAAGGCAATAGAGTCTGGTGTGTTTTCCAGTTTTGTATCTTTACCAACAACACGAAGATCTTAGGAGAACTCTGTACAGGAACACACACTGCCACATAAACTACGGAGCAAATTCTTCAGCATCCACAGGAAAAAAAAACTTGTCCTCTGTTTACTCAAATCCCTCCCAAAGACCCACTTCCTCCATGATGCCCACAAATACTCACTCATGTCCATCACATGCCTTCCTCACCCTAGCATTTCTAAAAGGAGAGGAATGATGGGGGGGGGGGAAATACCAATTTAACACCCTCCTCTGGGTTTCACAGCGACTCTTACTTTATCCTGCAGACTGATCAGAGCCATTGGAGACCTGCCCCCATGCAGAGCCCCAGTGACATCTGGGGCACTGCTCTATCCTCAAAGGGCAGATTTAAGAGTCAGGGTCTTAGGCTGCAAACTCCAAGGACTGTCTTTATTTGTGTCTTGACTGGCATCCCCCACCCCCCCACACCCAAGTTTAACAAATGAGTAGTTGTTATAATTTGGTGCAGAGGAAGTGATTTGTCCCTGCCTTAAGTTGTAACATTACGGTAAATTTGGAACAAAAACTGAACACATTTTTATCAGGGTGGCTGAAGCTTTGGACCCCGCCCTGACTAGGTCCCGTTGACTTCAGTGGGAGTTCAGGGCTCTCAGCACATTGCCAGATTGAGCCCGGAGTGATACTGAGGGCTGCACTGGCAACGTGCCTGGATCTTCAAGGTCACACCTAATTATGTATAACTCCACAAACATTATTAAAAATACATATGACCATATTTGCTTGGACTTGTACCTTCCTTGGTGCATGAATAGAAATTGCTTGTTGCTCGAGGTCGCTGGTAAGTCAAACAAGTGAGGCATTCACAGAGCCATTAAAGAGGAATAGCAGGCATGAGCCCTGACCCGTTAGAACCATTAGTCAATGCAGACTGAACCTAGTGAACTGGGAAGGAGATGCAGGCAACATTTCAAGACCCTGTGGGCCATATCGGGAGCTGGAGGCTGCTATGTCCAGGCAGTAGGAACACCCAAACTGCTCCTCTGCAAGAATGGGGTGTAGGGCCTATGCCCTGACCACTCTTGGGCATTCCCAATTTACAATAGTCTTCCAGTAACACTCTGATTCACCACTGCAATTACGGCAGATACTTGTGTTCTCTTCCTCACTACTTATTTGTACAGTCATAATCCTGTGTTTGTATCTTCAGAATCAGTTGATAAGGAAATGATTGGGTAGTCCCAGCTTTGGCATTAAGTCTTCACTATGATTAAGGCAGAGGAGACGCTGGGCTCTGAGAGAAAAGGGCCTTTGTTACAATGTAAATAACCTGAGAAGCTAACAAAAATGACAAAGAAAAACAGAAACCATATAGAGAATGTAAACAGTAAACCTGTTTTACAAAGAGATTCTATTTCAAAGTATTATCCTAGTTACCATTATTATTTATATGTATCATGGTAGAATGTAGCATCCCCAAGTAGACTGAAACCACATTGTGCTAGGTGCTGTACAAACATACGCCCTGATCTTGCAAATAATTCCACAAACTTCACTTTCCACACATGAATAACCCCATTGAAGTTAGTGGCACTACTCTTGTGTGTAAAATTAAGCATGTGTTTGTTTGGAGGATTGGGGCTATATAGATGAAAAAAGGCGAAGAAATGATGTGAGCCTCATTCTCACCCCTAGTCCGGTATCTAAGTGTTTCTGATTACCTCTCCCCAGGGTGCTTCATGATGTGGGATGCACCTTCCTTATTAAAGTGTGGTTCTGCTCTAAAAGGTGACTGCAAGGATAGCATTGTGAGGCTGTGTATTCATATTCTGACTGCAACAACAGATTGTCATGAAACAAGCTTCTATGCATGAGGCCAAATTTTGGTGCCTAATGGTAAACATCTAAACGAAAGCAGGCCAGATTGTGTCAGGATGCTGGAAATGATGGTCTGGTGTTTCTGCCTAATCTGAGGGCATTTCAAGGTACAATATGTTCTGAACCACTACAGCTAGAAACTCATGCCATATGGGCACTGTCACATGCACTGCAGTGTTTTTATGGGTTATGTATGTACACCTCTACCCCAATACAATGCTGTCCTCGGGAGCCAAAAAATCTTACCGTGTTATAGGTGAAACCGCGTTATATTGAACTTTCTTTGATCCATCGGAGTGCGCAGCCCCCCCCCCCCCCCCCCCTGGAGCGCTGCTTTACGTTATATCCGAATTCGTGTTATATCGGGTCGCGTTATATTGGGGTAGAGGTGTATGTGTATATACAGAGAAGTGAGGTGAATTTACTGTTTGTGAAAGGTGCTACACTTGTGGCTGAATCCTTTTTAGACCATACACTCTGGCTTATAAGCAGCAGCCCCATTTGGAGCAATGACAGGACAGAGTAAGTACTTCAGTCTACACCCACTCAATCCGCTCTGCTGATGCTGTCACCAAGAGTGCCAACAGGGATTGTGGTTTTGATGACAGTTACCTGGACCTTGATAAAGCCATCATCTCATTTCACACTAAGCAGGTGACATTTCATTCACTATCAGACCAATAACCAATTCCAAACAGCTCCATTAGCCATCCTCTGAGCCATCCTGTCCCCACGTCATTATCTAATATGTTTGGAGCCAAGAAGTGCAATACACTTGTGAGTTCCTCTGACGATCTGTCAATACAATATTCTGATGGGTCAATTAGTATATTCCTTTATGGGACATGGAACCTTGTGAGTTCAGACTCTCAGTTTTAGCCTGATCATTCCCTGAGGGAGGAGAGGTTTGCACCCACCCCCAAGAGAAAGGTGTGAGGTTCCTTCCTCTGAGACCCACCAGAGACCAGGGAAATCCATATGGAAGCTGCATGCTGCCACATCTCCCCTCCCCAGCACCACAGCTCCTGTGGGGGCAGTGTTCTCATAATGGTCCTGATTGCTGCTGCCTCCAACTTCCACTTAACAAGAGGGGAACAGTGTATGTTCATTATGAAAGAGTCAAAATTAACGTACACTTGGAATTTTCATGGGATTAGGGAGCAGACTCCTGAGCCTAACCCCTCCTGTCACCAGCTCACTTGTACCCACTTATTTTCAAGAAGCATCCAGGGAGAAGTTTCTACAGTGCTTTGAAGAACAGATTGCATACGATGGACCCCACCCCACCCAGATCCATTCCTTTTTTCTTCTTTCCACTTGTGGAACCAGAAGGGAGCATTTGGCCCCTAGTCTGTCTAGATATCTGAAGTATCATAATATCTGAGCACCTCACAATCACAAGTCTATTCACCGATCATAACACCTGTGAGGTAAGATAGAATTATTTCCCCCCATTTACAGAAGGGCAGCTGAGACACAGGGAAGCTTAGGCCCTCAGCCTCAAAAGTATTTAGGTGCCAAACTCTCACTGGCATTTGGGAGGTAGGTACCTTAATACCTTTGAGAATCTGGGCCTAAATGACTTGCCACAGGAACTCTGTGACAGAGCAGGGACTTGAACCTCAATCTTCCAAGTCGCAGCCTAGTAAACACTAGACCACTCTTCCTTTCCCATCTTCCAATCCTTCCTACTTTCAAGTTACATGTCCTATAGCAAACTAGGATATCAAAGCTTAACCATAGGGTTCTGAGTAGAAATGGGACAGAAACTGGAGTATTCTACACATACCAAAACCAGTACCAGTTATTCCAAATGAACAGTGTCACATCATTCCCTGGAAGACTGTTCTTGCAATGACATGGCATCTGAAACACGATGGTATTTATTATGAAAGGTCATAGGCTAGCACAATATCTTGCAAAACCTCCTTCTTGTAGGCCCCAGAACACGAGTTTCAATTCTTTCCAACGTCTATTTAAGGATTTTAAAATTAGGACAATCAAGAGAATTTATGCTGATATTTTACTCACTAATACTATGGTTAGAGTAAAATCCTAACTGCAAATAATGAGGGCTGCTTTCTCTTTCACTTTGCATAAAGGCCGCAATCTTTGCTTTACCCTACAGCTCACAGCTAAGTTGCAAAATATTTACTGTATGGAAATCACACAAAATAGTCTGCATACTTTCTCCAAGGGTATTTAACAACAATTCCAGCACTGCTGCAAAAACAGTGTGGCTAAAGATTATTAACTGCTACAAGCTTGCTATGGATGAAATTTTTTTTAATACAAAAACCAGTGCTGCGCTGTAGAAAAATGCAGCATGCACTAAGGTGTGTGCACCAAATGATTTCTACAGTGCTCTTTTCTGTGCTGTACTGCAGAGCTCTGTATTACAAAATGCCTGCAATCCTGTAAGGTCCTAAATTCCTAGATTCTCATTGGGGCAGATTCTGCTATCCTTATTCACACAAAGTGGTGCCTTACTCTGCAAACAGTCCATTGATTTCAATAAAACTACCCTGGGCTTATCTACACTACAGCCACACAGCTACAGCTATGCTGCTGTAGCATAGATGCTTCCTACGTTGATGGAAACGGCCAAGACAAGGGCTACCTCAACCTAACTATGGTGCTCAATGCTAAAATTTTCAATTTAATTTTTAAATGTAGGTAGAGCTTAGAGAGTGATAGGCAAGTGCCTGATCATTGCAGACTGTGGACCCTAATCCTGATCCTGCTGAAGTCAATGGGAGTTTTGCAACTGATTTCAAAGCTCATGCTAACTTCCCTGAGAGTTGTGGGTACTCAGTTTCTTTCAGGAAACTCTGTTTAAAAATGCTTTTCCATGGGTCTGTATAATAGCATGTAATGCACTGTGGGCAACAAAGTCAAGAATAATTTTGTTAAAAAATAGACTATAGCAGCTAAAAAACCTGATGTCCACTCTGTCAACTCACAGAAAGATTAAAAAAAAATGCAGCCCACTGTATATAACAGAAAGGAAATGAATCCACAAGCATTATTCTGAGAAGGGTGCAGTTAAATTTGACTAAAGGAGGGGCATACAAGATAAAAGTCTCTACTGCACTCCAACTCTGACAAAATTATTTTGTGGTTTTAAGTTTTTAACTATAAAGTGAGTTAGACAGATGATAGCCTGGATTTTTAGCCTCAGTTTTGAAATTCTTTGCTCTGGAGATTTTAGTTTGGCTCTTGCCATGGGACCAATCCTTGTTTGCAGTCAGGATCAGGCCTCTTTGCATTAATGCCACTTTGGGCAGTTAAATCTAACAAGCATTTGGTTCGATTTCTAACTTCTAATGCATACCTGCCTTCCAGCCTCGTTATTGTGCAGGTTCATTGAGATCAGTCCGTTCCCGTCTTTTCCAGTTATGTTCTTAATAGGCCCATCTAAGAACTTTCTGCTAAACCACATTCCATAATGGATGTCATCAGAGCAGCCACCCCAGTGCCAGCCTTCAGTGGCTGAGCCACCATTTTGCAGGTTTGTATCACAGGAGCACTCAGTCATATTTCCTGCACTGCATGATCGAGTCACTGAATGTACAAGGCCTGCCGCCGTCACTGCATATATAAAGGCTGTTTCCTTGGTGCCTAAAAAGAATGCATGGAAATGTTATTTTAGAGATTAACCACATTGGCCACTATTCGTTTTCACAAATGAATACTGATTTGAATAAGGAGAAAATAGTTCAGATCATGGGGTGACCCAAATCTCACCCATGCACACCCAGGATCATAGTGCTGCCTTTGTACAGGGCCAGATCCCACTGTATACCACCTTTAAGAACCTCAAGGCTGTTCTAATTTACAAAGGGTGCAACAATCACAAGAAGCTGAAACCACAGCCAGGAATCAGAGAGGCATAACGGTGTTTTGGCCATACTCTCTTTTCTCTGGTAGGCTGGCATCAGGGCCGGCTCTAGATTTTTTGCCACTCCAAGCAAAAAACATTTTGGCTGCTCCCCCCCCCCCCAGCCCACCAGTGCCCCGCCCACCCGCACCCCCTCCCGCCCCAGCACTGGGCTCTCTCTTCCCCCACTGCACCCCCTGCCACCCCAGCATGGGATCCGCTACCAGCACACGGCGGCCAAGCCCTGGCCCAGCCGTGACTCTGTCCCCATGTGGGTGGAGCTGCTGGGCAGCGCGGAGTGGGAGTACTTCCAGGTGGCGGTGTGGCTGCAGGGCGGCGCGGAGAACACGGCCCCCTCCCTGGGCTTTGCGGCGCTGCTGGTGGCCAAGGTGGATCAGTTTGTGCTCACCTCAGCTGGCAGCTGAGGACCTGGAGAGCCCCCCGGACCTGCTGCTCTTCAGCCTCACCGCGCCCTGGCCCAGCCCCAGCGGACGGGAAGGCGAGGATCTCCGGCTGCAGGGCTACCTGCTCAGCACCGACAAGCCCAGCCGGCTGCTCACCTCTTCACACACTCCGGGAGCCCCTCTTGCCGCCGCCGCAGACCGGGCTTGGCTCCAGGGGACCCCGCTTCCCTCCCTCCCCGGCTCCTCACACACTCTGGGCAGGGCTGCCCAGAGAATTCAGGGGGCCTGGAGCAAAGCAATTTTGGGGGCCCCTTCCATAAAAAAAAGTTGCAATACTATAGTAACATGTATTTTGAAATGTAAAAAATAACTAGTGAAATAGATTCAAAAATTAATTTGTAATAATTTGAAAATACACTAAATACATTATTTAAAAACATTAAATGCTTTAATGGTATGTATACATTTGCAATTACATAATGGGCTGTTGCTGGGTGATGGTGATGGTTGGTGCCAATGGGCTGTTGCTGCCTGGGGGTGGTGCTGCTGTTGTCCAGGGCTGGGTGGGGAGCTGGGCTCTGGGTTGGGAGGTACCCGGCTCACAGGGGCTGGGCTCAGGGCTGTGGGGAGATGGGGTCAAGGGGTGTCCGGCTCAGAGGGTTGGACTCGGCGCTGGGGGTCAGGGCTGTGGGGGGGATGGACTCGGGGGTGCCCGGCTCAGAGGGGCTGGGCTTGGAGCTGGGGGTCAGGGCTGTGAGGGATGGGGTCGGGGGTGCCCCGGCCCCTTACCATGCCGCTTACCCCTCTCCCAAACATCGCTGCAGCCGCCTGGTGTCTCCAGTGGGGCCTGAGTTCCCGCCGCTCGGCCGCAGCTTGCAGCCCCGCCCCCTTACTGGCTGAGATGCCGGAGGATGGGGGAAGATGGAGGTGGGGGGAGCCTTGGACATACTCATGGGGGCCCCTGTGGGGCCCGGGGCCTGGAGCAAATTGCCACACTTGCCCCCCCTCCCCCCGGGCGGCCCTGACTCTGGGAGCCCCTCTTGCCGCTACCGCAGCCCGGGCTCGGCTCCAGGGGGCACCGCTTCTCTCCCTCTGCGCTCCACACACACTCCGGGAGCCCCTCTCGCTGCCGCCACAGCCCAGGCTGCAGCGGCCGTGAGAGGGGCTCCTGGAGTGTGTGTGTGGGGGGGGCAGGGAAGTGGCGCCCGGGATGCAAGGAGGGAGATGGGGTCCTGCTGCCGCTGCCACGCCGAGTCTCCCCAGGGCAGCGCTGTACAGGGTCCCGCCGGGCTGGGCAGGGGGCACGGATCCCAGCTCGCGCTGACAGGGCGAGTGGCTGGGCCAGAGCCAGCTCCCGGCAATGCCGCTCCAGGCAAAAAAATAAAAAATAAAAATAAAAAACAGGGGCCGGGGTGCCGCCTCTTAGAAAGTGCCGCCTCAAGCACATGCTTGGAGGGCTGGTGCCTAGAGCCGGCCCTGGCTGGCATTAAAAAGGGGAAGTGGCATAAAGCCCCAATGCTATCTTTATGCCACCAATGGATGATCCTTGCCCTGGGGCAGTGGTTCCCAAACTTTAACAACCTGTGAACCCCTTTCACTAAAACATTAAGTCTTGCAAACTCCCTCCTAAAAATGAATATTTCCAGGGATTTTCTCCTTTACCTGAGTATAAATTATAAAATCAGTAATCTTGGAAATATAAAATTTGTTTTTCTGACATGCTTATTACACACTATTTATTATTAATTACTATTTATCTTTATAGTATTTTTATTACATAACAAAAACGGCAACACTCTTCCAAGATCTCACTTTCGTAGGTTGTATCACTTTGAATAAGCCTGTTATAAGACAAGGTTCCTATGTTTCATCAAGGAGTATCAGATGTGAAACAGCATGAAGGTATTTAAGAAGCCAGCTCAAAGAGTTCCTCCTACACAAGCATTCAGGTCTTGAGCAGTCCAGGCAAACAACGCATGTTACAACAAAGCTTAACCTTGCTCTTCATAATAATTTAAAAAACAATACTAGCTGCTTATTTAATTTTTAAAACAGCAAAAAATATCCCCCTTCCTTTCCATTTCTTATAAGGAGTCTTGAAGTTAAATCTCCTCAGTGTAATAGATGTGCTTGCTTTGATCTGCTTAGCTCTTGGAAGTCCAGGACCTCCGGGCTGCTGGCCCCATGCTGCCCGGGATCCCTAGGGACAGCTCTGTCCGCCATTAGGGAATTTTCTCCCAAGAACCCCCATAACATTTCGTGAATCCCCCAGGGGAGCACTAACCTCATTTTGGGAACCACTGCCCTGGGGTGACTCTTCTCATGCTGGTTAAGCCAGCTTGTGAGCCAAATTCTTCTGGAGGTGTGGCATAAACTGACTGCCCCAGAGAATCTGGCCTGATATCTTTACAGGCTCTGGTAAGGTTAGCACACTATTAAGGCCATCTAAAACATCCTGCCATCAGTTGAAGCACTACTATTTTCTCCACAGTTATAAGAGAGAGTTTTAGTTATCCACAATGCTCACTGAAAAGGAACTTAATTTCTATTAAAGTGTTTTGATAGCACCAAAACAACTTTTCCCTTAAAAAAAAAAAAAAAACACCAAAGAGACTATTCACACTAGCAAAGCCACTCATGTGTAAGTATCTGCAGGGTCAGTCCCTAAATTTGGGCCTAACTGATGTCCATAGGAGTATTCACATGAATAAAGTTATTCACACAGGTAACTGCAAGGATGGCCCTTTCTGAATTTACTTTACTTTGTATTGCTTATTTTTAGTTATTTATTTTGTGGTTTATTTCTGGAGTGCTGTATGATAGCATTTAGCGACCATTACATAGGGACAAAATACAATCTTAAACTACTGAATAAGGACCTAATTGTGCACTCTTCAATCAGGCAAATAGCGTGGGATTGAACCCAAATCCTGCGAACACTGACATGGATGAGTAACCTTATGCATGGGACTTCAGTGGGAATACTCATGTGAGTAAAATGAACCATGTCAAAAGTATTTGGGAGCAATGACACTACTTCCTGTGTGTGGGGGGGGAGGGGTCGGTGTCTTGGTCATCACTTATTAACAATATCTAAAGCCATAAACATTTGGCATAAAATAATTATATTAAAAGAGAATGTGTTCTAGTGAAACACATTTGAAAATAATTGTGTTTAACTGGTAAATTCGGCCCAGACCCAACAACTTGCTCAACTAAGATGGATGCCAAGTCAGCGAGGCTCCAGGAGAGCATGGAGAGAGCTTCTTGCAGGATCTGATGCTTTCATCTAATATAGACAAATTACCCCAGTAATGATTCAGCCAATTCCCATTAACTACTCACATACTTAAAGCCGGCATGTGCTTAAATACCTTGCTGAACTGAGGTCTTGCATTCTAATTATTGTATTAATGAAATATGTTTAAAATACTGTGATTATAACACAACAAATAAAACAAAAAAGAGCAATGAGAAATGTTTAAAGAATTAAGACAACATAACATTTGGGTTCCTTTTTTTTTTTTCTTATTTACACTGTACATTGTACATTTCTACACTGATATTGTACCCATTGTGTGCACTTCTAAATAAAACAATCAAATGATTTGCTTGAAATGTTGTTTATGATTGCTCAGTTAATTTCAACATTGTGAAACAAAGGGATTAAAACTGCACAAATATTCATCTCAGAATATTAATATTTAAAACAACAGTTTTGTCATGCAGGGATGTAGCAGATCAAAATTAAACAATTACAATAAGCTATGACGGTTTGGGAAATTTAAGCTTAGGTCTTGTCTACACTGCAGATTTCAGCCATCCCTCCCCTACCCATCTGCTACCCCTAGCATAGACACAGTACACTACTATAAACTGTGATTTGCACTGATGCAGTTGACCCTTGCTTGAAATCAGAGTAAACTGCACTGGTGCACATCAAGGCTTATGGTGTCTTTGCCTGTCTATGCAGAATTTCACTTGGGGGTTGATCCTGCAATCAATAGGAGTTTCTCCACTGACTTGAGCAGCGGCAGGATCAAGCCTTTGGCGACTGTCTAGAGCTGGCTGAAATCAGGGCAAATCTCCAGTGTAAACTGGGGAGGGAGGAGAGGCCAGCAGTATATAAAAGAATTTAAACAATATTGCACTGATTCTACCCTCACTTATACTGATGT
Source organism: Trachemys scripta elegans (assembly GCF_013100865.1). Lineage (NCBI taxonomy): Eukaryota > Metazoa > Chordata > Testudines > Emydidae > Trachemys > Trachemys scripta. Next base: position 42,432,556 of record NC_048298.1, read on the forward strand.
CAGCCAGGTGTAATTCCAGGGAGTTGCACGAATGTAAATGGAGGCGTTGGCAAGGTCAGATCAGATTCAGGCCCCTTGTAAAGTTGCATCACGTGTTTTCCCCCCACCAGAACACAACAGCCCAGGTACATGGTGAGTTACACCAGCCAGCCATTCCCCCGCTGGGGCGGACACCTGCCAAGCCCGTCTGAAGATCAGGATCAAAGCAGCTGTGTTCTGCGGGCGAGGGGGCAGGCTGCTGCCAGTGCCGCTGGCCGCCTTTTGCCAGGGAGAAGGAGGAGGAGGCGGCCGTGGGGTCCTTCAGCGTGTCCGTAGACTGGTTATAAGCAAAGTATCTGAAGAGCAGCTGGTGGAGGGGATACACGGGGGGGGGGCGGGGGGGCGCTGGCGGCCCCCGGGATTCCCCCTCCCGGCCCCGCTGCCCTCCACATGCGAGGACAGCCGGGGGGCGGGAGCCTTTGCTTGTCTGTGCAACGTTCGCACCTCCCAGCCTCTGGCTCGTCCCCGCCCGGCGCCCCAGTCTAGCCCCGGCACGTGGGTGGATCGCGCCCCCCGGGAACGGGGCTGGAGTGGCGGCCTCCGGCGCCCCGCTGCACCCCAAGCTGGGCTAACGCAGCTCGGCGGCCGCCGAACCCCGGCCAAGGCGCCAGCGCCTTTGCCCCTCCTGGCTGGCGGGCACCTGGGGGCGCTCAGCGGGCTCGGGACCCCCCGCCCCAGTTGGGCGCTCTCCGCCCAACCCCCGCGGACTCACCGCTGCTCAGCTCGGCGCCGAAGACAGAGAAGGCGGCGGCGGAGTCGGGGGGCAGGAGGGGGCAGTCCCAGCGCTCGTGCCTGAACTGGCTCCGGCACTCCTGGATGCCCAGCCGCGCGCCCTCGCGGATGCTGGGCAGCAGGTGGGGCTTCCTCTTGCACAGCTCCTTCTGGCGGCCGCTCAGCGGCAGCCCGGCGCAGCCCAGCTTCTCCGGGACCCCGAAGGAGGCGATGCCCAGCCACCTGCGGAACCAGCCCGGGAGTGAGAGCCAGGCAGCCGGAGTCTCTCGGCCACAGAAATGCCCCCTCCCCCGGCCGCCCCGCCAGCCCCATCGCTGCCCGCCAGCCCGCCCCCGACTCACATCCAGTTCCCGTGGGCGCAGCAGGGCCAGAGCGCTAGCAGCAGCGCTGCCCACCGCACGCACAGGCGAGGCAAGTCACAGCCAGCCCTCCCCATGGAGGCAACCCGCCGGCCCTGCCCCGCACAGCCTGGGCCAGCAGGTGACAAGCCCCGGCGGCAGCTTCCCCTTATTCTGCCTCTTTCTTTGCTCCGAGGCCGGAGAGAGCAGCCTGGGGGCAGCCGCGGGAGCGCAGGGCTGGGCAGAGGTGCCTTCGCGTCAACGTGAGCAGGTTCCTCTTGGACTTCTCCATGCCCAGCCTTCTCGGCCCCTCCAGCCGCGCCTGGCCGCTCATTGGCCCGCGGCAGCTCATGAATATTAGAGAGAGTGCCCATTGGTCCGGCGGGCTCGCGGGGCAGGGGTTTGGCAAGGGCTCGCCATCCAGGGGGCGCTCCCGCGCGGGACACTGTGTCTGAAACCGTCTCCCGGGGAGAGGCAGGGTTCGCTCGGGGAGACGGACGCGGTGTCTGTGTGCGGGTCCCGGCCTCTGATCTGGGAGAAAGCCAAGGGGCTCGGCTGTGCAACAGGTGTCCCCATAGCGCCCAGCTCCGTAGAATGGACTGCACTGAATGCGCTTCCCTTCCTCCGCAGGACTGGCTGGTGAAGTTGTTTCCCTTTGATGGGGGATTCTAATGCCACCAGCGCGTGTGACAATAAGGGTGGAGTTAGGTGGCTTATAAAGGAGACACTTACTAACACTCTGTATTTTAAACCAGCAATGAGAGGAAAGGAAGGGAAGACAAAGTGCACCATACATATATTAATAATAATTTGCAGCTACTTTGCATTTTATTCAAGGATCCACACATACTTTACTAACATTAACTAATTGACCCTCCAGTTCTGCATGAGGGTCCACTTATGCAGCCCTTGACTTCAATAGGACTCCATACAGGTCCAGGGATCCAAACTAGTGGATCCCATTCCAGTAACAGGACCTTACTTTTGGCAAGGGGCATCATTATAACTATTCACAGGTAAGTAAACTAAGGCACAAAGAGAGTTGGAGACTTGACCAAATTGTCACACCATGTCAGCGCCAGAACTAGGCATAGAAGTTGTCAGTTCCGACTTTCAGGTCCTTCTCTTTTGCTGCCACTGCCTCCTTATAAAGGCCACCTACACATGTTCAAAAAAATTGAGTAGGGTAGTGGCTCTTCATATACTTAGCAAAAATAGGTCTTGTTAACTAGCTGAAAATAACTTTGCTAAGTAATGAGCAACTGAATTAATTTCGTATAACATAAGTAAATCTCTAAGGATATGACATACAAAGAGGGAATCACATAAATTTGGGTGCTCCCTCTGACTCTTTTCTCATATAGAGATGTGCTGAGGTATCTCAATAGTGTATTGGTACTGGTGGTATGCTAAATGTACAGTATAAGCTGTCTTCCACTTCCTGCATGTTGGCCTGCTTGTAATGACTCTCTCTAGTAAGCTCTTATATAACCCGATGAGTTATTTAAGACTCTCAATAAAGTTTGTTCCTCTGTTCAAAATTTTAGTCTTGACAGAAAACCTGCTTATGGATGCAAAAGAACTCAGTAAAGAGGGAGGGAAGTGGTCACAATATCACACTGGCACACAGAGGGCAGGCCAAAAAACAGGCCTAAACCAGCTAAAACTATGTTGCCTGTGTCAGAGCATTATTAAATTATTTCAGAACATATGGTTTATTTTATGCTTGTTGCTGCTGCCTGGCTCAACCTACTGAAATTGATTCAAGACCCCGATCTAAGATCGGTGTAGTTCTCACTCCCTTGCTTTTGATCTGGAATATAAATATGGCATCTGTCCTGAACTCAAGCAGGCTATCGGTATTCTCTCTGCACTCTGTCCTTAGAATGATATAGATTTTTACATGTAAATATCAGTAAACATCAATTTCACAATACAACACACAATCAAAATTTACAAATAGGCAAAGTAAGAAAAATACAGCTTGAGAACTTAGTTTGATTTAAGGTTATTTACTCTGTATATTTTGAGGTGATGTTTGGCAATTTGTGTTTTAACAGTTATAAAGCACTAATTTTTTGAATCTCAATGTCTACTGTCAATTATTGTCTGACACCCCCCATTGCCTGACCCTCCTATAATTTCCTGCAACTGTAAACATTCATAGAATCGTAGGACTGGAAGGGACTTTGAGAGGTCATCTAGTCCAGTCCCACTCATGGCAAGACTAAGTATTATCTAGACCATCCCTGACAGCTGTTTGTCTAACCTGCTCTTGAAAATCTCCAATGATGGAGATTCTACAATCTCCCTAGGCAATTTATTCCAGTGCTTAACTACCCTGAGAGTTAGGAAGTTTTTCATTTAAATAGACAATCCATAAAAAAGCTTAAAAATAAACATTGATATTATCCATCACATTTATAAAAAAATATTTCTGCCCAGCCTACATATATCACTGAATTGTATGTGTATGTTCTCTGGAGATTCCAGAATCCTATAGTTATAATAACAACTCACACCACATATAGTATTGTCTTTGAGCTGGAAAATTATTATCCTGTGATGGCTCCAATCATACTTTTAGATCTGAAGTAATTGAAACCTGACTTTTTCCAGGCCATAACCTACATCTATTGCTAGGCTACAATCACATCTCTTGTAGCCAGGGATTCTGTTTGAGCATATTGACCAATACAAGTGATTGTATTTGCAATTTACAGAAGCGTGCCATTTTTCATAGGTGTAAAAAATGCCAGAGCACCCATTTAATCATTTATGGCTAGATTTTGATACCTTTACTCATACTGAGTAGGACCTTACTCCACAAATACACCCACTGAAATCAGTTGACTACTATTGAGTGTGAGTAAGGGGATCAAAATCTGTCCCTCTATAATTCTGATCCCCATAAGGCAAATGAGACACTATTAATCTTAGGCATTACAGGTAACCAAATCAGTGTGAAGTAGTGAAAATGAGCCAGAATCAGAGCTGAAGTATTATGTGTAGCCTGAGTGAAGTCAAGCATCCAAAGTTACTATACACAACTTTACTGAGCAGGCAGATTAGTGGGATCAAAATGTTCACATTTTCCAAGTTTAAAAGCAGACAATTTGTTTTCCTCAGGAAGAGACGGCAAAGCTGAGTGGCATTTCCTGATTGGACAATTGCTAAATTATTGTTTCGTTAAACAGCTATATCATAGTCCCTGTGGAATGGCACCAATGGAGTGGCATTTTCTGGATTGTTAGGTGATGATGAAATACCACAGTCCAGCATGCATGTGGACTGTAGTGTTGCTAAATAGATAACTTCTTTGGAGGATTTACCAGAAGGGATGCCATCATCTTCTGAAAAGTAGCTGATAGTTAACTTGCCCACTGTAGTTAGAGACACTACCTTATCTACTAGCTGAAAGTAAATGTCCTACAAGACATTACCAAATTTGAGGGCCTAGTTCATGTGACATGTTTAGTAAGATCCTTTTCCTGGAGCTACTGCAACTCTTACCTTAAAACAAAGTGGAGGAGTTCTAGCCATTCTAAGGATATGTCTACACTGGAGCTGGAAGGACTAAATTCCAGCTTGAGGAGACACCCCCTATCCCCACTAGCTGTGATTGAGCTAGTGCACTAAAAAGAGGCAGTGCCAGCATTGGGAGGAGCTAGCTGCTCTGAGTGTGGACTTATGGTCTCAGATAAGATCATACTCCGAGCAGCTCGCTCCTCCTACCACCACAGCTACCACCTCTCTTTGTAGAGCGCTAACTCAATCACAGCTAGTGTGGCCATGTGGAATTTATACCTTCTAGCTCTAGTGTAAACATATCCTAAGAAAATTGCTAGATAAGTCAGTTCAACCAGTCTTCATGACTCCTTTAACTTGAATGGGCATGAAGTTTACAATGTTCAGTGACAAAGGACAAAGCGCAAGATAGGTTGAACTTGAATTACACCCATGTCAATAATTAATGGAATGACGACATCAGTACAAACATGGCAAACTTGAAAGTGCTGAGTCTGCGCATTGAGTCAACTGGAGTCAATTCACCATCAGGCATTGTCATCTAAGTTTGTAGGTATTGGTTTCACATGAGCTCTCTCTGAAATAGCGCTCAAAAGATTTAAAAATACCACAGCAGTGAGGTGCTAGGCCATATGCCAAGCAGGACCCTGAAACCATGTGGTAAGAGTAAAGGTTGCAATTATCATTGGCTGTTGCATATGGTTCATTTAGCATGCTGGTGACTTGTGTTCTCTTACATTTTAAGAGACTTGATTATCTGGATGGTAATCAAATTACATACAATATTTACACACATGAGTGATGGAGACTTTGTCACTGGATAGCTGGATCTGTCTTTTCCATGCTTGCTGGTCCAGCACTCGCTCCATATCCATTCTGTTCTCCCATATACAGTCTATCAACCATTTTCTTGGCAGTCTTCTTATTCTCTGCCCAGATTTTTGAGTGTACATAATTACCATTGATGCTGCACATTTAATTTTGTCTTTATACATAATATTGTCCATGAAGCTAGGGATGTGCAAATAGGGAAAGGGGGGAGGGTTTGAGCAGGCAAGCAATGAACATGCTGGCCAAGGATGCACACATTGCATCCCACTGCTTTTTCCATCTACCAGCACACACACAGAGATCCAAGTTGAAGATACCCTGTTGGGGGCAGGGGGCTGTCACTGTGGCAGATGTGGTCAAGGACTCCCGGCAATCTGTTTCCATTGGCGCCACACTACCAGGCAGCCAGGGCAGAGCTATGGAAGGCCCGACCTGCTGTGGAAGCACAAGGCCTATGTATGGATGACCCTGTACCTCTCAACAAATATTTGAGCTACACACATATCTTAGGGTACCCATGATGTGGGCCATTGCTTCTTTCCAGGTGGGGGCAAACTCTGCTCCCTGATGGGAAAATTCTAAAAGGGTGACTGTGCGGAGTTTCCTGTGCACTACAGGGTGTTACTGTACAGGGGTGTGACATTGAACAAAACATATAAAAATCCATCTTCCTAGAACAGTCCTTCTGTAAGCCTTCTCGTCCCTAAAACGGGTATGAAAATAGCTTTCTATCATGTTCCTGATTTTTATTCCCAACCCACTAATTTCATAAAAATTAAATCAATTTGCCTGAAATGAAACAGGTGCACTGTTTATGCCAGGGTAGAATTCTTCTGGAAAGAAAGTCTTTGGGAGATATGAGGATTCCAGAAAATGAGGTAATTTAATTTCTTGAAAATATTCCTAATGCTTTTTTGGCTCATCATAACACCAAAATATGTTGGCCTAAACACAGCAGATTTGTTTTAATCTCTTGCTTTTTTATGAGGACTGGTGGTTTTGGCTAGTTTGGGAAGGCACTTAAAAGGGTAATTATGGCCTGTATTAAAAAAAAAAAAAGAAATAATTTATGCATTTACAGGAACCCTGCACATTGACTTTTATGAAGCTTGGGCAGCCGACTCAAGCCAGATGTCAGCTTCCTGAACTGCACATCAGTTCTCTACCCTGAGACTCTGCATGGTGCCGCTGCTCTGATGCAACCTTTAGAACCTGCATCATGCATCATTCCTGTGGCAGACATGATATATATGTACACAGACTACTTTCAGAAAATCATGAGCAGAAGCTGCTGGTTTTCTCAACCACACAACAGCTAAGAGAAGGAGGTGAGCATGCTTTCCTAGGCTTGGTCTACACTAAACACTTGTGTTGGTATAACTATGTCGCTCAAGGATGTGGAAAATCCACACTCCTAACTGACATAGTTATACCAATCTAACCACTGGACTTCTCCCATCGACATAGCTGCCACCTCTCAGGAAAGTGGAGTACTTGTGGCAACAGGAGAATCTCTCCCATCAGCATAGGTAGCTGTGACACAAAGCCCCATATTCTTCATAGAGATATTGTTATGATATGAATATGGCATACTAAGATATGTTTTATGCAAGATGGGTCATGTGAGATATCATTGGAAAGGTTATGATTTACTGAATGTGCGTATCCTATTTGTATGCATGTTTCATTTCTGTACCTGAAGTTAGGAATATTAACTATGTATCAATTGCAAAAGTGTTTGCACATGGGGAACGTCCACCAGACAAAATGCAATCAGTCTGGCGGGTTAGTCAAGTCAATAAACCATTAGGGAGAACAATAGGTTTTTGAAGATGCTAATTCCCCCTCTTCCTGAGAAGCTTCCTGGGATGCTGCTTTGACACTGCAGGGTCATGTGATCATTTCACCTGGTACTGGACACCATCTTGGACTAGTATTTTTCCACTGGGGCTGGCGGTGGGGGGAATCACACTAAGAGACAAAGGATTCCCGCCATGTGGAAATCCTATTTAAGGCAGGGAAGTGAGGTAATCAAGGTCGTCGGTTCTTCACTGAATCGCCATCCAAGATGACTGCTGGAAACACATAAAACTGATCTGGGGAAAGGAAGAACTGGACCCAGGCTAGAAGGTGTTTGGCCTGTGAAAGGAATATCTGAAATTCTACGTTGCAACCAAAAGAGGTTTGTCTTCAAGAATCTCTGCAACCTGCTTCAAACAACATTTAGGGTGAGTAATTACTACTTGTAGCCAGTTTCTTTAGAGTACTAAGCTTAGTTTGCATGTTTGTTTTATTTGCTCAGTAATCTACTTTGATCTGTTTGCTATCCCTATAATCATTTAAAATCTATTCTTTGTAGTTAATAAACTTATTTTTTTTCTATAAATCAGTTTGTGCAATTCATAACTGGGGGCGAAAAGCTGTGCATATCTTCCTCCACATTGAGGGAGGGAGTGATTTTCATGAGCTTACCCTGCATAGATTTGTGTGAAGCACAAGACCATACAATCTTGGGTTTGCACCCCAGAGGAGGTGTGCACTTGAGTGCTAGGCAATCCCTGAGCTGAGTCTGCCCACACAGAGCTGATCTTAGTGTCTCTGTCCTTTTGCAGCTAAGTGTGGCCCTATCTGTGCATGTGCTAGAGGAGACTTGAGGGCCTGGCACAACAGGACAGGGTGAGGGAGCCCAGGCTGGTGGAATGGATAGGCTCAGTGGGACCCGAGTACATCAGGTGGCACCCCAAAGGGTGCATCTTCACTAAGTATCTTCACAGTAGCATCTTCACTAAACTCTACAGCTGCATCAGTGAAGCTCCAGCGCTGTAAGTGTTGACAAACCTGAAGTACCAATGCCAATGGAAGAAGCTCTCCCATCAGTGTAGGTAGCGTCTTCACTAAGACCATGTCTACACCACAAAATTAGGTTGACCTAACTTATGTCAGCATGCAGCCAGCAAAGTTATTAAATTGTTTGTGTATGTGCACACTTGGTTCCTTGTGTCGGCATTGCACATCCTCACCAGGAGTGCTTGTATCAATTGTATGGTCAGTGTGGGGCATCGTGGGATGGTTCCTGAAAGCCAGTAACAACAGACATAAGCAATGTAGGGTCTACACTGACACTGCATCGACCTAATTACATTGACCGGGACTCTACACCACTTCGGGAGGTGGTGTTACTAAATCAGCATAGAGAGGCATTTTCGTTGGCAAGAGCCAAATTTAAGTGAAGACACTTCCACAGCTTGGTTGATGCAAGGCAGCTTACATGGACCTGACCCTGTAGGGTAGACCAAACCTAAGCTGCAGCACTGTAAGTGTAGAAAGACCCTTAAAGGTCATTTGGTCTGAAGGAATGAGCAGATGGAGAATAACTGCAATTACTGAGTTCTGTGCCTATTGCTGTCACTAGCTTGATTTAATAATACTTGTGCACAGATAGCTATTTTATAAACATTATTTAGTTGTGCCTCCTAATACTTTTATTTGACATGTACGTATAACTGTCCCCACGCTATGATGGCAGCAGTGAGGCTCGGAGAGGTCAAATAACTTACCCAGTATCACATGGCAAGTCATTGTCAAAATGACAAATAGATCCCCAGTCTCTTAAATTAATGATTTAGATAATGACATAGACAGGACACTTATAAAGTTTGCAGATAATACGAAGCTGGGAGGGGTTGCAAGTGCTTTGGAGGACAGGATTAAAATTCAAAATGATCTGGACAAACTGGAGAAATGGTCTGACATAAATAGGATGAAATTCAATAAGGACAAATGCAAAGTGCTCCACTTAGGAAGGAACAACCAGTTGCACACATACAAAATGGGAAATGACTGCCTAGGAAGGAGTACCGTGGAAAGGGATCTGGGGGGGGTCATAGTGGACCACAAGCTAAATATGAGTTAACCGTGTAACACTGTTGTAAACATCATTCTGGGATGTATTAGCAGAAATGTTAAAAGTAAGATAAGAGAAGTAATTTTTCTGTTCTACTCTGCACTGATTAGGGCTCAACTAGAGTATTGTATCCAGTTCTGGGCACATGGTTTCAGGAAAGATGTGGACAAATGGAAGAAAGTCCAGAGAAGAGCAACAAGGATGATTAAAGGTCTAGAAAATGACCTATGAGGGAAGAGTGAAAAATTTGGTTTGTTTAATCTGGAGAAGAAAAGACCGAGGCAGGACATAATAACAGTTTTCAAGTACATAAAAGGTTGTTACAAGGGAGGAGGGAGAAAAATTGTTCTCCTTAACCTCTGAGGATAGGACAAGAAGCAATGGGCTGAAATTGCAGCAAGGGCGGTTTAGGTTGGACATTAGGAAAAATGTTCTAACTGTCAGGGTGGTTAAGCACTGGAATAAATTGCCTAGGAAGGTTGTGGAATCGCCATCATTGAAGATTTTTAAGAGCAGGTTAGACAAACACCTACTAGGGATGGTCTAGATAATACGTAGTCCTGCCATGAATGCAGGGTACTGGACTAGATGACCCCTCGAGGTCTCTTCCAGTCCTACGAGTCTATGATTCTATGAACTACTGTCTGTGGCACTAGTCCCTTAGGCATAAATGGGGATAATAACCTCACAGGAGCACACACCCTCTGGCCCTCAATGAAAAGCTGGCACTCAGTCTATTGGTGTGTAGCAGTGGGAAGGTGTGTGGAAAGACTATTCACCACACACCAAACATGCTGTGTAACTGTCAGACCACTGACACTATATATGTAAACTTACCCACCTGGCTAGGTGTAGGAGAAGGAATCTTGGACAGGAAGACATGGGCGGGGGTCGTACTGCAGCAGCATCCAGCAGTATGCCATATGGTGTATGTGCACTTTCCAAAAATCACATACTATATGTAAGCTGTTGAGGGCGGGGTAATAGATGAATGGCTAACCAGTGCCTCTCTTCCCTCTGGTTTCACACCTCAGACAATGGGACCAATGCAGAGCAGCCTAAATTAGCATTGAGAAAAATACATGAAGTTTACATGTGCACATTTTAAAATTCCAAAAATGGACACCTCACCTCACCCTCCATCAATTATCCCCACACAAATTTCCTCTCCTCTATTCCAGCAGTCTTCCCTCTCCTCCGAATGCATTAATTTCCTCTCCTCTCGGTCCAGTAATTTGCTCTCCTTCATCAATTCTGTCCCTCCTGCACTCCATTAGTCCCCAGTGCCCACTCCAACTAATTCATCATTCCCATGCTCCAAGTTTCCCTGTTCCAACTGCCCTAGTCAAATAGTCTTGTCCACTTCCAGATCCTTCTTTTGCTAAAGCCCATTAATACTCCCTCAGTTCTCCACCCTGTTATGCTTCCCCAGTCCTCATCCTCCCCTGCTCACCCCCTCTTCAGTCCTTGTCCTCCCCTTCAGAGTCCCTCAACCCTTCACCCCATCCAGTCCCTCCACACCAGTGGTTCTCAAACTTTTGTAGTGGTCACCCCTTTCACATAGCAAGCTTTTGAGTGCAACCCCCACTTATAAATTAAAAATACGTTTTAATATATTTAACACCATTATAAATGCTGGATGCAAAGTGGGGTTTGGGGTGGAGGCTGACCCCCCCCATGTAATAACCTCGCAACCCCCTAACGGGTCCCGACCCCCAGTTCGAGAGCCCCTGCTCTACACTCTTCCCCAAACACAGTACTACACATCCAGGCCTTGGCTCCTTTCTTACCTAGTGCTGCAGCAATTCTCTCTTTTTACTCCCCCACCCCCTACTGCTTCCAGCTCAGTATACCCTTCTCTGGGCTCCCGCTTCTGCACCAGCAGGGTCTCTTATTGGAGGAGAGGGATGGAGGGCAGAGATGCAATCTGATTGGATGGCACAACAGGGGAAAGAATGAGATTCAGAAACCAGCTCCTCCCAACCTGAGAAGGGGTGGCAAAATCTGGAAATTCAACAAACACATCCTGGGAGCTGGAGAGCACAGCTGAAGTTGGAGTCTGTTATCAAAAGCTGGAGGTTGGTTAGATCAGGGGCAGTGATAGCATGTGTATTGGAGAGTTGCCAAGGGAAACTGCCCATACAGAGAGGTGAAGTGATGTATAGATGGGTGTGGAGAGGCATTGTGTTCTCAGTGGGTTAGGCATAAGATGGGAGTCAAATAATTTTGTTCCAGCCCTGCTTCTGACATGGACTTATGAAATACTTAACTTCTCTATTTCTCGCTCTCTAAAATGGGAACAATAATATCTACTCTTTTCCTTCTGTTGCATTCTATAACCCCCTGTCGTGTCTTACCCCCACTTAGATTGTAAGCTGTTTGGGGCAGGGACTATTTTTAAGTTTATATTTGCACAGGAGCCTCTGAGTGTAATAATGTGATTACACTCAGAGGTTATAGTTACATTTCAGCCTCATAGTGAGCATGTGTTATGAAATGTAAGGTGCTTTATGAGTGTATGGGTAACTCCTGCAGCTTGGAGGAACAGAATGCTACAATGCATAGGGGAGAACCTATATAACCAGCCCTTCCTGTACCACAGCCATTCATTTAATTGGGACCAGGAATTCAGCCCAGGTGTTTAAATTGAGGGGGGCGGGGGGAAGAATAATTCTCAGAAAGGTTTCCTTCTGAGACAGAAGAAAATGAGAGACATAGCTACTGAGCTTTTAGACTCAGGAGGAGGGATGACCTTACAGATTAGGTTTGAAATCTTTAAAATGGGAACTGTATCATGATCCGTGGAATTTGAGTCAGAAAGTCAGTTTTACTTGGAGGGACTATTATTGAGGGGACATCAGAAACACCAGGGAGCTGGGCTGAAAGCAACTCAGCCACATGGACAGAGCTGTCTACAGGGTTTAATAAAGTTCCACTTGTTCACCTCAGCTTCACTCTGTGCTAATGAACCATGGTGGCAGGGTCTAAGCTGTGAGTTCTCTGAAGTGCAACCACTGGCAGCATGATTTATGAAACTTGTGCTGAAGCCCCCTGGGAGGCCTGGACTTTGCAGATGCAAGCCAAGCCCAGGGATGGACACTGTGGATGGAGGAGTTTGCACTGTACACAGACCTGACCATGCAGGAGTACGACAACAGTAATAAAGTAAATTATTTGACTATTATTTGACTTAATTGGGGAACAAGGCAGAGAGGTCTGCACCATTTTGAAACTAACCAGTGCCACAAGCCTCCCTGCAGTCCTAGGAGCCCTATGGTCAGACTGAAAGTGTGCAGCGGGTACAGGCTTTTCTCTGGAGACTGGTCTGAAGGGAGGATTCTGACATTCCCCTGGTGTTATCTGGACCAGTGATCTGCTAGGTCACTCCAATCCTCGATTCTGGAAGCCAGCCTTACCCTGCTCTGCTGTGAGAACCCCCACTCCAGGGCTGTTCACGCACAGCCTCTGGCATGTAAGCTGCTCCCAGCTACTTGCACCCGAATGACACTAACCAATATCTCTAGTCCCAGACACAATCCTAGGAACCTCCGTCTTGCAGTGTCCAGTTATGCCCACTGGACGCTGCAAGCTTATAGGAGTTCATCAATTTAACAAAGAAATTGATATGCACCAGGCTTGTTATTCCAAGGGGAGTCTCTGAAATGCTTCAAACCAAACACACGGCTTCAGGTAGAATAAACAAACAGATTTATTAACTATGAAAGATAGATTTTAAGTGATTATAAGTCAAAAAATAACAAGTCAGATTTAGTCAAATGAAATAAAAGCAAAACGCATTCTAAGCTGATCTTAACACTTTCAGTACCCTTCTCACCACAGGCTGGCTGGTTGCCCTTCAGCCAGGCTCTCCCCTTTGATCAGTGCTTCAGTCGCTTGGTGTGATGTCTGTAGATGTAGGTGGAAGAGAGAAAGAGAGCATGGCAAACGTCTCTCCCTTTTATCATGTCCTTTCTTCCCTCTTGGCTTTGCCCCACACCCCAAAGAGTCAGGTGAGCATTACCTCATCGCAGTCCCAAACTGACCAAAGGAAGGGGTGTGACTCACTCGAGAGTCCAACAGATCCTTTTGTTGCTGCCTAGGCCAGCGTCCTTTGTTCCTGTGAGATAGGGCTGTGTTTGTCCCATACATGCCCTGGTAAGGTGTGAACTGCCTCTCTGCTCTTGGAGAGTTTTTGCCTGGGCTTATTTTAAGCCATAAAGACACATTTTCAGTCTCATAACTATATACATGAAATTACAACCTATAACATTACAATAACATTGCTGTAACAACAATTACTATAACATCACTATAATAACAACAATGCTCAGTGCATCATGAGCCTTCTGAAGACACCCAACGGGACAAACTTTGCATTGCATACCACACAATCATTTTACAAGGATGAACATGGGGGTGCAGGGTGTTCCCCCGAGGTACAGAGCATCACAAGAATGAAAGTGTGCAGCAGTACAGGCTTTTCACTGGAGAACAGTCTGAAGGGAGGATATAGACTATGTTACTGACTTACACACACTGTCTGCTGCATGACATTTTGGGGACTTGACAAACTTCCTAATTCAGGACCATGGGCAGCGTGTGAGCTCCCCTTCGGGGAGGCTAGTCATGCGGTCTCGCCCTTTCCACCCAAGGACCCGCCCCTACCCCATCTCGTCTGCTGGAGCCCTGAGTGCCCCCTGTCCACTGATGTCCTGTGCGCCACTCTGCCCCCCCACCCCATGGCCAGAGGAGCTGAACTGCACTGGCCTCAGCGCTGGCCCCAGTGTCAGGCCAATCTCAACGCTGACCCCCAGTGCCGGGTCGCTGGCTGGCTTCAGTGTGGGCCCCCAGCATCGGGTCACCAGCCTCAGCGCCGGCCCCCAGCACTGGGCCACCCCCAGCGCTGGGCTGTCCCTAGCACCAGCCCCCAGCAGCAGGCTGCAGTGGCCTCCAACTGGCAGTGGAACTGAACTTCCAGTCCCACTGGCTTGGGCACTGGCTTAAGGGAGAAGGCGGAGTATGGGCGGGGCCAGGGCTTGGCTTAGGGGAGGCATAGCCTCCTCTGGACCATTATACCTGCTGCCCGTGTTCAGGACATGCTAGTCCGTGGCATTTCAGATCACCACCTATGAGAGCAGCTACTTCCAGTAAGGTGATCTCACAATAGACAGATGTTTAGGCATGAGGCATGCAGTGGCAGACTCAAAAAAAAGGGTGAAAGCCCAAAGAGGTGCAATGCCCCCCAGCAGCACATGCAGTGAGACAACAGCAGAGGAGAGCAGAAGTCAGGGTTCCATACACATAGTGAGATACATTTACTGTGGGATACAGCATGAGCGGGTAAAGGAGAAGTGCCCTGCACTAGGACAACATTGCAAGGAATGTGGCAAGTTGAACCATTTCAGCTGTGTGTGCAAGAGCAGAGGAAGGTCTCAGAAAAATTCATCAGACTTGTACAAAAAGGGGATGGCTCATCAGACAGCAGTGATGACATCATGACTCTGTCACTCTGTCCTTGAGTCCAAGAGTATATCAGGTTCAGGTTCTTGGGACAGGAAAGCAACAACAGTCAATACCAACCTCCATTCATGCAAAAAAATGTTATAGGGAAATGCCCTGTGCAATTTCAGCTGGATAGCAGGGCCTCCTGCAACAAGATTCCTTGGGGTGAATTGGACTGAGCCACAACCATTACAAAAAGCAGGCTCAATCTAATAATGTACCTGAGACCATAATTCACCCCTTAGAAAAAAAGTGACCTCCTAGTAACTAACATGAAAAATAACAGATGGCATCCACTGAAGTTTGTGGTAGTGGATGGCAAGCACCACAGTCCCGTTTTGAGGAATACAGCCATACAAGCCCTGGTTGTGATCAGGATGTAGTGTCTGTGATAAATGAAGCGGGAGGTAACTCCCTCTTATGAACATCCATCCAGCCAGTTAACTATAAAATCCCTGTTAGCAGCTGTTTTCTACTTGCTTTACGTGCAAAGGGTTAAAAAAGTCAATAGGTAAAAGAAAGGGAGTGGGCACCTGATCAAAAAAGCAAATGGGAAGGCTAGAACTTTTTAAAATTGGGAAAAAACTTTCCCTTTGTCTGTCTGTTGTTGTTCTCTGGAGAGAGGGGACAGAGCAGAGACAGGGCTGGAGTTATGCTGTAAAAAGCTGTGGGCCAGGTATGAAAATCACCAGATCATACCTAGAAACTACTCATTTGAGACCCCAGATATGTAAGTAGATCAGGAAATATCTAGGAAGATGCAATTAGGTTTATCTCTTTTATTTCTTTATGGCTTGTGGACTCCTCTGTGCTAACCCCAGGTGCTTTTGTTTTGCTTGTAACCTTTAAGCTGGACCTCAAGAGAGCTATCTTTATGCTTAATTGTTTTTTTTTAAATCTAGCAAAAAGCCTATGTTCCAGATGTATTTTCTTGCTTTTTTGTTTTTAATAAAAGTTACCATTTTTTAAGAACAGGATTGGCTTTTTGTGTCCTAAGAGATCTGTGCATATGTTGTTTAATTAGCTGGTGGCAACAGCTGATTTCCTTTATTTTCTTTCTCAGCTCTTCCCCGGAGCGGGGGTGAAAGGGCTTGAGGGTAACCCACAGGAAGGAATTCCCAAGTGCGCCTTCCTGGGTTCCAAATGGGAGTTTTTGCACTTGGGTGGTGGCAGCATCTACCCATCTAAGGTCAGAGTTTAATACAACCTTGGGAGTTTAATACAAGCCTGGAGTGGTCAGTATTAATTTTTAGAAACCTTGCAGGCCCCCACCTTCTCCACTCAAAGTGCCAGAGTGGGGAATCAGCCCTGACACAGCCATACAAGCCCTGGCTCTGATCAGGATGCAGTGTCAGAATTTTATAGCTGCAGTGCAAGAAGCAAAAGGGGGAGTCCCATGGAGCCAGCTAAGCATATGGCAGTCTTTTCAAAGGTGATGGGTGCCTTGAAGTAAGTTGTGACTGGAAGTAGACCCCATAGTGGAACCTGTGTGCTTACAATGAAGAAAATTCCAGTGGCACTATGTAATCCAGTGTTAAAGGAGCTCAAAAGTCTGCAGAGCTGGGGTATCATAGTATTTACAAGTATCAGAGGGGTAGCCGTGTTAGTCTGGATCTGTAAAAAGCAACAGAGGATCCTGTGGCACCTTTAAGACTAACAGATGTATTGGAGCATAAGCTTTCGTGGGTGAATGCCCACTTCGTCAGACACATGGTATTTACAGAGGCCAGTACAGCCCGGGTAAAGAGCATGGTGGTGGTAAAGACGCCATCAGGCAAATTACACATCTGCATAGACCCAAAGCTAATGAACCAGGCGTTGAAAAGATGCCATTACCCACTGCCCATAGTTATGACATCTTGCCAGAACTTTCCAAAGCCAGAACTTTATGGTCTGTGATGTGAAGAACAGGTATTTTCACGTAAACATGGATAAGAAGTCCAACATGCTGACAACCTTTGCAAAACCATTTGTTTGGGACAGGTGACTGCATATGTTGGTTACTCCTGAGGGAATTCTGCACCAAAAATTAAAACTATTTTAAAATTGTGCAAATTTTGTCAATAAATAAATGTGGAGGCTCCAGCATGGCAGTGGGGAGCATGGCTGCACGGAGGTGAGAGATCACCCAGCAGCCTCCCCTCCCCCCTCAGGATATGGACTCGGCAGTGAGGCTTCACTTGACCCTGACACAGCGCAAGGGCTGGGCTTGCCCAAGAGACATCCCAGGGTCCTGCCCCTCCACACTATGCACACCAGGAATGGGCAGGCAGGCTCAGCCTGCCAGGATCCAAGAGTGGAGGGGCTTAGTTTGTGTGGGGATCCAGATGTGTGGTTAGAGGACTCTGGGTAGGGCAATCTGGGTTCCGGCAGCTTGTGTGTGTGTGTGTGGGGGGTCCGGGTGTGGAGGGGATCTGGATGCATAGGTGTCATTGGAGGGTTAAGGGGTAATGGGACTCAACAGGAGGGTCCAGATGAAAGTGGCTGGGGCACAGCAGGTGGGGTTTGGATGATGGAGTTCAACGGGGGGGGGGGGGGGGGGGGGGGGGGGGGGGACGAGGGGGGGGGGTCAGTGTGTTGGGGAGAGGGGCTTAGTGGAGTGGGGATCTGGATGCAGCTGGTTGGGGCTCAGTGGAATGGGAGTCTGGATGCAGGGAGCTTATCAGGGTGATCCAGGTGCAGGGGGGATGGAGCTTATCAGGATGGGGGGTTGAGTGGGGGAAGCTCAGTGGGGGGGTAGTCAAGGTGCAGGGATGTGGATATGGATGTAGGGGGTGAGGGTCAGTGGGGGGATACAGGTGCAGGGGGGGTCTCAGTGGAGGGGTTCTGGGTGGGGGGGTGAGGCTCGGCGGGTGGGGGTCTGGGACTATCATTTTTGGATGCATGGGGGTTGGGTGCATCTCCCTATACAGTGGCCCCTTCCCCAGTGGCTGGGGGGGGAGGGGGAGGGGAGGGGGGGGGGGTGGGGAGGGGATGCAGAACTGCCTGCAGCCTGGGAAGGTTTCTGGGGGTATGTTGAGTGGGACTGGACAAGTCTCCAACAGGAGGCATTGGACATGCTGAAACAGGTAATGGATGCCCCTGTCTTGAAGTTCTACCAGCCAGGAGGGTCACTGACACTCCGATGTGATGCATCAGAGAAAGAATTGGGTGTAGCTCTTTTGCTTGAGCAGCTGGTCACTTAGGTGAGCAGAGCCCTGTCAGAGCCTGAACAAGAGTACACTCAAATAGAAAAAGAGCTTCTGGTTGTGGTATTTGGAGTGGAGAGATTCCATTAGGAAATTTATGGCCACCAATAATACTGCAGTCAAACCACAAACCTCTAGAGACAACCTTGATAGAAGGGTGCGACACTGCTGGTCATGTGATAACTGCCAGCCGAAAGACTTACCCACATGAGCCGCCCACACAACCATGGGAAATGTGGGAGTGGCCTTATTTACCCTCAGGGAAAAAGCAGTACTTGATGACAGTGGACTACTAGTCAACCTTTTGGGAGGTGGATGTCCTGCCTCATAAAAGAAGCAAGTCAATGATTGGCAAACTGAAGGCCCACGTTGCAAGCTATGGCATTCCAGATACTATATTCACTGACAATGAACCCCAATTTGCCTCAAAGCATTCAAGTATTTGCAAGTATTACAAATGGGAGTTTGACTATCACACCTCCACACCAGCATACTTGCAGAATAATGATAAAGGTGGGATCAGTGGTGGACACAGCTAATAGACTGTTACGCAAGGCTGTTTCTTCTGGTTCAGACCCATTGTTAGCAGTTTTGGCATACAGGAATATCCCATTACAGAGGTGCCAAAACAGTCTGGCACAGGCACTGATGGGACAAAGGACCAAAACCCTACTACCAGTGAGTGGAAACCTGTTGCAGTCAGAAGGCTGGAGATACCACCAAGTGGCAGTGGCCAGCAATCAGAGAAAGCAGGCACTAGAGTACAACAGGTCATATTATTCCCTGGCATGCTGATGTTTGTGCAGAGCAGCAGATCTGCAAGCCTCATGGTATAAAATCAAAAGGGTGTGGCAACCAGAAAAAAGGACAGTTGATGCTACATTCCTCACAGATATGCTCATTTGTTCCCCTGCAGAACTTTCACTAGCCTTATGCTGGTGGAAACTAAGTTCAGCAATAATGAAGGTAAGTGGACAATATCCCCTACCTAGCCCTTCCTCATGAGAAAAAAATAAAACCCTCCTCCTGTATCTTAGGCCATATCACTTATTCATATCCTCCAGGCTGCTTCTAACTTCCTTCCTCCCACCCCACCCCCGGAGTCAGATTTGATAAAGTGGCTTGAAAAGGGGGTATTAGGAGGAAGAGTGGGGTTAGAGTGAGTTTCCTTCATGTTTTACCTCACTGAAAGGTGGCAACCCTAGGACTACCCAGGGCAAAGCTTTGAAACACAAGAATTGCCATATTAAAACTATGTCTACACTACAGCAGCTACTGTGGCATAACTGTTGCACTTTTGGGGAAGACATTCTAAGCTGACAGGAGAGAGCTTTCCCATCGGCTTAATAACTCCTGCCTCTGCGAGAGCCGATAACTATGTCAGTGGGAGAGCATCTCCCAGTGACATAGCGCTGTCCATGTTGGCACTTAGGTCAGTATAACTTACGTCACTCAGGGGTGTGGATTGTTCACACCCTTGAGCAGCATAAGATATACCAAAGTAATTTACAGTGTAGACAAAGTTATTGCCAATCCTGAACATTCATAAATCATGAGTCATCACCTTCCCCCCAAATCACGAGACTGACTCAAAATAAATAAATGTTTGGCTCTGACTGTTTGCCTTCTGGTTTCAGAGACTTTAGGGTGCACTCAGTTTTTCAAGCTTTTCTCTGCGGTCATGAGGGACAGAAACGTCCTTTTTTATTTTTTTAGAATAAGAGCTGAGATTCTCTAAGCATCTAAGCACATGACTCCAGGAAATAAAGCTGTAAGTTACATCAAATATTACAAGACTCATGATAAAATCATTGGAGCTGGCAACACTGCACACTGTTGTATTAATTTAGATGGAATAAATGAGCTAAAGGTGTTACATAACCCACTTACTATCCAACATTAAACAGTTGGAAACAGGGTCGGGGAGTTGGTATAAAGAGACCTCAGCCTGCTTAGTACCATGGCAAACACATCATTAAACACCCTTTTAGCCCTTAATTAAAGATAATGAAAGGGAAAAACAGATGACACATTTGAAATGTAAAACATTAAATAAGACTTTCATTTTAACACTATCCCCTCTTCCCTTTAGCTGGAGAGCATTTTTAGAAGGAAAATCTCCATGTCTGACAGTCTTAGGCTTTGTCTACACTGCATTTAGTCTTTAAAACTTTTGTTGCTCAGGGGTGAAAAAAACACCCCCGAACTACAAAAGTTTTAATGACGAAAAGCGCTGGTATGGACAGCGCTTCATTGGCAGGAGCCATTCTCCCGTCGACAAACCTACCGGCCCTTGTTTGGGGTGGTTTTATTTCTGTTGCCGGGAGAGCTCTCTCCCGGCAATGAAGAGTGACTACACTGTGCACTTTACAAAGGTGTGGCTGCAGCGGCACAGCTGCACTGTTGTAAGGTGCACAGTGTAGACATAGACTTACATAGTATTAATGATGATAACTTTCCTTTCGGGGAAAAGAGAAGAAGTTAATTGAGATAAGTTAGGGGCAAATCAACATTACAAATTTAAATTGACCTAAGTTACGTTGACGTGCAGCTGCCACAGTAATTAAATTGCTTTTGCATATCCACACTACGTTCCTTGTGTCGGCCATAAGCATCCTCACTAGCAGTGCTTGCATCGATGCAGAGAACAGTGCACCATTGGTAGCTATCACACTGTGTGACTTGCCACCATCTAGCGCAGGGTGTTTTGGGAAGGGTTTGCAATGCCTCATAGGGGTAAACGAGTCTTGCAGGGGTGACTGGGAACATGTTTTCAATGCCCCAAGATGTAATTTTCTCCATCCCATAATTTTATCTGCATCCCATAATGTTTCATGTCCCTTTTCAAAAGTCCCACTAACCTACACGTCCATCATCTCTGAAAGAAGCATGGCCCCTGCACAACTCTGCACAATTGTGAGGGGGGTTGCAAGCACAATGCACCTGATTCTGCAGTATTTGCAGAGCCGCCAAAGGAGCCGTGGGGAACATGACAATTCCTTGGAGGCTAGCTTGCTCTTGGACAAAAAAAGAAACAATTCACAGTTGATATAGGTATTCTGCAGATGGTGGAGCATGGTTCTGAGCCTGAGAAACAAGCACTGACTGGTGGGCTCGCATCGTTATGCGGGTATGGGATGACAAGCAGTGGCTGCAGAACTTTCAGATGCACAAAACCACATTCCTGGAAGTGTATGCGGAGCTCACCCCAGCCCTCTGGCACAAGGACACCAAAATGAGAGCTGCACTGACAGTGGAGAGGTGAGTGGTGATAGCTGTGTGGAAGCTGGCCACTCCTGATTGCTAGTGATCAGTTGGAAAGCAATTTGGAGTTAGGAAATCCATTGTGGGGGTTGCGGTGATGCAAGTCTGCAGGGCCATTAACCGCATCCTGATATGAAGGACTGTGACTTTGGGCAATGTGCAGGACAGAGTGGATAGTTTTGCAGCGGTGGAATTCCCAAACTGCGGTGGGACGATAGATGGCATGCATATCCCTATTTTGGCACCAGACCACCTTGCCATCAATGGAAAGGGCTATTTTGATATGGTATTGCAAGTGCTAATGGATCACCAGGGATATTTTACCAAGATCAGCATAGGCTGGCTAGGGAAGGTGCATGATGCATGCATATTTAAGAACACAGCTCTGTTCAGAAAGCTGTAAGCAGGGACTTTCTTTCCAGACCAGAGGATTACCACTGGGGATGTTGAAATGCCAATAATGATCCGGGAAACCCAGCCTACCCCTTACTCACATGGCTCGTAATGTTACACACCTGCCACTTCACCAGCAACAAGGAGCGCTTCAACTACAGGCTGAGCCAGTGCAGTATGACAGTTGAATGTGCCTTTGGCCATTTGAAAGGCTGCTGGTGCTGTCTACTCATGAGATTAGACCTCAGTGAAAAAAAAAAAATCCCAATGGGTTATAGCTGCCTGTTGTGTGCTTCATAATATCTGTGAAGCAAAGGGGGAAAAGTTTCCACTGGGGTGGAGGGCAGCAGTGGAATGGCTGTCTGCTGATTTTGAGCAGCCAGGTACTAAGGGTATAAGAAGATCTCAGTGGGGAGCTATACAGCTCAGGGAGGCTTTGAAAGATCATTTTAATAGTGAGCCACAGTAATGTGTGTTGCTGTAGTGTGCTGTGCCTGGCATTTTTTTTTCACCCTAGTATGAACCTTGTATTGTATTGAACCTGTGGGTGTAGTAATACAACATTGCACATGTGTGATGAAGTGGGACTGTTCTTAATATTTCCTCTGAATACTGTAGGCATGCCTCAATTTCCCCTATGCATTTCTTAAGTCTCTAAGTGGTGGAATAAGTGGATGTAATTGTTGCAGAGCAAAGGGCCGACACTCTGTCTCCTGGCAACTATATATAATTCCATAAATATATTTTTTTATTCCAAATCCATGCAAAGAACATTTGAAGGGGAAAGAACAGTCATTTTCATTTCATAAACACATACACCAACTGTGTGTCTCACAGGTCAGTGTATGTGTGGCTGTGATTGTACTCTCCTCTGGGCTGGAGTGGTAGGGGCAGTGCAGTGGCCCCAGACACCATGTAGAATGTGTGGGGGTTTGTATGTAGGGAGGTCCCGGAATGCAGGTCTTTATGGGCTGCAGAGGGAGGCAAGAATGGGTCTGTTGAACCTGAAGGTCAAGAAGAGTCTCCAGCATGTCTGCTTGCCACTTGAGAAGCAGTAGCATATCCTACTGTATGTCTCTCTTCTTTTCCTGTGCCTTTTCCTCTCCACTCTATCCCTGTCCGGGCTGTCTACAAGGATGAGCGTCCAATCCCTGTGCTCAGTATCTGAAGCACCAAAGGCTTGCAGGATTGCTTGGAACATGTCATTCTGCATCCTCTTTCTTCTTCTCTTAATCTGGCTGTATCTCTGCTGGTGTGGATGGAGATATCCTCAAGGCTACATTTCCAGCAGCAAAAGATGCAATGCACTGAGGTACTATTGTGAGTGTATTCACAAGATAAATGGAAACGTGGTATACTGAACTCACTCCCCTTGAGCCACACAAGCTGCAAGCATGACTTGCACTTCTCCTTGGGATTCATAGAACATGGTTGAAGTCCCAGCCATGGTGAGTGTGATGGGTTGGATCCCCCTCCCCCCGTTGGGGATGCCACTGGATGTGCTGGGGTCCCACTGAGCCTGTCTGTTCCACCAGCCTGGGCTTCCTTACCCTGGCCTTGTTGTGCCAGGCCCCCCAAGCCTTCTCTAGCACACACACAGGTAAGTCCACACCCAGCTACAGACAGACTGAAATCTATGGGAGGATTCAGCTAGGGGATTTACCCAGCACTCACATGCACAACTCCTTTGGGGTGTAAACCCAAAATAATATTGTTTTGTGCTGTTTAGGTAGATCTGTACAGCACAAGCTCATAAAAATCGCCTCCTCCCTCAATGTGGAGGAAGATATGCACAACTCTCTCCCTCCCCCCCCCCACAATATGAATTGCACCAACTGGGTTTTGGAATAAACAAAAAATAAGTTTATTAACTACAAAAGGTATGTTTTAAGTGATTATAAGGAATAGCAAATAGAACAAAGTAGATTAGCAGACCCCTGTCTTAGCCTGGACTCAGCCCTTGCCTTTCCCCGGTTTAGTTCCTTTGTTTCTTCAGGTGTTTTCAGCAGTCTTCTTTCTTGGGTGGGGAGGATATGGAGAAGAGCCGTGATTGACTCACTTCCCAGCCTTAAATAGGGGTTACATAAGGTGGGAATCCTTTGTTTCCAGTGGAAAAATACCAACAATGTCCAAGGTGTTACTCCATACCAGGTGACATCATCACCTGACCATGAGACAAGGTGTATTTGTAACATCCACAGGAAGGAATTTCCAGGACAATGAGAGATCACCATCTTCAAAGACCCATTCTATTGTCTTTCCTACTGGCCCATTCAGGCTGATTGCCTATTGTCTGGTGGGCATTCCCCAAGTACATATACAGTTGTAATTGTTACATAGTCAAAATTCCTAACTTCAGATACAGAACTGACATGTATAGAAATTGGATAATCACATTCAGCAAATCATAACCTTTCCAATGATACCTCACATGATCCATCTCACTGTAGTAGTTTTGGGCCGTGGTTCAGCCCTCAGCAGGGCTGTGGGGTAGCCCACCGCCTCACTACAGTCAGAAAAGAGCCCTGACCCCTCAATCAGGGCAGGGCTGTAATCACACAGTCAGGCAAATACCCAGGCCTTTAAGCAGGGGCTAGGTCAGAGTTTGTAGCAGCCCAGGCCCTAGGTCAGGGCGGGGCAATAATCCAATAGTCAGGCAGGCACCCAGCCTCTCTAGGCCAGGGGAAAAAGGGGGAGTCTGCCACCCAAGGAGTGGGTGGCAGGGGGGACGCAGGCCCTCCCACTCCACTGCATCCCAGCCCGGGGCCCTAGCAGCGACGGACATTCGCTGCTGTCAGTGGAGATCCTGGCCGCAACACACTGACATCGGCTCTGACAGTGCAGCAGCCAGACTGGGGTCGGCTGCCCCCGGGCTACTTCCACACTCCCCCTCGTATGCTACCTGGGCCGTCTTAGTGTCATCGGTGCTCTCCACCAGCATGGGCTCCTCGGGGTAGGTAGCGAAGGGCAGGCTCGGCTCCTCCTTGGGGTAGCTGGCACGGGGCAGGCTTGGCCAGTCCTCCTCAGGGTACCTGGCGAGAGGTAGGCTCGACCGGCCCGGTGAGTCAGTGGGCTGCTCGCGGCCTGCGGCTGTTTCCCAAGCGGGAGCTCGGCCAGGGACGTCTGCTCTCTCTGCCGGCCTGGGCTCCACTGAGCTCTGCAGGCAGGCTTTTATACTTCCGGGTCGGGGCCGTGACCTCGGAGGGGCGGGCGCCGGATCCGGTGGCTCTGCCCACCTTGGTAGTAGGGGAGGTTCGGCCCTCGGTGGGGCTGTGGGGTAGCCCACCTCCCAGTTAACCAATATGGCCTCGCTACACTCACATAAAACTTATCTTAATTATGCCATATTCATATTACAACAATATGTTTATGAAGAATATGGGGTGCAGTGTCACAGTGATTATGCCCAAGGGGAAGGGGGAGAGTTGGGACACTGGGTGGGGTAGCTCACAGCTATGAGTATAGGGCAATTGAATTGAACACTGGCACTGTTTTCCACAGGTGGTGGTGATTTTAGCTGATATCTCACTTCTGAGAGTAATGGAGGCTGAAAGGGAACAGCTTCTGCACCATCTGGCTGCAGATCAGGTCCATATGCTGTGAGCCTGTGTGCTGCAATGGTGCCTACTGAAGTAATTGCTGAGTGACACGAGAAAGTGTCCTACCACAGTGGAAGAAATAAGGCAGCCCTCCCCAGAAATCTTCATCAGAGGATTGCAGACTATCTTCAAGAAAGTTTCCTTAAGATCTCAATGGAGGATGCAGGGGACTTCCTGGTGCACATAAACTGTTTTGAAGGGGCTCCTCTGCCTTACTGTACAGAGGAATGAGAAGCAGCACCTCTACCTCTGTTGGTTATTTCACTACCTAGTCTAACATGATTAAAAACGAGTAAATGAACAGATGTGTCACTTCAATATTAAAGCAAACTGCACTCCTACCAGAGGTTCCTTCCCCTCCATCAGGCTCACCTGTGCTGGACTGTAGGGACTGGCTCAACTGCTCTGGAGTCACAAACAGGTCCTGGCTTGCAGCACTACTGGATTTCCCTGGTCCCCTGTCTCCCACCCCTTCCTCATCCAACACCTCCTCTTCACTGTTCACTCCACGTGCCTGTGACGCCAGCTACCCTGACGTATCCACGGGGCTCTTGGTGGTACTGGTGGGGGTCTCCGCGTAGGATGGCATGTAGCACTTTGTACATGTCTGTGGCTCCACACCAGAACAACTTAGCCTCCCTTGCCTTCTGGCATGCCTGCCACAGCTCCTTGACTTTCACACAGCACTGCTGCAGGTCCCTTTGTAGCCCTTCTTCCCCATGCCCTGAGCAGTCTGCTTGTAGATATCAACATTTCTATGGCTGGATTGGAGCTGGGCCTGCACAGACCCAGGAGATCCACCACTTCCCGTATAGTCTAGGCAGGAGTGTGTCTGCAACGTGGAGCTGGCATGGTCAGCTGGACAGTTGCTAGGTGAGCTCTGAATGCACTCAGTCTAGATGGCTGCCTCAAAAGGGCCCATTCAAGTTATGGAACCATTAGGAAGAAGAATAGGCCTTAGAAGGAGCTTATTTCCCACATTGGGGCCATGCTGGGGATGCTACGAACAGCCTCTGACTCATGGCTGCTATGACACTACAGGGACATATGGCCAGGTCACCTGGTGCTGGACTCCCTCTTGGGATACCAGTGTTTTTCCACTGACTGGCGTGGGAACCAAGCTTTGAGACAAAGGGTTCCTGCCATATGCAAAAGCTATTTAAGGCAGGGGAGTGACATCATCGTGGTTCTTCACTGACTTCCTGCCCGAGGAGACTCCTGGAAACACCTGAGGAACAAAAATTGAACTGGGGAGAAGTGCTGGACCCACGCTAAAGGGATTTTTAGTCTGTGAATTAAACATCTGGGGTTTCTAAGCTATAATCCAGCGCAGCTTGCCCCTTAAGAGCCTGCAGCCTGCCTGCATTATCATTTAAGGTGAGAATTTGCTACTCATATTTGATCTATGTAGTAAATTAAGCTTAGTTTGTGTGTTTTGTTTATTTGCCAGGTAATCTGCTTTGATCTGTTTGCTATCCCTTATAATCACTTAAAATCTATCTTTTGTAGTGAATAAACTTGTTTTTGCTTTGTCTAAAACCAGTGTGTGTGTGTGTGTGTGTGTGTATGTGTGTGTGTGAGTCATAACTCGGGACAGAAAGCTGTATTGCCTATCCTTCTCCACATTGAGGGAGGGGTCGAATTTCATGAGCGTATGCTGTACAGGGCTCTGTGCAGCACAAGAGGGTATAGTTTTGGTTTTACAGTCCAGATGGGGGGGGGTGTGCCTCAGGAACTGGAAGGTGTCCTAGCTGTGCCTTCCCATGCACGGCCTGGTTAAAAATCTGTCTGTATGTAACTGCAGCTGGGTGTGTCCCTACCTGTATGTGTGCTAGTAAAAGTACATGCTGGAGCCTGGGAGAGGGCTTGGCAGGCTGGTCACAGCAGTACAGTATAAAGGGAGCCCAGGCTGGTAGGTCAGGGGGGCTCAGTGGTACTCAGTTGCAGGTTGTGCCCCTGGGGGAGCCTGTCACAGATGCTTACAGAGTTAGGTTTACATAAGGTGCCTTGTGTCAACCTAACTCAGTAGTGTAGACCAGGCCTAGGGCTGTTGTTGCTGTTGTTAAAGTCTAATCTTGGAGATCTGGGAGTCATTGTGGCTAGTTCTTTGAAAACATTTGCTCAATGTGCAGCAGCAGTCAATAAAGGTGAAGAATGTTAGGAACCGTTAGGAAGAAGATAAATAATAAGAAAGAAAATATCATAATGCCACTATATAAATTCATAGTATGCCCACACCTTGAATACCACATGCAGTAGTGGTCATCCCAGCTCAAAAGAGATATTTTAGAATTGGAAAATGTGCAGAGAAGGGCAGCAAAAATTATTAGGGGGATAGAACAGCTTCCATATGAGGAGAAATTAAAAAGACTGGAACTGTTCATCGTAGAAAACAGACAAGTAAGAGGGAATTATGATAGAAGTCTATAAAATGGAGATGAATGGAATGGAGAAAGTGAACAGGGAAGTGTTATTTACTCCTTCACATAACACAAGAACCAGGGGTCACTGAAATTGATAGGCAACAGGTTTAAACCAAAAAAAGGAAGTACTTCTTTACACAGTGCACAGTCAACTTGCGGAACTCATTGTCAGGGGATGTTATGAAGGCCAAAAGTATAACTGGGTTCAAAAAAGAATTAGATAAGTTCATGGAGGACAGGTCCATTAATGGCTGTCAGCCAACATGATCTGGGATGCAACCTCATGCTCTGGTTGCCCATAACTTCCAACTGTTAGAAGCTAGGACTGCACAACAGGGGATGGATCATTCAAGATTGCCTTCTGTTCAGTTCATTCCCTCTGAAGCACTTGTCACTGGCCCCCACCAGAGACAGGATATTGGACTAGATGGACCATGGTCTCACCCATTATGGTCCAGAATCATATTGATTCTGGGTGAAGAACCCCAGCTTCTTCCAAGGAGGATGGTTAACCCTGACCCCAATAAAGAATCCAGATAATTTCCCCTTCTGCCATGGTTTGTCCTACCAAAGGTTATTTTCTGGTCCTGGATGTTTAAGAATTCTTGGTAGTTACATTTACAGTGGTATGTGAAGTTTTTTTCCCAATCTAAGTATAAGAGACCCCACAAACACTGTTGTAAATTAAATATTGCTATGTCATAAATATCTGTTTTTAGTAGCACACACTGTATTAAATTCCAGCCTCTTAAATGAATGATGTATTTACAGCCTGAACAGCAGTTTAATGACTTATTTTGTCTGGAAATTAGAAATATCTTTATAGTTTCAGTACGTGCATAGCGAATGCTTTCACTCCCTATTACTGCTCAGCAAATTCAATTACTTTGTGGTTCAGAGCTTTCCTGCTCTGTAACTGGTGGAAGACTGCAGTTAGAGAGCCAAAGAATTTTTTCACTTGCAATTTGTAAGTGTTGAGCTGCTTTATTTTCCCTTGAGAAGTACCCCACGCGGGTTTTAGAAATTACTCTTTCTCTTATCAATCTTCCTCTGTTGTGCTTAGTATCTTGGGTATCGGAAAGTCTGTTGTTGTTAAATCTCTCTCACATATGTACATACTGTCGGAGAAAAAGGTGATTAGGAGCTAGCACCAGATTGTGAAATTTGGGTGTAAAATATATAGCTATAGATACTCCCATGCCCATTACCTGTGTTTTAGTAGAATACATGTTCAGATTGGCTGAGATTCACTCTGCAGTACAAATGCAAAATGGAAAGTGTTAAGAAAATTTAAGTATTTTTGCATAAAGGTATTGGGGGGGGGCGGAGGGGTTGTGATAACAAAAAGGCCAAGTTTCATTGAAAACGTTTTTAATTCAAAAAATTTTGATCAGCTCTAATATTTAATATGGGGCTTAAGGTGTACAGAGAGTCTTGCGAAAGCCCTTTACATTGGGATGAATTTCACCCTACCCCACTGCATGGTATTAGAATAAACAATCATTTTAAAGTTGCATTATTAATACAATGTTGATATTGACTTGAATATAGTATACACATGACTGAGAAATACACATATGATAACTTAAAGCAGCTGGTAGCAAAATTGCTATGTTATGACGAATGCTCTAGTAACTATATTTTCCTTTTTTTTCCCAACATTTTCTCTTCAGCTGCAAGTATTTATTAGAAATAAAACAGAAGGCAATTCCATGACAAATGTTTATGTACAAATTAGTACACTTGTCTATTAGAAAGCAAGTATCTAATTTTCTCATCAAAAGAATTACGCTCAGGGTCTAACTGATAGACATATTTGGGGTTGGGAAGGAATTTCCCCAAGGTCAGGTTGGCAGAGACCCTGGGGGATTTTCACCTTCCTCTGAAGTGAGGGGCATGGGTCACTTGTTGTTTGAACTAGAGTAAATAGTGGATTCTCTGTAACTTGAAGTCTTTAAACCAATATTTGAGGTCTTTAGTAACTCAGCCAGTGATTATGGGCCTACTACAGGAATGGTGGGTGAGGTTCTGTGGCCTGCAATGTTCAGGAGGCCAGACTAGATGATCATGATGGTCCCGACTGGCATTAAAGACTGAGAAAGTTTTAATCTGGTTTCTAAGGCCCTGATCTGCAAAGACTTGGGTAAAGTTAAAACTAGGCATATGTGACGAGTTCTGATGAGGTAAATGGAATTAGTCACAATGCATAAAGTGAAAACAAGCAGAAGTATGTTTGCGACGTAATTATATGTGGTCTAATTTTTAAAAGTGCTGAGCCCATGCAGTTCTTGTTAACTTCATTTGGATTTGTGGGTGCTCAGAACTTCAGAAAATCTGGTCACCTATATACAAATCTAACTTTAGGCACCCGAGTTTGAAAATATTAGCCTTGGTGTTGTAGTAAATAGCTTTCCCTATTTAGGTTAACAAAATTACCCCCAGTGGAAAATAACATTGGCCTAGAGGGTTTTTTTTAAAACACATGGGGCAATCATTTTTCACAATACATTTTTCACAATCAATACATTTCCTATCCATACAATATAAATAGATAAAATCATTACAAATAAATAATTATTGACTTCAACCTCTTGTGACATTTCTGTATCTTCTAGACATTTGCTTTTATGCTTCATTAAACTATAAACCTTATGTGAGTGGGAGAGAAAAATGTCTGCAGTGTAGCTGTAGCCGTGTCAGTTCCAGCATATTAGAGACAAGGTGGATGAGGTAATCTTTTTTTATTGGAGCAACTTCTGTTGGTGAGAGAGACAAGCTTTAGAGCCACATTGGCACTCCTATTATCACGTCCTTTCTCAGAGCAGAAGAAGAGCTTGGTGTGGCTTGAAAACCTCTCTCTCTCACCAACAGAAGTTGGTCCAATAAAAGATATTGCCTCACTCACCTTGTTTCTCTGGGAGAGAAAAAGGCATCTCTGCATAATTCCCAAGATGTCTAGTAATATCGATGGCACAGAAAATAGGATTAAGAGAACAATATTTTCATAGCAGCACAAGCCAGAGTCTTTAGCAGTTGCTATCAGACTGGCCCATTGTAAAGTTCAAATGAGGCAGTAAATTATGAACTTAACAAGACTGTCTGCATCTCACATGTTATTACAGAAACTGGATCAAGAGAAAAGAACGAGGAGTACTTGTTTTAGCCCACGAAAGCTAATGCCCAAATAAATGTGTTAGTCTCTAAGGTGCCACAAGTACTCCTCGTTCTTTTTGCTGATACAGACTAACATGGCTACCACTCTGAAACCTGGATCAAGAGAGGAGAAGGACTAAGGTCTGGCCTGAGGGCATGGCCTCTCAGGCAGGGGGTGGGCTAAGTGCCCAGCAGGCTAGCACACACCCTGCTATCAACTGCATTTGTTAGCTGAGGCATATTCTGCTTTTTTTGTTGTTGCTTTTTGAAATAGAAAAAGTGTGGGCCTGTCATAGGGCATTCCTTTCCAACGTGCCCCCTTGTGGCCTATCATGGCCCTGCAGGCTCATTCCCCTTAGTACCACTTCAATCTTTGCAGCCCATTACCCATACTAGATAAGTTCAATCCCCCTTTGCAGGGTCTGGTTTATTCACCTATTCTACAGAGGGTAACTCATGTATTTAGTCACTCACGTTCATGCCCACTCTGGGTTCACATAAGAATCCTAGTTCAGGAAAGAGTCCCATTCAGGAAATCCCAGCCCTTCCTCCCAGAGCAGGGTTGTACTTTAGACAATCCCTCTGTCCCACTCCTTAAGACAGGAGCCTCCTAGCTCTCATCCTTGGAGCAGGAACTGTACTTTAGGCCAATGTAGAGCCTCAGGCAGCTCCTCCTCCAGCTGGGCCCTTTTCCCCACTCAGTCCTTCCATTCTGAGTCTGGGAGGGTTCAGCAGACAGACATCCCCTGCTGCTGTCTTCTCCCTGATGACTCAGGGCCCTGCAGGAACCATCTTGCTCCCTGTAACATCTGCAAGAATCTGTCCTGCTATGAAGGAGGAGGCAGCATTTATGCTGGCCCCTTCTCCCAGCTCATTCCTTATTGGCTGGGTGAGAGGGTGGCCCTGCCCCACCCTGTCTGCCAGTCTCTAAGACCCAGACCCTTAAAGATATAGTAACAGGATTCCTTCTAAATTCAACTTCTTCCCAGGAGCCATTTTCTTTCTCCCCATATCTCTTCAGGCTTTGTGTATCAGACTACCCCAAATTCTTAAAGAGCCATGCCATGTGACAGGGAGGACTGACCAGAGGGCAGTACTGCCCTTAAGGGGCAGACTACCCCATCACAGGGCCCCACTGCAGTACCTAAATTCCTGACCTCAGCCAACTTGCTGCATATTAGCTGAAGATCTGAGAGTAGCTTCGACCAGTAAGGACAATGCACTTAGGTCTCAGTCCTGTAGTCTCTATGCAAGAAAATGTGCACTGACTCCAATGGGAGTTTTACCTGGGTAGAGACAGCAGAATTCAGGTCATAAGGTGCTAAAGTCCTTCCACATGATAGGAAAAGCAACTAGGGGTAAGTTTCTGATTGCCTGAATATAAGCTACCAAGGAGAATCAAACTCTTCTTTGGATAAACATCATTCACCAAACTCAACCAAGACTGGCTAAAAAAATAATTAACTTAAAGATTCATGGATTAAAGGAAGAATATCTAAACTAATGTGACCTATCATTGCCCCTCCCAAATTCAGAGATGCTGTGGTATAAGTGAGACTGCTTTGCACTCAGACTCCTTAGACCTACTTACACGTGTGAGAGCCATGGTATGTAATATGGTGTAAGTCATGCATTCAGTCTAAATTCTGCTCTGTGTTACATGAGTACAATGGCCATGCATTTAAATCAAGGCAGACAGACTCCCACCCACTTACCAATGCATAATGTACCTCCCCTTGGCACATCATCACTGAATTAGGCTCACTGAGCCTGAACATAGTATGAAAGGGAAGGTGCATCCATGGAAAGGGAGCAGAATTTGGACCCAGGGAAGGGATATATTTTGATTTTCACTGTCTCATACCCCACCTGTTAGTAGCTTTTCATACTATGCTCATCTCTTCTTGTCTTTTGGCCTGCAGGTTACACCAATAGACAGTTTTATAACAATAAGGGTATGTAAGGGAGTCTATTGGTGCATCTTGTGTGCTGAAGGACTGAAGAGAGGAGTATGGAAAGATAAGCTGCTAGCAAGAGAGCATAAGAAGGTGTAAGCTGAAGTCCACTCCTCCCCTACTTCAGCTTCCAGCTTCTTACACCATGTGACTTTCTGCAGCCAAGTTCTACTGCTGCATAGATAACCCCCCACCCCGACACATTTTAAACTATATTTTAGGACATCACTACACTGCAAAAAAAACGGTAGGACCTTAACTTGGGTTAGCTAATCAATGCTAGCTCACTCAGGTTAAAATCACGGAGAAGAAACAGCAACTCGGCTTTTAACTTGGATTCACATCTTGAGCTCAAGCCAGAACTCCCTTATTGATTTGAACTCAAGCTGCTAACCTGGGTTAAAAAGTGGAGGTGCGCAAAAGAGTGTAAGTATGCTATACATCAGTAAGTGACCATGAGTCTACCACAGCCCTGATACTGAACTCCTTTTCTGAGTTGCTGAATTCTAAGGTTCTGTGGCCTTCAATGTGCAGGAGGTCAGACTAGATGACAATGATGGTCCCTTCTGGCCTTGAAGTCTCTGAGTACCCTCAATTCCCAAGGAAGTCAATGGCATTACTTATGTGAGTGAAGGCTGCAGGATTAGACCCAATGTTTTTATCCCTACAGCATAATTTGCATTAATTTGTGAACACAAATCTGCAAAAATTCCAAGGTTGGAATCGAAAGGCGCGACGACAGGGCTCGCATATTACAATGATTGCTTTCTAACAGTAAAATTTACTTGGCAGAAGATTTCAAGGAACAAGTAGAAAAAGTGAGTTATGGGTATTGTGCCATTGAACTTTCACTAGTGTATGTGTAAAGCCAGGCTTGCCTTTTCTTGCCATTTATATTATGTAAATGCTAGCTGCTGCTTGGACATCCACCACACTTTTCACTCCAGCAACTTGTCCAAGAGTGAATTATTGTCAAAAATCTTAAATCCAATAAAGCATTTTTTCCTCATCAGTTTCCTTTGAAACATATTCATTTAATCTCAGATACACAGAACTCAAACAGAAACAACATAGTTTTGTTTTCCCTCTACCTTTGCAGTAGAGGGTCTGTCTGGTGCTTTTGTTTATGCATGTGCCAGAAAAGAGAGGAATGGAGGGGACAGGACCAGTTCAGCTCCCCCAGAAACTGATAGGGCAGCTGCTCTGCACACGGCATTGTGGAAGGGCGAACTGGGGCTGGGAGGCCATAGTCCACACACTTTGGAATGTAGAGAGTCTAACCAGACCCAGTGCATGGGGCACACATACACCCACTCACCACTCCTGCTCTTGGTAAGACTCGTCTTTCTGGAGGGGTTCTGCAAAGGACTGCAGCCAGCTAACATACGGGCTCACAGTCACATGGCTTTTGAACCATTCATTTATGCCTCCCTACTGGCCAAACCCAAAGAGTGCAGCAACTCATCCCTTAGTGTTGTGCAGTATCAGTGGTGTTATATGAATACAGACACCTTATATGGGGGGCGGGGAGGAGAGAGAAATGAACATGAGTACAAATGGCCTGTAAGATATCAGAAGTGGGGAGGGTATACACTTTCACTGCACCTCAAGCTGTACAAAGTTCCATCCAGACAATGGGGGCGGGGCCTCGGTGGACTGTAGCCATGACCACATGGATTCACTGATGACCACACACGCACACATTGAGGGCCAGTCTAATGATTCTCAAAACTACTGCAGCCAGGGAGTGCAACACTGACTGCGGAACAGCTCTCCGTGGTATGGGGTGGCTGATTCTATGCCCCATCGAGGACCTCTTGCTTATGCCTGATTACAGGGTGGACTCAACACATACAAAATGCAGTAATTGCTTTGCACAAACTACACTATGCTGTTGAGACAGCCTCCTTTCTCCTCTGGAGTTACAGATCAGTCATTAAAATGCTTCACGTCTCTACTGAACTTTAATTAAGGGAAGAAGGGGCAGTATTTATTCAGAAATTGTTTTATAAATACACTTTAAGTTCCAAGAATTCCCTAGACACTGTTAAATGTTGTTACTGATCTTTCAAAAGATCCCGATTCTGTGTTTTTGTCTCATTTGCTGTCACTGTGCTTTTATCAGGCCTTTGTTCAGACTAAATCAAGGCTATCTCTATGCAGTCACATGCTTTAATCCAAGGGAAGTGTGAATTTAATACAGTTGTAGAGTTTGGCTGATCTTCTGTCATTAAATATGGTCAATAAGTCTGGATGAGCAGTGGCTGTCTCTGTGACCATAAGCAAGGGAATGAGTTGGAGAAGGGATACAGAGGAGTGGGAGGGCTAGATTTAAAGGAAAGAACACAGGTAAGAGGAATAGATATAAGTTAAGTGTCTCAAGTATCAATGCTTCATGTCCACATGCCGTCAGTGATATGTCTTTCTTTGGGGCTGTGCATTTTGCATGGACAGAGCAAAATTCAGTCCATTGCATACACACATGAATCTGTACTGTACATGCTGCCTTCCTCAGTGCATAGAGAAAGGAACAGGGCTGGAGGGGAGGGAGGGTGACAGAAGAGGGTGGGAAAAATATTGTAACCTCCTCTGCTCATTCTATTCTGTTGCCTCTTCTATTGTCCTACAGCTGTTGCCATGGTATCACCTTCTACTGGTGCCATTGCATCACCTGAGGTGATGGGCAATGTGCACACTTCACATCTCATTCTTCACATGCCCAGATGAGGAAAACCATCTACAAATGATAAACCTACTTTTTCAGTCAATGGAGCGACACTGATTTACACCAGCTGACAATCTGACCGGTTACTCTTCTAGATGTCTCTGACATCTAGGATTATTTCCTGCCATAGTACGCTACCCTACCCTATTCTAAGGTGTTGATTGTCCTCAACTGCCATTGACACGAGATGAAAGCACTCAGCATCTTGCAGAATCAGGTTCTTAGATTGCAGAATCAGGTTCTTAGACTCCAAATAGCATAGGATATATCCTGTCTTGAAATTAGCTTAACACGAACACTCACATTTTCAGGGACTCATCTACATTTTTGTCCCTACATAAGGACATAACTTCTTAGTGATGTTGGTTTAATCATGATAATTCTAGTACTTTTTCTTTAGTTCCACTTATTTTGTCTTTTATAAAGTACACACCCTCATTATGGTCCAGTTTTCAGCTGCACCCAGTAATGAGTGCCAGAGGATGTTATGAAGGCCAAGACTAGAACAGGGTTCAAAAAAGAACTAGATAAGTTCATGGAGGATAGATCCATCAATGGCTATTAGCCAGGATGGACAGGGATGGTGTCCCTAGCTGCTGATTGCCAGAGGCTGGGAGTGAGCCACAGGAGATGGATCACTTGATGATTACCTGTTCTGTTCATTCCCTCTGGAGCACCTGGCATTGGCCGCTGTTGGAAGACAGGATACTGAGCTAGATGGACCTTTAGTCTGACCCAGAATGGCCGTTCTTATGTAAGAATGCTGAATTTCATTTTTGTGTAAAGTACTCTAAAGAAGCATTGTGTGGCAAAGTACCTTCTTCTCCTCAGCAGGCTCAGTCCTTTATAGCCTTGGAGACACAGGCTTGGGCGAAGCAAATTCTTGTAGGTAGCACAGGGTCTGGCTATTCCTTCCCTCAGTCAGTCCCTTGTGCTTGTTTATCTTCCCTTCTGGAGACAGAGTGCGGCCTTCCTTGCAGGAAGGGTTCAGAGCCTTGCTGCTCCTAGCTTGCTGGCAGCTTCCCTGCTTCTCTCACACTCTCTCCACCCCTCCCTTCCACGCTGGTGAGGGTTTAAAAAGATCCCATGCAGTTGGAGCCAGCTGAACCTAATTAGTTCCCTGATAACCCCTTGCCCAGCTGAACCTTATTTCCCCATGGTTCTCTCTCCTCAGTGGCTTGGGAGAGGCCTTTTTAACCCCCTGGGACTGATTACTACCCCCCCCCCCCCCTTGTAGCTGTTTCTCCTGGGTTTGCCACAATTGTATATGATTTTATTCTGCAGCTTGCATGAAAGTTGAATCTAATGTGGTTGTACAAAGCAATTAGGATTAGCACTTTTAGAGACAAAAGTATTTTTATCAACAATTTGAAACTAACACATTTTTAACTGTTAACTTTTCATACATAATTCTGTAATTAAGATGTAACTACAGTACATTGTTTAGATATAAATTAATATGAAGAAGTAATTTACCTGTATATACACACCTTATACTGAAAAAACCTCAGGGACAGGGCCGGCTCCAGGGTTTTTGCCGCCCCAAGCAGCAAAGAAAAAAAGAAAAGAAAAAAAAAGCCACGATCGCGATCTGCGGCACTTCGGCAGCAGCTCAACCACTGCTGCTTCATTCTTCAGTGGTAATTCGGAGACAGGTCCTTCACTCCGAGAGGGAGTGAAGAACCCGCCGCCGAATTGCCGCCGAAGAGCCAGACTTGCCGCCCCCTTCCTTGGGCGCCCCAAGCACCTGCTTGCTGAGCTGGTGCCTGGAGCTGGCCCTGCTCAGGAAATATTCACAATGCAATGGATGGGGCTTTTCAAGTGTTATTGCCCCCACATATTCAGATAAAAATGTACACAGCACCTCTGTGTTCTAAGTAGTTAGGTGCACTTGCAAATAGCAGACAAGGAACAATTGTGAAGCAATAAATATCTTCAAATAAGGTAGTGTGCTTTTTCTGTATTCCTGCCTCTTTATATGGCCCTGTTGTCATCAATATATGAGCACCTGTTCTAGTAAGACGAGCATGTGACTGGGAAACAGCAGCTCCTGGCTCTGCCTGACTTGTCATGTGATCTTTGGGCAAGTCACTTATCACTCATATTCTGCTTCAGTTTCCCCCTTTGCAAAATGGGATGCTGTGTATGTTAACTCATGCATGCTTGTAGAGATGACTGTGATGCTTGGAAAAAATCATTGTAGAAGGGAAAAGTATTATTATTTTATTATATTAGAATCAAGAATGTGCAGCACAAAATGAAAGCACAGGCTCAGCATATTACTTAAAAGCTATATCAAGTGTATACAGTGGTCTGAGATTTATACAAACAGTGGGAGTTTGGCTGTGTAAGGATTACAAAATTGAGGCCAACATTTGCCAAATGCCATTCATTGGCCAATCATGAAATAATAAGAAAAAAAGAGACAGGATAATCTAAGAACTTATTTAATGTGTATCCTTTATATAAACACATTATTTACTACTAAAATAAGACACCATAATAAACCTATTATAACATCAACTACACTATTTTTTTTACATCATTTAAAAAGAATGGCTAGTTGCTTACCTTACAGTAACTGTGGCTCTTCAAGATGTGTTGTCCACACAGATACCAGGCTTTGTACACATACGCCCCAGATACTCCTGAATCTGTGTGGACAATCACTCAAAGAAGAACATTTTTTCAGGGGTAATAGTTCAGTTTTCCTTTTTAAAATTCTATTTAATAGAAAGAATAACATGGTGCTCCATATCAACCTCCAGAGGGAAAACCATAGTTACAAGGACTAAATATCTTTCTTCCCTCATAAGCATGTATTTTATAATAATTTGGCAAGATGTATTACAAAAAATAGGATTTTATAGAAGTAAATGGAAACAGTTTGCCACAGAGATACAGAGTTCTATAGAGCTGGAAAATATTTAGCCTTAGTATGTAAAAAAATCAGCCATCACAAATCACATTCCAACCTGTAATCAATCTAGTATAGCTTCCATGAGGAAGAGGCTGCATTGCTTTCACTAATGCAGGGGTTTTTGTTTTTGTTTTGAGGAAACTGATTCTGGGCCCAATCCTGTTAGGTGCTGCATGGTTCATGTGCTGCAGGGACTCATCCCCTTGCAGGATCAGGGCTCTTAGATTTTAAATGTCATGTAAATTGATCCAGGGGGTTAATTTGAATATATTAGATGCAAAAAAACCCCTATTATAATTATGGTAGGTCATATACATGTGACCCACTCTAAATATCTATGATATTTAGATCTGGCATAGCATAGGACAATAGAGCAAAAATACTTTGTAGAAATACTAAAGTGTCTCTGACCTAGTGACTATAAGACAATTTGATTACCATCTGGGGAGGCTGCCTAGCCATTATGAGCCAGAGCAGAAATATTGCTATAAGCTCCTTAAACCAATGAATCACAAGGGAAACACGGAAGTAGATAATAACAAGTAGCATGAAAAGATAAAAGGCCACTCTCACAACATGGTAAGTGAAAAGCTGTGCCAAACACAGAACTGGGTTTCAAACCCTGGCAATATCCCACCGTATTTACTGACTTCAAAGGGCTTCTGACAACTTTCATTTCACCCATTTGCTTTGCAGCGAGCTCTTCACAACTGCTCTTACTTTGCCACGATGCATCAAAAGTATTTGAACTCCTAGCCCAGCCTTACAGTACAGTTGTATTACACTGGGATTCATTGGGAGCATAATTTCCCACCATTGCAGAAGCAGTAGGGTAGACAAGGCCTGCAGACAGTGGCATTTTTCAGTGTCCTATAAGCCTGTCTAAGATAGGTCTAAATGACATCAAGTTAAAACTGCCAGTGGTTGCTGGAGCTTCATCTAGACTAGCACTAGTACCGGTGGAGCTGCATGAGCGTTAGCAATAAGGGAAATTCTCCCCCAACAACCTGCATGGAGGATCTCTGCAGGAACATGCATGGAAGGATACATGATAATATTGCACTTAAACATGCAGGGAAAAAAATGGTCAAAGCTTGGGAAAAAAACAACTGGACATGCCAGGATGACATAACTTGAAATGACAGGGACCAAATTTTATTAATTACATCTGTAAATCTGGAGTAAATCAATGGAATTCTGAGCTCGGTGGATGCTGGACATCTCACAGGGTAGGTCTCTATAGCAATCCCTTCCTCCACCCCCTGCAGCAATGAGTCTCAGTACCCGGCACTACAGACTCAGGCTCGTGGGGCTCATGCTACAGTGCTAAAAATAGCCACATAGATGTTCGGGCTCAGGGTCTGAAACCACCACTTCCCCAGGCTTCAGAGCCCAAGCCTGAACATCCACATGGCTCTTTTTAGTGCTATAGTGAGATTCCTGTGAGCCTCAATCTGTAGACGCAGGCTCTGAGACTTGCTGCTATGGGGTAGACATACTCACAGGGACTCCAGATCAGGCATGCACTTAAGCACATGCTTAACTTTAAATCCACTGAGACTTAAGCACATGCTTAAGTTTAAGCTTTAATGCATTCTGGAATGGAGGCTAGGTGGTGGTTCAGGACTGAGCATGTATGTTTTGATAGATAGATAATATGTACACCTGCATTATGCTTTGAATTCACTACAGTTACTCCACATTACACTGGTAAAAGTGGCAGCAAAAATTAGCTCTCTGGCTCCGAGCTTATACAAAACTTAAATAAGTGTGGCTGTTTGTTGCAATATCACTGCTTTAAATTCACCAAAGCAGCTCAGTGTTCCAGACAAAGGGCTTGTTCCGGCTGAAGTTGGTGGAACTTTTGCTGTTGGTATCATTGGAAGCAGGATCAATCCCCAAGACTGATATTCTGAAGGCTGAACTCACCCAATATTTACAACAAAAATCTCTCCTATCCCAAACCTTATTCTCAAGGCAAAACAGGAGCATCTCAAGGCACAATCTGAGTGATGTCTAGTATGGGCCAGAGATTGTGTTGGGTGTGGAGCAGGTATATTTAAATATAACAAGATAAAATGAACCAGATGCAAGCCTCATGGGCAAACAAAAAAAAGGTAAGAGTAGGTTTCTAATGTGTGTCTTCAGGACTTTGTTCAACAGTTTGATTCTCTGCCAAATAGCGTGCCGCACCTGTTAAAAAATTGCCTTACTCTAAAAAGTTGTCTGAAAGATCTCTGGACCGCAGTCAACTTAATGTCATACATATCTGCTTCTTCAAAGCATTCTCTTTAGCTCAGCATAGCGATAGAAGACTAAGTAGTAGTTGTTTCATCCTAAAGGTAATGGCATGCCCACCACTTCACACCCAGTACATGAGTAAATATATTTTGCTGTAATTTTATTATTTATCTTATCACAGAATAGAAAACTGGAGAAGTGCAACAGGTTTATATGTAGTGGAGTGAAAGAAATTATCCTGAAAATTAACGTTTAAATGGCTATAAGGTATAAAGAAATGGTATTAATAGTTGACTATTTCAGTTCTGTATACAGGCTATTTGAAATACAGCATCTCTGATGGAGGAGGACTCTTCAAGACAATATAGACTAACAGATGTATTGGAGCATAAGCTTTCGTGGGTGCATGCATCTGACGAAGTGAGTATTCACCCACAAAAGCTTATGCTCCAATACATCTGTTAGTCTATAAGGTGCCACAGGACTCTTTGTCACTTTTTACAGATCCAGACTAACACAGCTACCCCTCTCATACTTCAAGACAATACTAACTGATACACTTAGTAAAATAATGCTATATTATGTCACATCATTCTTAAGATACTCATTTGAATGGACCTAATCACAAAACCCCAAAGCCCAAAGGCCAAATTCTGAGCCTCTGCACAAAGCCTAAATAACTTGGTATTGTGCAGGCAACCTCTGTGAGGTTATGTGGGAGACAGAATCTTCCCCTTCTAGTCTGTGGGACTCCAGTTCATTATTCCACAGCTCCAGCTAAACTCCCAGTGATACAATAGGGGCTATGAGCACTGTTCCCTGTGTCCCATGAATTTATGTTTGCAGGTAATCTGGATAGTTGCAGACCTACTGGCCTAAACCCTTTCCCTTGTTCCACCCCAAACTTCTGCTGAGCCACGTCTTACTGCGTAGAGAGACCTGACAGGAAATAATGCTCCACGGCAGCCTGATCACCGTACTGCTTGCAACAGCTCCATTGCAATAGGGCCTTCCATAGTTGTACTGGGGGGCAGAATTTCACCTTGAATGAGCACTTCAGCAGTGGGCTCTGTGTTTGTCATCTCTCAGAATAATTAGCAAAGTTAAAGACACAGGAGAAAAAATAATTGAACTATGACTCACTGATAGTGTACTATGGACATTCTAGAGCAGAAGATCATTCACAGTCAGTGATAATTCTGAAATACAAAAATGACAAAGATGTATCTTCATTGACTTTGATGGTTTCAATTTGCAAATGTTTAAGGTGTATGAACAGTGGTGTTTCCCCAGGCCACATCTTGGTTCTTTCCCCTCACATACCAGTAGGTGTTCGAAATAAAGAAAACTTAACTCTGTACCTTTGTATTTTATTGCGCTTTTCTTTGTACAGCTTGAACTCAGACAGATGGAGACAGGTGATCCGAAGGAACTATTTAAAAATAGGTCATTTTGCAAACCATACCACCAGCTTTTTACAAATATATATAAATAAAATATTAAAGGCTATTTTGAACTTTCTACACATGAAAAATATTGAGACACAAGGAAATACAGAACATGAAAATAATCTAGTGGTGAACCTGGAGGTGATGAATTGCACATTTGCCAGTATCAGCTGCAGTATAACTAGAATTAAGTTTGGGCTTTTCTAGCTGAGGCTTTAACAATGATCTTTGATTTAAAGCAAACACACACACACACACGCGCGCACACACACACACACATACATTCACACACACACCCTCTAGATCAGTTTACAGCTGTGTAAAGCAAAAAAAACCAACAACTAACCAACAAACAAACAAACAAACAAAAAAAACCACCAGCATGTGGATTCAAGTGATACACAAACATCTGAAGCAAAGTTACAATACATTAATTATACAATTAGCTTAATATAAGACATTCTGCTTGATCCTGCATCTATTGAAGCAAATGGCAAAAGCTTCCTTTGACTTTAGTGGTGCAAAATTAAGCCACTGCATTTTAAGGCTGTGTTTCACTGTGCCCTGGCGTTATGGACCTGCAGAGCATAAGTTGCATGGTGTGTACACAACAGGATCCTGCAAAATACTGGAGATAACCAAATACGGATCCTTTCAACGTTCGTGAAGTGTCCCTGGCTCAAAACACAAAAGCTTCTGTCAATTCACTGAGACATCTACCAGAGATACAAAGGAGGCTTATATTCTCCCCTTTCACGTGAAGGATCATGGCAGAAAAAAGCTTATGTATAAATTCAGAGATACTTTTTCACAGACAATCTAACACATAGCTCCTTCTTGTGGGAAGGACGGATCACAATACGTAAGTAGCTAGGAATATGGGCTGCTAACCATGTGGAGCTCAAAAATTCATAGGGAATCCTAGATCCAGCCTCATGAATCTCCAGAGCT
This sequence comes from Trachemys scripta elegans, assembly GCF_013100865.1. Lineage (NCBI taxonomy): Eukaryota > Metazoa > Chordata > Testudines > Emydidae > Trachemys > Trachemys scripta. The sequence goes on from NC_048298.1 coordinate 42,475,690, forward strand.
ACCTGTGAATAGTGGCAGCTCCTCTGTTTGCTTTCAGGACTTTCCACTTCAGCAGCATGGCCAACCTGTTCAGAGGAGAGTGGGAGCCACATCGGGGGAGTTAATGCTGAAACAAAGGAGCAAGTCAATTGTGTAGTGAGTTGCTACTAGAGCACACCATCAACTGCTCCTTAGCTCTGCTGCTTTGGACTGCCTCCCCACACAAAAGGGGCACATTTTATAATGTGCCCATGGAGGAGTACAAGCAGCTCTAAAGAGTGGGGACACAGAGGGGAGCATGACTCAGATTGAACCTATACTTTTGCTTCCTTCTACAACACACATTGTGAGGAAGCAGAGAGTCCTGACTACTAACTCTGACAGTGGAATCTAATTTTAAAAATTTTCCTTACATTTCCTGGTGCTTTTAACCATATAAACCCACATCATATTCTCTTAAATCATATTCGGTTGTGTCAGAAGACATCAGGAATTAGTTATTTTTTAAGTATTTGTTTACAGTCACATTTTTTACAGTCAATCCTGCAGTCCTTTTATGCATGCAATGGGAGTTTTTTCTGAACAAGGACTTCAGGATTGGACTCTTAGGTATCAGGCATCTTACGTGAATTCAGAAAGAGAGGACTTTATATACAAGGAAAGTACCAGCTAGGCTTATGGGCCCCCAATCAGAAAAGTGCTTAAACATATCTAAAGAAGCTTTCATCAATAGGGATATTTTCCTGAATCAGGTTCATAAACAAGATATACTAAGGTATTCATTATCTATCCATGTTAGGTGAGGATAGTTATATTCAGCCTTTCTTCTAAGTCACCTCTGTCTCTTGGATTTAGAACATGCAGAAAAATACTGCAAACTTTCCTTTTTATTTTTCTTAAAACGTGATCTACTGCAGATGTGGATGAAAATGTGCGTGTTAGCTGTAAACACTAGAATTAAGAGTTGGCACTATAGATAAAATGGTAGTAAGTTGTCTTTGCAATACATGACAGGCAAGGATTGAAATAGAAATATTCCTATATTGCTAGTGAAAGGGAACCTATGAGTATGTAATAATGCTTTTTAAAATGGAATGGAATGTCTCTATGGAATACTTTTAAAGTATGTACCTATAAATAGATGTCTATCTATTGCTTAAGAAATAAAGCAGCCTTTTTCAAATACGTCAAGTGTATATCTTTCTCTCTTTTTACTGTCACAGTACACAGTTGCTTGGCCTGCAGCTGTTCTAGTATTTGGCAATATTTCAAGTAACTTCCCCACCTCCTTTTTTTTTTGCATCTCTCCATCTTTCCATTCCGAAACCTAAGATCCGAAAGGGCAGATCTTGACGTCATAAAGCTTTAGGAAAAGCGCCACGTCTTGAGTGGCGTCGGTATGTGTGCAGCCAATCAGAGAAGCATGTAAATAAATTGAATGTGGTCCTTGGATTGTCATTTGAGGAAGCAGGAAGTCTCCTGCTCTAAAACTTCATCTGATAGAGGCTATGAGTCAGTAGCCTTGCTTTTACTTGCACAGATCCTGCTGAGGAGGATTTCAGAATAGACTTGATTTATTGGACCTCTGACATGATACGGTGACTGAGAATTCATTGCATAGTCTTGCAGCTGTGAGAGTTTACTTTGGCTGTTGAAATATTTCCCCAGAGCATAGGGCCTTGATAGCTTCATTGTAATGGGAGGACTTTCATTGGATGTTTTGGATTTCACCACCTGCAAAGGAAGAGTGACATTTGTGAATGTTTTCTATGTGCACCTAAAAGGAGACGGGTCTTATTATCCTGTCAGCTGCATGTGCACAACTCATGGGGTAATCAGACCTCGGTTCTTTGAAGACCAGACTCTGATACCCTAACTCACAGCTGGTCCCATTCCCTATAGGGAGCCTAGCTGTGGTGTAAGATTGCAATCAGTATGTCAGGTACTATTCAATCTGGCCCTTAGTGACCAAGGAACCCAAAATGCTTAAACCAACTGAACTCATCTACTTGATACTGTAGCCCTTTCAACACGGTATATTTTAGACTGTGTCCTCTCTAAACTAGAGATAGCCTGAACTAAACCCCCAGATTCAACCTTTTCAGCTTGCCTGGATGTCTACAATGGGCCAAATTAAACCCTGGACACCCCTGAACTGTGGGCAATTTCAGGTCCAGATCAGTATCTGAACTACATAGCTCAGGTCCGTCTCTAATCCTAGTACTTGAGGCACAGACCTTCTTTGTAGGCTGGACCAGTTGCTTGGTGGCAGCACAGTACTGGAGATCCCCGATTAGATCCCCTGCTCTTTGGATTACAATAGTCTGGGATTGCTCTGGAAGTGGCGTGTTTAGCCTGTGTGGAGATGGGGGATCTAAACAACTTAGATTGGAAGCTCTCTGGGTTTGTACAGCACCTAGCACAATGGGACCTTGGTCCATAAGTAGTGTTTCTAGGTGCTATGGTAATACAAATAAACAACCACGACCACGACAACCACCGCCACCCGGGAGCTGCATATAAGCTGGCTGGAAAGGTAAGTTAGGAGCTGGTTCCTTCATTGGCAAGATAGATCATCATAAAGCAGGATCCTTGCAGGAAAAAAAAACAGAAAATGCACAGGATTCCAGAGGTTTGCTGCATCCCCAAAGTGAAACAGAGCTATGCTACAGAATCTCTGGGCCTACATAATGTTACTTATAAATAGGGTGACCAGATGTCCTGATTTTATAGGGACAGTCCCAATATTTGGGGCTTTTTCTTATATAGGTGCCAATTACTTCCCACCCCCTGTCCCAATTTTTCACACTTGCTATCTGGTCACCCTACTTATAAAAGGAAAAGTAAACAAACATCAGAAAAAGGTTCTCAGGCAAAACAGTATTCATTTGGCACAGTTATTAGCCCATTCTACTGAGTTTAGTTCTAGAAATGAAGGATCCCTATATCTGGTTGCTTGATTTGGCAGAAGGGAGCACTGAGTTGTTAATCTGTTTTAAAAATAAAGAGGAGCAAATCATGTTTGATGTAGGTCTAATGGTCCTCAGCTTTGCTTTTTATGCAACAAGATACACACTTGGCTACGGACAGCATTCATGTTTATATATGTGCTTCATAGGGTTTTTGTAAAATGAAATATGTTTGGAATCATGTATTAGACCGGGATGGGCAAACTTTTTGGCCTGAGGGCCACATCGGGGTTCCGAAAGTGTATGGAGGGCTGGGTAGGGAAGGCTGTGCCTCCCCAAACAGCCTGGCCCCCGCCCCCTATCCACCTCCTCCCACTTCCCACCCCTTGACTGCCAGCCTTAGAACCCCTGACCTATCCAACCCGCCCTGCTCCTTGTCCCCTGACTGCGCCCTCCCAGGACCTCCCACCCCTAACTGCCCTCCTGGGACCCCACCCCCTATCCAACCTCCCCTGCTCCCTGTCCCCTGACTGCCCCGACCCCTATCCACACCCTCACCCCCTGACAGGCCACCCGGGACTCCCACGCCTATCCAACCTCCTATGCTCCCTATTCCCTGACTGCCCCCAAGACCTCTTGCCCCTTATCCAACTCCCCTGATCCCCACTCCCTTACCATGGTGCTCAGAGCACCAGGACTGGCAGCTGCACGGCCTGGCCAGAGCCAGCCACGCTGCCATACTGCCTGACAGGAGCTCGCAGTCCCGCCACCTAGAGCGCTGGCAGCACAGCGAGCTGAGGCTGCGGGGGAGGTGGGACAGACGGGGAGGGGCCGGGTGCTAGCCTCCTCGGCCGGGAGCTCAAGGGCTTGGCAGGACGATCCCGTGGGCCAGATGTGGCCCATGGGCCGTAGTTTGCCCACCTCTCTATTAGACACTTAAAACCAATGTTCGTATTTAAGCAAGGTCATACTACATGTACAGCAGCAACTTGCTCAAAATAAAATGTGAAGGGAGAGAAAGCATGTGAAAATTATAAAGGCTGAGCAGGGTGAGTGAGAGGGGCTGTCTAAGTTTGCAACAGAGCAAGTAGTATCCATTTAGGACATTGTAGCGGGGTGGTTACCCCGCTCCTGCCCTGAAGAGCTTAAAACAGCCCAGGGGGAAGGTTGTGGCTGGGAGCTGCTAAACTGGGCTGATTGGGAAGCAGCTGCAGCTGGGCCACACCCCAATCAGGTCTCATCTGGCCTTATATAAAAAGGCTGTGAGCCCAAGGCTAAGCAGTCTCTCTCTGCCTTCAGAGGGAGAAGGGCTTGGCTGCAGTGAGCTAGAGACAGAGTACCTGAGTGGAGCAGGGCTGGCGACAGACTGGGGAGTTCCAGCCTGGAAAGCCCCATGCTGTGGCCTAGTAGGAGGCCAAGGGGTACTGGGGGTTGCAGAGGGCAGCCCAAGGGTAGGCCAAGGCTGCAGGTCCAAACCCAACCTTGCCTGTGATGAGTGGCCTATACTGCAGTCTGCCTCAGGGAGTGGGGGCTAGTTGGTGACTGGCAGTAGCCTTATGCTGAGGTGAGGTAGGGATAGTGGGTGGGGGTTCCCTGGGGAGGGGAGACCCTAGTACTGAGGGGTGTACTGCCAGGGGGCAGCACCCAGCTAAAAGGCACTGGGGTCCAGGAGGGTCATAGGGGGCCAGAGGACAGGCGGACCACCAGCCTGCAGAGGGCACTCCAGGATGCTGGAAGGGCTAATTCCCTGAAGTCACCAGCAGGAGGTGCTGCAGAGGTGAGTCTGTTCTTCTACAGACACTAATATATTTTAAGGCCTATTTGATACAGCTAAGCCAAGAGAAGCAATTTGTTTTCATGCTATTCCTGCAGAGGTTCATTTTTTCTAAATTAGTGCCTTAGATCAAGTAATTATTCTGAAATGATGCTACCTTGAACCAATCACCCAAGCTACATTCCTGATGAGAGTAATCTCCAAGGAATGCAATTTAGTATTCATCTTACAGCTAGCCACTGATTAAAATACCCAAATCCAAAGGCTGCCAGTTTCTATTTAGTATACATTATTCCACTACCATTAAGTTATAGAATAAATCTACATCAGCCCTTGCTGCCATGAAGGTGTAGGGTCATTTTGTGTCCTCTGGCCCATCTGCTGCCTTCCTAAGCATGTTGAGCGGAACAAACTAGTTAAAGATCAGTTTGAATATGTTGCCTTGGGCCCCTGGAACTAGCAGTGGCTATAGACTGGCAAGGACAGGAGATGCAAGATTCTGAGCCCTCACACCTGGAGATCAAACTAGTCACACGGAGAGATTCTTCTTCTACAGTAGTTCCCAGCTCCCTCCCCAGTCACAGCAGGGCTTGTAGCCATGGTGCAATGGGCTTCCAAGCTATTGTTGTGCTCTGGGGCCTCTCAGAAGGATCAATGAAGTTAACAGGAATTCCAGGTGCACTACACCTCACAGGATCAGGTCCTTGGTTTACCCAGCAAGTGTAAACAGGGACTAAAGGTTAAATGAGAGTGGCTGAATACCAGGGCTAGCTCCAGGCACCAGCTAAGGTAGGGTGACCAGACAGCAAGTGTGAAAAATCAGGACGGGGTGGGGGGTAATAGGAGCCTACATAAGAAAAAGACCCCAAAATCGGGACTGTCCCTATAAAATCGGGACATCTGGTCACCCTAAGCTAAGGAAGCAGGTGCTTGGGGCGGCCAATACAAAGGTGCAGTCGTCCGGTATTAGGGCGGCATGTCCGGGTCTTCGGTGGGAATTCGGCGGCAGGTCCCTCTGTTCCTCTTTGAGCTGCCGCCGAAGTGCCACTGAAGAGGAAGAGAGGGAGTGAAGGACCTGGCCTTTTTTTTTTCCCCCCGGCTTGGGGCAGCAGAAAATCTGGAGCCGGCCCTGCTGAATACAATCCATTTCTCTTGTTCAAAATTCACAAAATGGCCAGCCTTCCACTCCTAGCCTCCCAAACAGCTGTAGCTGAGTTCAGATGTCGCGGGGTGCAGGTGAGCATTCTACTAGGGGTGTAGGAGTCACTTTAAGTGAAAAAATGAAAGTAGCAAGCAGTGCCTTTAATCTCTCAGTTGGTTTCATAAAGCCTGAAAAGTTCTGGAGTTCTACACAGTGTTGTTGTGTTGGTCCTCTGAGGCAAAATGCCATTTTCACAGCGCAAACTGCTTATGAACTCCAGGATACTCCCCCTCCCCAACCCATTGCCATGATGCAAAAATGAACTGAGGCCAAGGCTGTTAAAACTAATGAGGTATAAAACCATTCAGAGGGTTGCTGAGGATGTCATTCAGTGACCTAGACTATTTCTTGGTGGCTAGTGGACCCCATATTAACCTCCTCCTGGGTATACCTCTCCTGTTCCAGTCACAAAGGCCTCTTAGCGTCAATAATAACATTTTTAAAATAAAAGCACAGCCAAATTCCACCTTGACTTATACCTCCTGCAGCTACACAGTTCATTGGAGTCCCTGGGCATGGCTGAATTTAATCCGTAATGCTAATTTGTATGGGAGCTCACCCAGAACTACTTTAAAAAAACCCAACAACCATCACTGACATCGTCTGCCCAATACTGCACAAAGTAGACTGGAAGCATTTCACCCAGATATTCCCCATTCTAGGCTACAAAAACTAATAAGACTACAATACAGGGTCCATGCTGCAAAAAACTAGGGAAACAAAAAGGAACTGTAGTGGGCCTTGAAGAACACCACATCTGAGCTCTAGCTCATTAAGGGCCAGACTGTGGCTTGTGCTGCTGCACATCTGCATGGTGATATGTATATTTTATATATAAGGCTACGTTTTAGTCACGGGTATTTTTAGTAAACAAAAATTCACGGCCCTTGACCTGTCCATGACTTTTATTAAAAATACCTGTAAGCTCGGGATGGGGGGCGGTCCGGGGGAACTGCGGGTGCTGAGGGAGGTGGCCCGGGACCCCCGCTGGTGCTGGGGGGTGTGTGACGTTATTGACATAAACTGGGACCGTATAGATCATTGTTGCAACCACGGTCCTGTAGTGGCACCCAAATCTTGTATAAAGGGGGTCAAATGGGGTGTCTAGGACAAGGTTATGGTTTACTGGTTATGATTATGCTGTCTATACGTGTGTATCAGTTTTGTGGTCAAAGTTATGAATATTGGCTCTATACTGTCTGTATGGCAAATTTATGCTATGCTGCTGGGTGACATCCCAGACAAGCTGAGATTAGCTCTGCCTAACCTGCTTGATGGCCCATTAAGGACCATCAGCTATACAATGGACCCATTGAGAGAAGGCAGATACGCCTTGTAACTCAGCAAAGTATGCAGGGACTGGCCCATGTGACTCCAGACTCCATTTTGCTGTAATTTTCCACAGTAAGAACAAAGAGGTGTTCTTACACCTGGAAAAGACTATATAAGGCTGATGCCTCATCTCCATCTTGTCTTCAATCCTGCTTCATACCTCTGGAGGAACTTTGCTACAAGCTGAAGCTTTGAACAAAGGACTGAGGACCCATCCCAGCGGGGGATGTATTCCAGAGACTTGATTTGAACCTGCAGTTTATTCCATCGCTGCTGCAAGCCTGAACCAAGAACTTTGCCATTACTGTATGTAATTGATTCCATTTAACCAATTCTAGCTCTCATCTCTATCTTTTTCCTTTTATAAATAAACCTTTAGATTTTAGATTCTAAAGAATTGACAGCAGCGTGATTTGTGGGAAAGATCTGATTTGTATATTGACCTGGGTCTGGGGCTTGGTCCTTTGGGATCAGGAGAACCTTTTTCTGTTACTTGGGCACTGGTTTTCATAACCATTTGTCCCCGTATGAGTGGTACTGGCGGTTATACTGGGAAACTGGAGTGTCTAAGGAGATTGCTTGAGAGACTTGCGGTTAGCCAGTGGGGTGAGACCGAAGTTCCCTTAGTCTGGCTGGTTTGGTTTGCCTTAGAAGTGGAAAATACCCCAGCCTTGGGCTGCACTGCCCTGTTTAAGCAATTTGTCCTGAGTTGGCACTCTCAGTAGGGTTCTGCCAGAACCGCATTGTCACAGGGGGATGGTTGGTTGAGCTGGCAGGGGCTCTCTACCTGGCTCCGCCTCCCTGCAGCTCTGAGGCAGCGGAGGGGCACAAGCGCCGGCTGCTGCAGCTCCCATTGGCAGGGAACTGCAGCCAATGGGAGTTGCAGGGGTTGGGCCTGCAGGTGCAAGCAGCATGTGGCGCGGAGGCCCCCCCCAGCCCCTCAGCTGCCTAGGAGCTGTAGGGCCATGCTAGTGGGAGCCCCTCACCCAAGCATCCCTCCAACCCGCTGCCCCTAGCTCTGAGCCCCCTCCCTCACAACCAAACTGCTGCTGCTGGCCCAGGGGCTGCCCAGCTCGGGCAGCCCCTGAGCCAGCACCAGCCGCTGCAGAAGTCACAGAGGTCATGGAAAGTCACTGAATCTGTGACCTCCATGACAGACTCGCAGCCTTAATTATATATATGGGGTGGGGGATGGGTGGGAAGGAGAAAAAGTCTCTGTGGGATTTCTGTGTCCTTCCCCCAATCACATGGGAAGCAAGGGATGGGGGAATGGGTAGATTCTTGGCTCCAACCCACACAAGACCATGCTTGTGAGCACTGCTGCACTGGCTCACCAGAGGATACGTGCTGGACTGGGTATAGGACTGATGTCGAATACATCAGTCCCAGAGCAAGAGGTGGAACCGGAAGGCAGTTTGTGACCCAGAGTCACTGTCTGATTCCTGGGCTGCTCCTAGGGCAATGCAGTTTTGCACCTCCCTTGCCATGATTGAGCCATAAGGGAAGGGAGTGAATTCTTAAGATAGGGACTCCTCACCCTCAGTTGGCTGCAACACTCATGGAATTCCATGAAACAAAAGGCCCAGACCCGGTATCAGAATTTGCTAGCATAAATTCCAATGACCCCAGAAAAGAATCAAAGGCCAAGTTGATCCCAGCATCTGTCTCCTTCAGAAGCATGTTAAAAGTCCTATAGGCTGTTGTGTTTCAGAGAAAGCATCTGCCTCAGTGAAGCCTGAGCAGAAAAACAAGAGCTCGTGGTTAAAAGGTGACAGTATTTTTATGATGCTGCAGCTGAGAGGATTAAATGGACTCCATTAGCCACCAGGAAATGGTCAGAATCATTAGGTAGAAAGCTGGGGTGGCAGGATAGCACCACACTAGGATTGCCAACCCTCCAGGATTGTCCTGCAGTCTCCAGGAATTAAAGATGAATCTTGAATTAAAGACTGTGTCATGTGATGAAACCTCCAGGAATACATCCAACCCAAACTGGCAACCCTACACGATATGGAGGCTCGTTAATCTTGGTCTTCAACTATTGTGACCCTGGATTTCTGTTTGATTTTCAGCTATTCTTAGGTTTCATTAGCCACAGACTTTTTTGCCGCATGAAGCGAGTGTACAATGAAGGAAACCTTATTTTTGGATTCACTTTTTGTGGAACTTTGGGGGGGGAGAAGGAATCAGAGCTTTCCCAGTGTTTCCACACAGCAGGAAATCAGCACTTTCACCCAGCACTCAAGGCCATGTCCAGTCTTTATAAGCATGCAGCTCCCATCCACTGAAGTGGGAGCCCTATGCACATACCCATATCTGGAGAGAGGGTTTGACCCCAGAGTGAGGATCACATTAAAACAGGTGTCACTTTAACCAAAGGCAAGTTACATTTATTCTTTTCTTGAGACATTTAGAAGGCATTTAGCAGTCCCTGAAATTTGGAGCTGCTTGTATTGACGGTAGACAAATTCCAGAAATCTTGTTTGGGGTTGGGGTGGCAATTGAGCTCCAAAACTTGTCTAGGATTTTCTCCAAATGAAATAGGTTGTAGATTCCTGTGTCTAAATGTTGCATCAGGCAAGGCTATAGCACCATTACCGTCAGTAATGAAACTGCAGGGGTTTCTTTCAGCTGCTGGTTTCTTTCTGACCTAAAGTCCCTGAATATCCTCAGCATTTTGAAATGGTTTTCCTAGATACCCGTGAAGCCTTGTAAATTAATTTGACTCTTGGTTTACAGAAAAAAAATCACATCTTTTGGTGCATCCTATTTTCCTATATATTTGACTTTTTTATACCAACTTCAGCCCAGTCTTTGTTTATTTATATTATTGTGGACTTATTGCATCTTTGACCTCCGTTTTAATTGTGCAATATAAACAGTCCACACAAAGTTGACTCTTGATTTATGAAAGTTCACAATTTTAAAATGGAAAGTTTTATTCCCCTTGTGAGATTTTAGTGAAATAAAGCAGTGAATTGAGGCCAAGTGTTATTGATTGTCTTTGAGTTCGTAGTCCTGATTTTCACAGCAGAAATAATTTTGATTTGGAGTCAGAGTCTAGCACTTGAAGGGAAATGAGTTGATGACCCAAAGCTCCCGGTACTGCTCATTGTGTTTCTTAAATTCCTAGGAGTAGGATGGTGAAATGCTTTGAAGTAGCACATAGACATTCACTGAAACTCCTTTAGAGCTAAATGCCTTGATGGAATGTTCAGACTCCCAGCAGATTAATAATTCAACTCTGGAATCCTGGCACAGGCCTCTCATACCAACAAATTAGCTTCACAGAAACTTTGGTGAGATCTTAATAGAATTCTATGGTACTTCTGATGACACAAGGGAACTTCCTTAAATCAAGTCTCTCATTTGGAATTATCATAGTCAATTGTGAGGCAGAGGGTGCACCTTTGTATGATCATCAGAGAAGAACGTCTTCTGGTTTCACTCAGAGCAATGCTTGAAATCAAGGGAGCACTTCTCTGTTTCATATATTTATGGCACTAAAAATGCAAATACAAAACTGACCCCTCCTCTAACAGGGCTAACTGTGAAAAGACACAGCAGACACTCAAAATATATCGGAAAGGAAACCAGAACAACTTTAAATATCTTGTTTTTCAAATTCCCTACTTTCTCTGGATACTGGTTTGGCAGCCTTCAGGTTGATTTTGTGCCTAGTTTCAATAGTGTGCTTGCTTGTTCTTTTTTGATTTAAGTCATGGGCTGCTGTCTCTGAAATTTCTTGAGAAGATTCCCTTGAAGTTCCTAACCAGGACTCTAAACAATTGAAAAAGAAACTGTCCTCAACTGCCGCTCATCTCGTTAACTGTGCACATTGTAAAATGTTAGGCCAAGAGTTTAGCTGTTTATTTGGTGCTCCATAGATGCTCATGCAGGATACACAGGTTCAATAATTATTTAATATGGAGCTTTAGTGCATTAATTCAAACAACAGGGATCAGTATAGCATCCTGAAGTTAATAAGCCTTCAGGTGTACCGGAATGCAGGTGGCTTTATGCAATTCTCCTGCACCCCTCCCAATTCTGGGGCTTGCCGGTTTGACCCTTGGTGGAACTTGGAGCTCCTCTGGCTCCACATTCTAACAGTCCCTTGGGGCAATGAAATGCAGCACACTTTGAACATGTCCTAACACAAACCCAACACTAAAAAGGTTCAAAGGGGGTGACATACTGTTAGCTGAAGTGATAGCCTGAAATGATGCTAATTCACTTGCATCCAGATTCAGTACAGGTGACACCAGAAGGTATGAGTTAATTACACTTCTCTGTGCCAGTCTGGGGGATTCACTAAGCAGGGCAGGGTGTGGTATGCTACAGACCTCCCCAGGGTTTTCCAGGGAAGCCAGTTCAGTTTTCAGCCGGGGCAGCTGCTAAGAACATGAGCTACCCTGGCCATGCCCCCTCCCCAGTCTGCATCATTTACTCTTTGGGCTGACTGGAAGCGTTTGAGTTCTCTGGTGGAGGGGAAGCTACAAACCCTTTGCACAACTGCAGCAACCCATCTGGTGGGCTTTCCATTGCCAAGACCTTGTTCCTGTGCCATCACAAAGCTGAATTTAGCCTAGTAAGTGTAAAATGGAAAAGAGAATTCCTTCAGGTATACAACCAGAAGAGAAAACTAGGGCCAAAAGTAAGACTATACACAGACAGGAGCAGTTATGGTACCTCCTCGCAACCCCTCTCCCTGTACACACCCTGCTCCAGGAAAGTTCTAATCAAACAACGTACTCATAGCTCCCACGCCCTCACATGAGAACATGCAGTGGCAGATTCAGAATGAGTGAAGTTAATAAACCAGCTAAGGAAGACTTGAGACAAACAACTGGTAGGTCGATGAGCACGGTGACAGTAGGTAGACTGAACAGATCCAGAAGAAACAAGATAATACAGTGCAGAGTAGAGAAGCTCAAGAGCCTGGAAACAAAGCCCTGCACAGAGAAACCTCTTTCCATTAGTTAGAAGTATATTTTTGGAACAGCACTTTTGTGATTCCACTGGGTTTACAAGGATAGGACTCCATTTTTAAGATATTTCTCTTTTATATTTGGACCTAGATTCTTAAAGGTATATAGGTGCCTAACCTAGTGGGAGTTAGGTACCTAAATACCTTTGGGGATCTGAACGTTAGCCATTACACAGCTTCTGTTCCCCTCCATGGTGAGCTACATATATCTTCACATGCATTAGAAACCTTTTCAAGCTTCATTTAGGTCTACCTTTGATCCACTACTATACACTATGCTGTACATATTTTCACTATAGCATCTGATAGTTAGAACCCCTTTTAAATACTTAAATGAGACCAATATAAACAATAAATGATTACCTCATGGAAATGACATCCACACTTCCCTTGCAGAAATTCTTTGTAACGTCCCATTGTGATGATGAAAGTATCAACCACCTCATAGCCATATCTTTTTGCAGTATCCAGAATAACCAAATTTTCATTCCATAAACTTTGCACTTCAGTCTGTATTCCAAAGCAAAAAAATATCAGTTATTCAGTAGTACACTGACTGATTTCAACGGTAGCAGAATCTGACCCTAAAGTAATGGCAAAACTGCGGAATTGGGCCAATATTGAATAAAATAATTATACTATTTTCTACACGAATTATAGCAATTGAATTAGTGAAAATTGCTATTGCTCCAAGGCTTTGTTAGATTTTGAAGCAATTTCTCAACACATGTATTGGTGCATCCAAAGACTAAAAGGAAATTATTGAATTAGCTCTTCTTTATTCAAAAGAGTATATCATGTACAATGAAGAAGTCAGGCTGATTTTAAAAACAATTAAGCTTTAAAATTAATTAATACAATAGTAATTGGCACTTGTATAATTATATGTGGAAGCCCTCCTACGAAAGAAATTAAGTCTCATAACACTAAAGTGAAAATCATTCAAGGTCCTATTATAAAGTAGTTATTGTCCAGTAAAAGACATGTTTGGCTTAAAAATCACAGATATTTGAGACCATTGTCTTTGACAGGAGTTGTCACATTCTGCAGTCCCATGAGTCCTCTCAAATCAGCAACACTGAGGAGCAGCCTAGCATTTGTCAAGACACGGCAGGAAGGCCATGAATAGAAAACGTTAGCTGTAAGTTGTCAAGTGGTTGCATTTTACGTTGAACAGCAATCTCAGATAGAGAGGCTTGTGAGCTCAGGCGGGGTAATCCTCTTGTCCAACGCTTCCAAACAATGCTAGTGAATTGGCTTGAGACTCAGATATTGAAAATAAGAGGAATGTTTGGACAGAAGCAGTAACAATGGACTGCAGTTAAATCAGATTGTTTTCCGGAGTTCTGTGGATTTGCTGACTAATAAATAAAACCAAACCACAAAGTTGTCCCTGAGAAGGCTTTTTTTCAGGGTCTTATCTTACCTATCTTGTATATATTCTGTGATTGATTTTGGGGCATCATTTTTCATGATGTTTTAATTGGTGGTTTTATCCTGGTGGTGCCTGTCTCCTCTCAGACCCTTCTTGTACTGTACAGATATGGAACTGAGGCACAGAGAGGCTAAGTGTCTTGCCAAGGTCACACATGATGTCTGTGTCAGAGCAGGGAATTGAAACTGGATCTTCCATATTCCCAGGCCAGTGCCCCAACCACTGGCCCATCCTCCTTCCCCCTACCTATTTTAGGCTTGAATTATGTTGGTTTTCCCACCCAGTCCTAATTTCTATTCAAAGGCATGACAGGGGGTAAATAAAGGGAGGAGTCAAATAAAGGTAGACTGGGACAGTTTTGTTGCTCTTGTTCCTGTGTCCACTCATTTCCCCCCTAAAATGGAATAACCCCCTTCTTGGGTCCAAATGGAAGTCATGACAATTACATTCATTTTACAGATGAGTACACTGGAGCAGAGAGAGGTGACTTGCCTAGGTCACACTGAGTCAGTAGCAGAACTGGGGAAAAAAATCAAGGTGTTCTGACTATAAACAGCCATATTTAGGGATAATCTATTGCTTTTCAGCTGTTGCTGTCAAAGCACTTTACAAAGAAGGGTGAACAATAACACCCCTACTTTCCCCATCTGTAAACACACAGAGAGAGAGAAAGAGACAGAGAGTGTGTGTGTTTATCTGGAAGACCTACAGTCATGCAGCAAGCCATTGGCAGAACTGGGAATAGCACTTAGGTCTTCCAGCTTCCACTCCTCTGCCCTGCCTCCAGGACTACACTGGTTAGGGAAGAAGGTCCATCCTTCAAAACTGCACCTGAAATGAATTTTTGTGATTGACCTAACCCAGATCTTGTTCTTTCCTTCAGAGCCCCTCATCTCCTCCCTCCACCCCTCAAATGTTACAGAACTGGAAAGACATGATAATCATGATTATGACAAAAGAATGGTTTAAAGTTACCATCTCTTATTGTCTTATCTGTTTCTGTTAGACTGCAAGATCCTTGAGGGAGGAGCTATCATTACTTGTGCCTTTTACAGAAGTGAGAATTACCATCTACACGCTATTATCTATGGTAGTTTATAACCAACATAGTAAAAAATGTTTCCGGCTGCTAATGTGGGTGCTTTTGACCTTATTTAGAATAACCATCTGATACTATTAACATACAATTAAAGGGCCAGGTTCACTAGGACATTCCAGCTGCCTTGCAATGTTCTGGTGATGCAAAGCAGCCTACACTGATTTGGTCAAGCTGGATTTATGGAGAGCAGTGCAAAGTAGCCTATGGTGTACCAATGAACCTGTCCCAATAGTCACCACCTCCCTGTAGAAAGGGAGACTGAGGAGGTTCAACTATCCATGTGGCTGGAGCAATCTGTCTCCAACTCAGCTCTGCAAATTGGCATTATGTATAATAATGTAGGTGCTTCTAGTTATTGGAACAACCAGTTTAGTATGAAGCATTGAACAGAGCTCTGAGTGCTGTGGAATCCATGAAATAAGGGTAATTGGCACAAGTCCATATCAGCAAACCATATTACAAATACAAATGTTTCTCTCTCACTGGTCCATTTAAAGCTTGTTCAGCACAGGTGGCAAAGTATTTTAAAGAGAGAGCAAAATCATCAGTTAGACCAGGGGTCGGCAACCTATGGCTTGCGTGCCAAAGGTGGCACACGAGCTGATTTACTGTGGCATGCTGCTGCTGGCCTGGGGTCCCGGCCGCGCCTAGCCTGCTGCTGGCCTGGATGGACGGAACCCCAGACTGGCAGCGGGCTGAGTGGGGCCGGTGGCTGGGACCCCGGCTGGCAGAGGCCGGAGGACATAACTCCAGACCGGCAATGGGCTGAACCGCTCAGCTCTCTGCCAGTCTGGGGTCCAACCGCTGGCCCCTGTAAATGTAAAATGTATGACTGGCACGTGAAACCTTAAATTACCGTGAATAAAAGACTTGGCACACCACTTCTGAAAGGTTGCCGACCCCTGAGTTAGGCAGTAAGCATTTCATGGGAATGCAGTCAAAATCTGACCCACCTGCGATAAAGAATGTATCCCATCCACTGGTAGATGAAATCCCATTCCTATGGATTTGATAACTACCAGGATATTTGATAGATTTTCCCTGTTTAACAAGTGAAATAAAGCACATGCATTTTATTTACAGATCTATGAAGAGACATTACAAAATTATTTCTTTTAACATCAGATTTAAATGCACAATGATGAAAAATGAAATGTTTGTATCTGAAACTACTGGTTAAGTTTGGTAGTTGTAATTTATCGTATCAATGTTTTACATGGGATAATAGAAACATATAGCACTAAACTTTACCTCTTCAGCACCTTTTGAATAATTTGCAGGTGATTGGAATTAAGCCACTGAACACCACCCACAACTAATACAGTCTGGTCTGTGTTCTCAAGAGGATGTGATCTGAAACCAAGAAAGAAAGCACACCACATGTAGCCTTAAAACAGATGGTAAACATTTTAACAGCATCGCATTACATTTCAATGAACTGTATTTGGCATCCTGATCGGACGTGTGATGTCATTTGACTATTTTTTAACCACACAATATGGCCAGTACATCTTGTGCTTAATTCTTTACTGATTTTAATGGTACAGGTCTGTTAAACACATTTGTGAATGGAAGAAGAATACAAACAACCCATCAATAGAAGTTATACTGTACCTTTGTAACAGCTGTTCTAGCGCTTTTTCAAACGTTGGCCTCTGGTTTACATTGATCCAAAACTGGGGATAGTAGGAATAACTGATAAATGTTTTCCCATCATTTATGTTATGATAAAATTTAACATCATGAGCCTTTTGCCATTCCTGAAGGGTCTCATTCGCTCTTTCAATCAGATAGTACATTATCCCTCTATTAGTTGAGTCTCCAATGAAAAGAACCTTTAAATATAAATAAAAGAGGATACACTTCATACACTGTACATTAGGCCATCTAAGAATCACTAATCTAGCTAGAACATTACATGCATCACATTACATTTTAACCTCTTTCAGACTGTGGAATACCATCCCTCCAGACTCCTACTCCCAATACAATTTTCTCTATCAAAATATATTTATTATAATTAAATAAAAAGTAATGTTAGAATAGTATTAAGGAGACAGTAAGTCTGGCTTACTGTGACAGCTGTATCTGCTTGGATACATCCCTACATTTTTCATTCTGGCTGCTTGTTTCTTCTCCCTGGATGTAGAACTTTACATTTATAAATCCCTCTGTTGCTTGCATCTTCTTGCTGTAATCTCCAGGTCATTTTACAGGTATTTCCCCCCTGTACTCTGTGTTTCCTACAATATCAGTTTTGGTGTCATCCTCAAATTTGATCATAGTTGAATTTACACCAAAGAAACACCCAACAAAGAAAGGAAGTAGCTGCATTAGCTTTAAAGAAATGCTATTTGTTTGTTTGGGTTTTTTTGAAGGAAAAATGAAGGTCAAAAAGGCTTCTGAAAACTCTCAGAGTATCCTGGAGTGTGACACAACAAGCAGGAAGCATCACTGCTCAAAGATGGGCAGAGGCTCCACAATGACAGAGAAGACACTTCAAGAATCCTGCATTACCGTGGATCTGTTACTGCTCCAGGCAACGAAGCACAAGCTTGGGGCGGCACCTGGTAAGGGGTGGCCAATCTTGGGGTGGTGGGGGGCAGCGCAGCGCGGCATTCTGCGGGGAGGGGGACGCTCCAGTGGCTCGGCGCTCGGCTGGGGGGCGGCGTGGGCGCGGCGCTCAGGGAGGGGTTCCGGTGGTGCTCGGCGGGGGTGGGGGGCGGCACGGGGCGCAGTGCTGGGGGGGGTTCCAGTGGTGCGGCGCTCAGCTGGGGGGGGGGGGGGGGGGCTCAGCGGGGCAGCGCTTTTTTTTGCTGCATGGGGCAGCAAAAAAGTTAGAGCTGGCCCTGCCCTGGGTTCACAGTGGTGTAAAAGAGCAGAGGTTGGCCCAGGATTTCTTACTTGACTAATGGTCCCCTGTACTGATTTTGCAGCAACAACCTACAAATCCCTTGAGCTCTTCTATATATGGAGGCTATAGGGTTTGTATGGGTGTTTATTTTAAATTCGTCTATCCATAGTACATCACATCAATAGTGTAGCTGGTCACCAACCCATTGCGGCATGGTGCCCTCCCAAATAAGAGAGAATGCAAGGCAGAGTGTTATGCTAAAGAGTACAAAGGAAAAGGAAAATGAGTTTTATTGCAGCATGCCAGAACCGTGCTTGCGTTCCATCCCTTTGATCATCTTTGTCACTTGCCTCTGGATCCTTTCCAGTTTCTCTACATCCTTCCTATACATTGGTGACCAAAATTGGACACAGTACTCCAGCTGGTCTAACTAGCGCTAAGTAGAGAGGTACTATCACCTCTCATGACTTGTATGCTATGCCTCTGTTAATGCAACTTACAATTGCATTTGTTTTTGCAACAGCATCACATTGCTGCCTCACGTTGAGGTCGTGATCCACCACAACTCCTAGATATTTCTCAGCAGTGCTGCTGCCAAGCCAGTTTCCCCCCATTCTGCATTTGTGCATATGGTTTTCCTTCCCTGAGTGTAGCACCTTATATTTGTGTTTGTTGAATTTCATTTTGTTGCCTATAGCCCAGTTCTCCAATTTATCCAAGAACCGTCTGAATTTTAGCTCTATCCTCTGAAGTACTGGCAACACCCCTAGCTTTGTGTCATCTGCAAACTTGATCAGTACGCTCTCTATACAAACATCCCAGTAATTAATAAAAATATAAACAACACTGGAGCCAGAACAGATCCTTGTGGAACCCCACTTGAGGCCTCCCTCCAACTCGACATCATTCCATTAATAGTTACTCTTTGTTTGGTTGTTTAAGGAATTATGTATCCACTTAATGGTAGTTCTGTCGAGCTCGCATTTCTCCAGCGTACATATCAGAATGTCATGTAGGACTGTGTCAAAAGCCTTGCTGAAGTCCAGATATATTATGTCCACCACATTCCCCCAATCCACCAAATCAGTTACGCTGTCAAAGAAGGAAATTCATGCTGGCTGCTTGCGATTATCCCTTCATCCTCCAGGTATTAGCAAACTGAATGTTTTTTACATTGCTCTAGTAGCTTCTCAGGTGTAGAAGTCAGGCTGACTGGTCTATAGTTTCCTTGCTCCTTTTAAAGTTAGACACTATATTAACCCTTCTCCAGTCTTCCAGGATCCCTTCTAGCATCCATGGTTTGTAATTATTATTGCCATTGGCTCTGAGATTTCTTCAGCTAATTCAGCCAGTATCCTCAGGTGAATAGCATCCAGCCCCGCTGATTTGAATTCATTCAAATTGTTCAGAAGATTGCTGACGTCTTCTTTACTTATCCCAATCTGCATCCCTTCCCCTTTATTGTCTATGGTAATGTTGCTAGTCATCCAATCACGTTTTTTTTTAGAGAAGACTGAAGCAAAGTAGCCATTGAGCCTTCCTATCATCTTCCATTACCAGCCCACCTTCTCCATTGAGCCGCAGACCCCACACTATCCTTGATCTTTCTTTTTTGTCTGATGTATTTGAAAAACCCCTTCCTGTTGTCTCTAGCATTTCTTGCCAGCTATAACTCACTCACTCACCCTGGCTTTCCTGATTTTGTCCCTACATGGTCAGGCTATTCCCATGTATACTTCCTTGGTGACATGCCCCTCCTTCTATTTCCTGTATGTATTCCTTTTGGTTTTTAGATTGCTAAAAAGTGTTTTGTGGAGCCACATGGGCCTCCTGTGACTCTTCTTAACTTTCTCTGCGTTGGAATAGTTTGATGTTGAACCTCTAGTGTTACATCTTTTTAAGAACTGCCAGCCCCCTTCAATTCCTTTTCTTCCTAACTGGTCTTTCCATGGGACCTTGCCTACTATTTCTCTGAGTCGGTTGAAATCTGCCTTTCTGAAGTCCAGTGTCCTTGTTTTGCTGTTCTCATTCCAGCTAATCATTTCACGGTGGAACTGAAATCTTTTGGAAACGGGTTTTGCAAAATATCAGAGCATTTGCTTAAGCAGAATGTGAAATCTTCCATGGCAACCCTGGGGCAGAGACTTTAAAGTCTGCTGACTGCCTTCTGTGTACGATGCTAGCAGTCTGGAGGCCCCCCGAGCTTAGAACACACTGAAAACGAAGGCCAACATGCACTACAGGTTTTAAAGGACCGGGCTCGATCTAGCACAATCTTTTTAAATCCCCATTCTGCAAAGCTGGTCCGTCTTCACTGTGTTCTGCGCATGGGACCCTCAGAGCTCAACCTTCAAAGCAGCCACTCTTTGGTAAGTTGGTATTCTTTTCACTGAAGGCTTGGGGGACCAGGAGGCCAGTGAAGAGTGGAATATGGCCCTCGGAAACATTCATGAGCCTCAGTTAACCAGGAGTTTCAATTAACCAGCATTCAGTAAATCAACTTAATCAAGGCTTAAATTCTCAAAAAGCATTTCCCAGAGCTCCCCACATCTCCACCTACTAGACAAACAAAAAGCTACTTGAGGAGGCTCCACAGCTGTATCATGTTGTTTTCATACTTTTTTCTTCCCTGACCTTGCTCCTCAGATCAGTTGTGGCATGTCTTCTTTTCCTGATTCAGGAGCTCACATACGGCTCAGCATTGAACAGCGTGCGTATCTGCCCTGCCAAGCTAATGAAAAGTAGCGTTGATATGGTCAGCATTTTCGGAGATGATCGCAAAGGGGTCATGATTATGTTCATGTGCAAGAAACCCCATTCACATTCAACTGATGTTATTGGTATGCATAGGTGCCGAGTTCCTCTTTACCGGGGGGGCGGGGGAAGGGTTCCCCCAGGCCCAAACCCCACTCCAACCCTTCCTCCAAGCCCCCACCCTGCTCCACCTCTTCCTGCCCCTGCTTTGGCCCTGGCCCTGCCCCCACTCCATGCCTTTCCCTAAGCCCCACCCCCCCTTCCTGCCCCCACTCTGCCCTGCCCCACTTCTTCCCTGCCTCTTTCCGCCCCCTCCCCTGAGAGCACCCCATCCCTGCTTCTCCCCCCACCATCCCAGCATGCCTCAGAACAGCTGATTGCAGTGGCCAGGAGGCACTGGGAGAGGGAGGAGTTGATCAGCGGGGCTGTAGGTGAGCGAGGGGTGCTGGGGGGAGTGGGGGAGCTTGGCTGGAGCACCCACGGAGTCAGCACCTATGTCGGTATGGTACTGAAGCACTTTACAAGAGATTTTACAGGAGCTGGCATTGCCTTCTGGTGACTGTCCTTGTATTCTCTGAACCCACACACTACCGCTCTCTCATCCAATTGCAACCTATGGCAGTGAGCCTTGACTTCACATTCCCCATGGAGTATGGTGGCATCCTGCGGCCAGTTCCTAGGATATAGAACTTTGACGTCAGCAGCAGGTTGCTCATCCGTTTTGTCTATGAGCCTATGCTGCAGCTGGTTTGCCAAACTTCTGTAGAATTGGGATCAGTTGATTGACATGATGCCTCTTGTGTTTGTGTCCAGCGCGATTTCCTGAAATTCCATCGCAGCTTCAGCTTCTCACGCAAGCCTCTCTTGCTCCCCTGGTTCTTTCACTCTCTGCTCAAAAACACAAATCTGCCTAGGAATTTTGTCTTGTGCACTTTGGATATTGATTTCCCTAGACTGTGGCTCAAGTGACAGTTCCGCTAACGTTTGTAGAGCATCAGAAAGTATCTTTTTCTTTACCTTGTGCTTCTGCTGACTGCTGGAAGTGAAGAAAGAGAGCACGGTAATTCTTCCAGACCACTTTCACTGCACAGCTACTTGCTGCAACCCAACGCACCCAATTTTCAAGATTTTTACATGCAAAGAGGCCGCACATTCTTGAAGTTCCCTTGCGCTTTTAGGGGAGGCATGGTACAGAGTACAGTTTGTCTATAAATACTTTAAAGTGGTTGACTCCATGAACATCCTGCAGGAGCTCATGAACAGAGAGTTCCAATCAGTGGGCGGAGCAGTGCCAGACAATTACCTTTGGAAAACGCAGCTGTAGAAGCCGCTCCGCTTTTCTGACCTAGTGTGACTATGGCTCCAGCACAAGCAAGAGCCTCCAAGTGTTCCTTTAAGTACCGTCAGCCTCCATGAATCCAACTGCATCCAACTTTTGCAGCAAGATTCTGGCAATGGTTGAGGCATCAGCGGCTGGAAGCTCGATTAGGTCAACAAACATGTTCATAGGCTCCTCCATCTCTCCGTTGCAAATCGTGTAGGTGATAAGAGTGGAAGCCTGGCTCAAAGTAGTTAACTCATCAATCATCACTGTGATTTTGCACTTACGAGATATTATATTTTTAAATATTTTTTCTTCATTTCCTCCACAATGTGCTGCTGTATGCTAGTGCAGATGACATTTTAGTGCAGAATTCGCCTCATATTTAGTCCATTTAACTTCTGCAGATCAATTTCTGTTTCAAAATTGTAGGAGGGACAATTTTGTTTTGCCAGTTTGCACACAGCACGGAATACTCCCCACATAGCTTCAATATGCTGCGACTGCCCTGACACTTGACATGCTATCAATATATCTTTCTCTGCCTCACTCTGAATATTTTCTGCAGCTTTGTGACTCTGAGACTTTGTGCTCATAGATCTTTTTCCACAGAGACGTCATTTGTTTTAATTTGCTGTCCCCATAGCTTGAAACATCAGAATTAGCCCAAGCTTTAACCTCTGCTCATAACTCTGAGAGACTGTACTTTTGCACAGATGCTGCAACCCAGCTTAGCTTTTCTAACATTTAGTCACAAGTTTTTTTTCACGAAAATCATTTTTTTGGCTGTCTGATTAACACAGCGGTAGGTCACTCCTGCCACATTCCGGTTCATCGTCATGTTCTTCTTGCTCATCAGGGATGCTTTATACGGCCTCTTCATCCTGACGAATAACAGTGTCACTAACTTCCCCACCGGCCTCTAAATCAGAGTTTCCTTTTTCTTGTGAAAAACAGACATTTAATTTTTTGGACTCATGCTGGGGAATTGAGTACTGTACACAGAAGTTAACCATGCACATAAATCAGGTGTGATTACCTAAGGACCTTCGCCCTTGTTGATTATGTCAGAAAGACGTGCTTGCTCACATTCTGCGTCAGCCACCCGTATCTGTCATCTGCTCTCCATATACAGTACGTAAATATGTTAATTTCCCATAATTACCATGAAAATAAATTGCACAGTATTCACAAAAATAAATTGTCACATAATTATTTTTATTAAAGCTTCTGCCCAGAGGGGTTGGGGGGAGGTGCGGCTATAGGCTTCTGCCTTGTGAGGTGGCGGGGCTCTGGGCTTCAGCTGCAGAGCAGGGGTCTCAGGGCTTTAGGCTCACAGGGGTGGCTGGGGAGTGCCAGGGATCAAGGCTTCAGCCTTGTGGGAGATTCTGGGGCTGGGGGTTTCCACCCTGTGGGAGGCGTGCTGGGGCTTGGTTCTTCATCCTTGTGGGAGGAGCACCAGGCTTCAGGTGCAGGGCCCTGTGGACCCCCTGAAACCAGCTCGTGGCCCCCCAGAGCTGTGAATATATTTATTGGAGCTGGGCTCCAGCCAGCTCCAGCTGAATTTAAGCCCTGAATGTAATCAAATGTGCAGTAGCCATAGCACCATTTACTTCAGTTCAGTTGCACCAGTTTACCCCAGTTCTGTATCTGGCCTTTAGCATATAATGAAAATACCTCAGCAGAGGGGATGTGTATAAGATCGGATGCTTAGCTGTGTGACATTCACAAATGAATGATTCAGTGTTTACAATGTGCTATATCTTGGTTTCTTTACAATTGTGCCTTGCAGTCTTCAAGTAAATGGGAATTTTATCTGCATGAGGACTACAGGATCACATTTTTACTTCATATAGTGCAACATTTCTGCAGAGAGAGTGTCTTTGGTTGCAGAGGTTTAGTGTGAAAAATTCCCATTATGACCAAACAGGCTTCAATAAATGGTGTAAGAATAGTGGAATTCCACTTCTCAGCCAGACCTATCATTATAAATTAACCACACTTACGAAATTTAAACATCTTTAAGTTCAAAACACCACTTAACCCTAAGACATTATTCAGAAAATATAAACTAGAGTCCCTGTTTTAACAGCTGAATTTCAAGTACTTCAACAAATATTGCCTTTTCATATTTCCTGTTCTTAATTACACATGGCTCACAGGTATTTTATTACCGGGCTAAACTCAGAATAGTATGTTAGAATGAGAAACAAAATACAACCTTTTTTCCTGGTTATTTAGGTCAGATTTCTGTGCATTGCTAATTGAATGGCTAGTTAGCTCTTAGAATCTCTTTCCCATGACATCTTTTAAAAAGTTATCTTGTATAATAATTAGTGTTATGCTTTAATAAGTCTCATAAATCTTACAGCGAAAGCTCATTAACGATACAGTTATATGGAGTTGTGTCACACAGATGTAATACAAATTTATCCTCTATTTTGATTGCACATTTCTTTGATATAATTAGGTTATGCGTACGTAATTCCCCCAGTGACTAGAATCTACAGTGTAATGTAGCCTGCGTTCAATTTGCCTTAACCAGGAGTTCAAAGGCAAAGAGACTACAGATACTAGAGGCTAGCTGAATGAGAATCCCTCCCTGCAGAAATCTCCTTCAGTTTCAATATTTTAGATCACTTTCCTGTTTGTGTTTGAAATGCAAACATGTGATGGATTAGTGCTGCTAACACACCATAAAGTAAAATAAGGCCCCTTATAAACGGTTTTGGGGGATTTATATCCTGTTTCATGTCACAACCAATTTGTGTCTTATTCTTTCACCACAGGTGGTCTGAAGTTCACATGAAACAGAACTAACTCACACATACAAAAGTTAAAAAGTAGTTAAATGACAAAACAAAGACACCTGGAAAACATAGCCAGGGTGAATTAGATTTCTGTTATAAAGAACCAAATATATTTTTTACATTATCTCTGAAATATGCACAGATTTTAATACAAGAAATAATTACTTATTCCAATTTAGGTTGAAGTAAGAAAAACTAAACTAAAACCCATTTATTCTCTACGTTTTATTTATAGCAAAGTTATGGGATGTACACAATACAATAGAGCATGGATGGACACAATACAATAGAATTGTATTTTAGAAATGTGAATAAAAAAAGTTAAAACTGCATTCTATTGCATTTTTTATGAACCTTTTCCAATTGCAATATATCTTCTTTGAGATGGGGTGACCACATCTGCATGCAGTATTCAAAATGTGGGTGTACCATGAATTTATATAGACGCAATATGATATTTTCTATCTATCCCGTTCTTCATGATTCCCAACATTCTGTTCACATTTTTTGACGTCCACTGCACATTGACTGGATGTTTTCAGAGAACTATCCACAATGACTCCAAGATCTATTTCTTGAGTGGTAACAGCTAATTTAGACCCCATCGTTTTATATGTATAGTATATGTATATTGCTCCTTTCTTTTTTCTCTAATCTCCCTATACATGTCAGCTTTGAAATATTTTGCTTATTATATTATAGAAATAATCATATCATTAGTCTGGGTGGAATTTAGCTTTGAGCACTTGTGGAGTCATTAATGTACATAACAGTTTGAAATTAATCTCCCAGGATTTGGGAGATGTAAATATTTATATGATGGTTATCATGATGTCATGTGATATAAACATGTTCATTCACAACAAATATGCACAGTAATGATACACCCCACTTAACCACCTTTCAAAAGGAACAAAAGTGCTAAAGTATAAATGCATTAAAATATGCAGAACATTTACTGAAGTCCTTTTTGAAGAACACCTAATTAACAACACAGTATTTAGGACCTGATTCTCATTTAAGCAAGGCTCTTTTACAGAGTGGTACAAAGGGACCTGAATGTGATCAGTCCCTGCCAGTCCAATGTAATACAACTTTTGGGCCACTCCCGCTCAGCCAACTCACATGGGAACAAGTCCCTCCTACTGCAGAGCAGCTACTCACATGAGCCAGGATCTGCCCTTATTTGATTTAGTCACTTATGCTCAAATTATCCCAAAATGCTTCACAGAGTTAATCCCATTGCAAAGTCAAAATAAAAATAATACCAGAGGGAAAGAAAAATTAAGGTGTACTAGAGAAATATAGCAAAAGCTAAAATGCCACAGAAATTAACAAAGAACAGACCCATTAAAAGAACTGTCTCAAACAAATGTCTGTGCTGAGACAAGAGCATCCAGTCAACAGATTTCTGCCCTATGGAAGGTTATTTGACAAATCTTTTAGCTTTACAGAGTTTTCTAGTTACTTATTACAATAGAGTCAACTGCCTCCAGAGCACCCCCTTGGGGCCAGGGGTACTTCAGCATTGCCCTGCCTCTGTTTGCTCCTTCTTCAGGATTTAAACTCCACACAGTCCAAAGGATTCGCTCCACACCCCCTGGGGTCCAGTTTATTCAGTGCTCAGGTCCATTGGCCCTCCAGGCCCCAACCACAGTTCAGTGTCTCTCTATTGATAATCCAAAATAACACAGCCTTTCAAAAGAGAACTACAAACTCCTAGGGTTGCCAAGTTTGGTTGGAGGAATTCCTGGAGATTTCATCACCTGACATAATCTTTAATGAAAAATTAATCTTTAATTCCTGGAGACTCCCGGACAATCCTGGAGGGTTGGCAACCCTACAAACTCTCCCAGCCCTCATCCCAGTTTCAGATGGGCACAGATTGTCCTCTGTCAGGGTCTGGCTTTCTGCCTCCTGCCTGGAGACTGTCCTTCTTTACAGGCCCTCCCCACTGGTGCCTTCCTACCTGCTGACTCAGGGCCCTGCAGGAGCCTTCATTCTCTTTACATACTCTACAGAGACAGCCACCATTTCCTGGAATCACCTGATCCTTTCAGAGGGGTTAATTCTGTAATCAGGGCAGGGGCTAACCTCCAGCCATTAAGGGGTGAGCCACCCGGTTGCACTCCCCCTGTTTTGTATTGTCTTTATCATTAACAGAGAGTCACTGTAGTTTACATGGGGCCTGATTCTGATCTGACACTGGAGTAAATCACTGACTTCAATGGAGTTACTCAGGATTTACACCACCAGAGCTGAGATTAGAATCAGGCTCATGAACTTCAGGCATGCATACTTCTTCTATTTTAATGGACCCTTTAACAAATGTTGGGACTGATTTTGGTGCTGGTGAGAGGGAGGGAGTGTTGTACGGTCAGTCATGCACTGGGTTACTAGGCACTCTGTACACTTCCCAACTCGGTTCTGGGAATGCATCTTCATTGGGATATGCTGCTCCCTTGTTATCTACAGCCTTTGATTCGCTGGCCAACTTGTGGTGGGTTATTGATGTGAACAAATAGCCACATACCTTAAGGACTAGGCTGAGGCCATCAAACTCTTCATTTGTGACCTCAATCACTCCAAAGGTTACTGTGTTGTACATGGGGGCAAATCCAACTCCCACTCTTTGGCACAATTCTGCTACTCAGATGGGAGTAGGGTGACCAGATGTCCCAATTTTATAGGGACAGTCCCAATTTTTGGATCTTTTTCTTATATAGGCTCCTATTACCTCCCACCCCCTGTCCCGATTTTTCACATTTGCTGTCTGGGAGCCTTTATGGGAGAAGGATCTGAAGAAGCCATGGAAGGCATCCACACCCACAGCCTGATATGGAGTCTAATTTCATGGAGGCGCCGAGTGCAGCAACAGGCAGTAAACTGGGGGTGAGCTGGAGAATTTGATGCACTGTCTCTGGTCCATGCCCTCTATGAAAGGGAGTGCTAGAGCTTTGAAGGCTCTGTGGAGTTACTTCAGTACTGCTCCACTGCCTGAAGCAGTGAATTCCTCTTTTCCCCATGGAAATGAAGTTAATCTGGATTTACACCAGTGTAACTCAGATTGGAATTGGGCCCAGTGGCTAAGGACTCAGCAACAATGTGACAAAGTGTGCATTCACGCTTGCATAAAAAATGTATTTTAACTTTAAAAAAATCCCATTCCCTTGCAAACTGTCCCTGTATTACTATGACATTGCTCCAGTTGTGAGGGTCCTGAGCCTGTCCTAGATTATTCAGCAGTGATTGCTCCAAGATAGTATCAGACTGTTATTCTGTTGGGAACTGTCTACAATGTCCCAGGCTCTCTTCTCTTTTAATAAAGGGGACATTTGGAACTAGATGCACCGTAAATTAGGGTCAAGTATTCTCCCTAGCACCTGGCCCAGAAATGAAATGGCTTTAGTGGAGCCACTCCAATTTATGCGGGTGTAACTGACAGCAGAATCTGTCCCGCAGCTGGATTTGCACAATCCAGAAACGCCCCTGTCTCAGGGAAAGAAACAAAGGGAGAAAGAAGCCAGATTTCAATGAAGGACCTTGTGCTGGCTGAGAAGTGGCCAGTTAAGAAGAAAGGAAGGAAGAAAAATACAAAAGAGTAATTATTTTTTTCTGAATAGAGATGGTCTCTGGTTTAATCCAAAAGACATTTTTTTTACCTAGGAAATATATTGTCAAAAATCTTTATAACCATTACTTACTTTCTGGACACTTGTATTCCCAGTAATTGTACCTGAATCTCAGCTCAGAGATCTCTCTCAAATGTTATACAGTCATACCATGCCTATTAAGAAGACACTGTATTTCCAAGCAATCACCTTAGAAGTTTCACTATAAGAAAAGAATGTGCAAGAAGACTTTGTAAGATTAGTATGCACAAGCAATGCCATGCATTAGGTATACAGCAGAAGAAACAAAGCTTGCATGCAAAGTATGTGTCAGTCTCGAACAACAATGCAAATTATTTTTCACTTGTCAGGCTTACATGCTTACTACTGCCAAATGCACTACAGGTATTTCATAGCCATCTATCTGTTATGTCTTGAAATTTAATTAATATCAACTGAAGGTCTATGTCAAATGGCAGTGTAAAAAATACATTATAAGGGGTTCAATTTTACATAATCATTGTTTGTCGTGATCTGAATCCCTTCTAACATTCCTCTAGCAATGTTATAAAAACTGATTTTTCTTATACACTAATCACAATGCATATTTCTTCACATTTGTAAAGAACTTCAGGACAATAAAGTTCAGTGTGAATAGACGTGGATGATTTATCTTCTGTTACAGATACAGCAGGCAAAAAAGATAAATTGGTTGCATACCTTTCTGCCTTCTACACATTGCTGGAGCTCTGGCTTAGTCAGGACAGAATACTGACAGTTGTGTGGCTGCCATGTTATTTCTCGCCAGTCACAGGTTCTGTTGTCAGCACAGCTGAGGCAAGGCACAATCCACTGCCCTGGAAAACAGCAAAATGTCTTTTGACTTTCCTACATATTTTTGTCAGCAGGCTAAGGTACTCTTACTACTTAATTAATGAGACACTGTCTAGTTCTGTCTCATGTAGGTTTTAATAATTTTTAACTCTCTGTTATTTTGGAAGCTTGAAAATAGTATTTCTTGCTTCTGTGCTAGCTCCTTTTCCAGTTAGCAAACACTGGTATTTTTGCTTCGTCTGAAAAATTTGGGAATGTCCAGATCCAGTGTTTTAATTTGGGCTCATTCCTAGTTTTCCTTCCTTGTACCAGCCAATCCTTGCTAGGAAAGGAAGCATGATTCAAGTGGGTAATGCACAAAAACGAGACAGAGAAGAAGATGTGGAGTAGAATTTTCAAAAGTGCTTAAGTGACTGAGGAGCCTAAGTCCCATTTTCAAAAATGACTTTGGTGCTAAGGTCTCACTGAAAGTCAATGAGATTTAGATTCTTAAATGCCTATGTCGTTTTTTGAAACTAGGACTTAGGTTCCTAAGATGTGGTTTATACTACAGACCTTTATCAGTATAACAACATCGTTCAAGGGTGTGAAAAATCCACATGACCTACCCCCCCAACCCCCCGGAGACAGCACCATATCTCCTATCACAATAGCTACCACCTCTTGGATAGGTGGATTAACTAAGCTGATGGGAGAGCTCTCTTCCATAAACTTAGAGCGTCTTCATTAAAGCACTACAGTGCCACAGCCACACCGATGGAGCATTTTAAGTGTAGATGTGCCCTAAGTTACTTATGTGCTTTTCAAAATTTTACCCCTAAGTCTTAGTGAAAATTTATAGAACTAAGGGCATATCTATATAGTGAGTTAATGCTCAGCAAGCCAGGGTGTGACTCTATACAGCACACCAGCTTGCCATGCACTTACTCTCTGTGTGGACCCTACTACCATGCACTAAACGTTCCCTAGTGCACTTTGACATACTCCTATTTCAAATGCACTATGTCAAAATGCACTACAAAACTTTTAGTGCCTAGTAGCAGGATCTACAGGATGAGTTAGTGTATGGTCAACCAGTGCGCTACAGAATCTTGCTCCACACTAACTTGCCATATAGAGAAGCCCTCAGGCTCTGAAGAGAGTTGAAGAGACCTGAAAGTGGTCAGCCCTCATGAGGCCAGTTCTACACTAGGAAGACTTTGCTGGTGCCAACTGCAACCCACCCATCCCTGTTCTGGAGAAACAAACTCCATTAGTAAAAATGCACCTTTGCCAGTTTAACCATATCTACAGTGGGCTTTTGCTGGCACAGCTGTGTTGGGCACAGGTCACACCTCTTCACACTCCCTACTAACATAACCAGCCAGCAAAAATTTGCAGTATAGTCCTGGTCCTCAGTATTTGACAGCCTCTTTTCTACAACGGTGGTTTCTCTTACTGCAGCATCCTCTCTGTAGAAGGTGCTGGCAGCTGCTTCTGCAGTGGCAGGCTTAGAATATTAAACCGAGCCTTGTAAGCGGTTATTGTTTTATTTGTTCTAACTTCTCAGTAACAGGAAAAACTATTATTTAGAATTGGTTCATCTTTCCCAGAAGATTCCCTTAGGGCTGAGATCAGCCCTTCTACATTTTCAGTTGGGATGCAATTGAGGCTCAAATATCTTCATATATTCTTAGGTTTTAAGGCCAGAAGGGATCATTAGATCATCTAGTCCGACGTCCTGTATAGACCACAGAATTTCATCCAGTTACTTCTGTACTGAGCCCAATAACTTATGTTTAACTGAAACACTTCTTCTAGAAAGGCATCCAGTCTTGATTTGAAGACATCAGAGATGGCGTATCCTTAGTAGTTTGCTCCTAGTTTGCTCCAATGGTGAATCACCCTTACTGTTGTTATGGTTGTGCCTTATTTCTATTTTTAAATTGTCTGGGTTTAACTTCCAGCCATTGGTTCTTGTTCTATCTTGCTCCACTAGGTTAAAGAGCCCTTTATAACCCAGTACTTTATTCCCATGAAGGTACCTTATACACCATAATCAAGTCACCTCTCAAGCTCTTTAATCTCTCTCTGTGAGGCATTTTTTCCAGTCCGCAATAATTTTTGTGACTCTTTTCTGCATCCTCTCTAATTTTTCAACACCCATTGTAAAATGTGGACACCAGAACTGAACACAGTATTCCAGTATCTGTCTCACTAATACTGTGTATGGAGGTAAAATCAGCACCCTACTCCCAATCAGTGCTCCCATTTATACATCCATAGATCCCATTAGCCTTCTTTGCCACACCACTGCACTGGCCAATCACCTTGAGTTGCTTGTCCACTATAACTCCTAAATCCTTTTCAGAGTCTCTGCTTTCAGAATACAGTTGCCCATTTAGGAAGTATGGGTTGCATTCATTGATCCTAGAGGTATGACCTTGCATTTGACTATATTAAAATGCAACATCCAGCCAATAGAGGGATCCATAATCCCTCCAGCACAAGAAAGGGAAGTATTGCTAAAGGCCAGAGGGGACCCAGAGGTTGTGTTAGATAAAGAGCAACCAGCTGGAGGCAGCAGGCTGGGAGCTGATGGCAAAGAGAAGGCCAGACAGGTTGGGATCTGGGAGCCAGTTTGGAAAGCAGCCTCTTGCTGGCAAAGCGTCCAGTGGCAGTTGTACCAGATAGAAACCCAGAAGTATCCTGCAGGGTGGGCAGAGAAAGTGAGCATATGGACAGGCCTGAGTAAGAGTATAGGTGCTGGACAAGAGGACTGGGCTCTGGCTGGGGGATCTGCAGGCCAGTGTGTGACTGCCTGCAGGAGAGCAGTGGCCTGGAGTGAGTACCTTTGGCACCAGGCCATAGGGGCCCCACCTCCTTACCCCTGGACTGGACGGTCCTCAGGGGCTGTGTTAGGAACTTAACTTAATGTAACTTAAAGCAATCATTAATTGCACCATTTATTGCTGGCATCCTTCGCTATTCCTCAGATGCTGTGCTTATGGAAACACACCAAGGGCTAGAGACTGAAGGGCCTAGTGCTTGGAGCACCTCTAGCACTTGCCACTAAGCCTGTGGTACGCCCAGCACGCTACCAGCCATCTAGGGGACTGGTGTTCCACAGCACTCAGAGGGTACACAGCAAAGAAAAACCCACGGCGAACCCAAGTCAGTTGGCATGGGCCAGCTGCAGGTTTTTCTTTGATGTGTAGACATACCCAGAGCGACTCCCTGCAGTGGGGCCGGTTACAATAGTTATATGGCCAGAGCTGATGAAACACCTCAGATACGTGCACTACCTTCCATAATTGGGCATCTCTGGGCCAAGTTATCTGGAAGACACATTGGCAACTTAACATTGATAAGTGCAAGTGACATAGGAGTTGTAAGTTCAAACAAATTGAAGGTATGAAACTTGCTATAAGGTGGGTCAAGTGGGTAAAGAGACTCAGCAAACACAGGTTGGATCAGGTTCAATATTGCTACTCCAGTAAGGATAAATGGCATGAAGTCTTGGCTTCAAGTCTATCCTGATAAGGCTAAGGTCAATGTATTGGTTGTGCAGTATGGAGGAGGAATCTTTGCAGATAAGTAAATGCCTGTGGATTCTTCAATTCCTTGCTTGGTACATTTTTTTCTTGTTCGTTAAGAGGACAGGAATTCATTCGGTGCTGATTTAACTGAATGGTTTATTTTAAAATTGTAGGCTTGGGGATATGCTTTTCAGGGCACTTCTGAGCAATAGCTACATATTTGTGGGCATCTGTCAGCTCAAGAAAAACCAGAGAGCCCAAAGAGATCCACAGCATATAGGGCATTGAGTCACACTAAATCAGAAGGACTAGGAGGTTTAGGGGTATTGGCAATGGAATCCAGATGTAAAGCTTTTAATCTTATTTTTGCAAGTCCTGCATAGGTCAGTAGTGATTCCACGTCACTGCTATCCAATGGCTGTTCAATGGCCTATGTGATATGATTGCTGTTTCAGTCTGATTTCTAGTGGACACATCAGAAAAACTACTGTCACATTTGGCAGATTTGTTAATCTCGACAGAGGCCAAGGACGAAATGGTTGCAGAACCCCCTCCTGGAGATGGTCTCTCCAAACAGGCGTTGAGGCACATAAGTAAGACAGTTTTAGGGGGGATCTTCCACTGCTTACACCCATGCTTTACTACTTCTGAGGAGAAACAGTTCAGTCTCTGTTGCGGTCAACCCACTTTCAACTTGACTTGAACAGAACGTAATGCATTTGAGTCTCCGCACTGACTTCTCATTTGTTTACTAAATGCTGGCTCTGTTTGGCTCTGCCTCCGAGAACCCTTCATGTCAGAGATTGCCACCGTCACCGTGTGCTTTGCAGCTTGTGGTAATAGATCAGAGGAGTCGTGGTGAATGGTCGGCTGCTTGAACTGTCTGCTGTCACCACTACACTAGGGTGTGAGGCTGGGGACAGCAGGGAAGGCAGAACAACAGGAATGAGACTTCTAAAGATCTGCCTGTCACTTTTCTGGCTCTGGTTACACTAGCCCAGCTTTTGGAAGCACAAGTTTATTCAGGTAGCCTAAGCCCCATTAGCCTTATGTGCCAGGCCCCCTTGCAGGATTAGGAACATTTTGGACACTGCTATGGACATGTTTAATTTTAATCTATAAAAATATAGCAGAGGTTGAGCATGAGACAGTGGAAAACAAGACTGCTGGGTCCTAGATCCTTGAGAGTTTCTTCCTGACACCTTGATGAGAAAGAGGATTTGCCTAGGGATGGCCCCAAACATAAAAGAGGAAATGTGGAAGCAAATATATTTGGTAGGTGGCAGGGTGTTTTGGCTTATCAGACAGATAAGTATAGAGTCCTCCCACATAAAACTGGCATAAATCTTTCCTGTCAGCCCTTGGCAAGCCCTTGCAAGAGCATGTAAAGGTCAGTATTTGTCCTATAATCCTGCCACTGTGCAAGGTAATGCACTACCTAACTCACACTGCTATGTACTGTACACATACACACATATGCCTAGAGGTTTTATTAGTGAATGATGCACAAAGATCCTTATTCAAATCCTGCTAAAGTAAACAGGCATGTTTCCTTTGATTTCAGTGGGCTATGGATCAGGCCCTAAAGTTCTAGCTTTTGCTGTTCAAACTGGTGGGGGTGTTTATATATTTAGGGATTTCATTAGGCAGGTGACCTGCCACTATGCAGCATAGGGAGGGAAGGTTCTGTGGGTTAAGGCACTAGCCTAGGATTTGGGAGATTTGGCTTCAAACCCTTGCTCTGCCGCAGACTTCCTGTGTGACCTTGGGAAGTCTCTGTGCTTCAGTTTCCCCTCTGTAAAACGTTCCTACCTCATCTTGGTGTTGTGAGGGCAAATACATTAAACATTCTCAGGCATTCAAATACTATGGTAATGGCAGCCATGTTAGTACCTCACAAGATCTAGCTCACACCATTACTGCTATGCTCCCTTTTAGAATAACAGAATAAGAACAGAATGCTTGTCTTACTTTGAATTTCCTGACCTACATTGGTTTGTGACTCATATTTAGGGCCTGGGAGTTTTGTTCACAGAGAATTAAAAAAGATTCCCAATGTAAAAAGTTGTTAAAGAGCATCCCTAATGGTAATTTCTTTTGGGGGAGGAGTGGTTTAAATTTAGCAATCGTATAAAAACTGGGCATTTAATTTCCTGACATTTCAATTTCTTCTTGCAAATCAAATACATAAAACTTCTGGCAGTAACTGTAACTTCTGAGATCACTCTTCCATTACAGAACTTTCTTCTTAATATCACATCTATTTATGAGCTGCTGTGTTTTTAAATCAGAAACTAAAAAAGCAAAATATTGAAGAACTGAAATGTCTGAACAATAAAAGTTAAACTTTGGTGACTGAAAATGATAAGTACCATATGAAAAACTTCTTCAAACCGTTTGTGTGATCTATAATTACTAGCGCTCTCCCTATATTTAAAAAATAAGTAGATTGATCCTATAGCACAGGGGTTCTCAAAGATCAATGCACTGTGACCCCCTTCTGATGGTGAAAATTACTACACAACCCCAGGAGGGGGGACTGAAGCCTGAGCCTGCCTGACCCCCCCTGCCCTGGGCTGGGGGGGGGGCAAAGCCTGAGCCCCACCACCATGGACGGGGGGGTGGGGAGGGGCCAAAGCCCAAGAGCTCAGCCCCAGGCAAGGGGCCTATAACCTGAGCCCCTCCACCCAGGGGTGAAGCCATCGGGCTTTGTCTTTGGCCCTCGGGGGTGAGGCTCAGGCTTCAGCTTCAGCCCTGGGCTCCAGCAAATGTAATGTCAGCCCTGGGGGGTCATGACCCACTTTGGGGTCCCGACCCCCAGTTTGAGAACCGCTGCTAAAACATATGCTAAAGATTTGAGTGAATGATGATGTAATAACAAATGTTGTCTATAGGAAGCATTATTCAATGCCAACAGGATACCTATAGAATTAAGAGTGGTTATAACTCATGTATTTTTAAAAAGCTGCAACTTCATATATTTTTGTATATAATAATTATGCCCTTTACCAGCTGCGAATTAGTAATATTGGATGAAATGGGTACCGAATGAAAAGGGCATCACGCAAAATAGCCATAGATTTTGCCTTTTTGACATTTGAATGATACCAAAGCATTGCAATTAGTATATTGAGCCAGTTGTCCACCCCACCACACATGCACACCCAACTCTGAGAAACACTGAGGTACTGGAGCTTGGAATGGTTCTATGCCATACAGTACGTCTTCCAATCAGTCAGGAACCTGCCAGTTTTCTAATAAATGTTCTTCCAACACTTATTAATAGTTTTCACACAGTGTTGAGGTGTACTGTCAGAGCTGAGGAGTGCAAGGAGTTGGGGTGCACTGGCAGAGCTGGAGGTGGAAGAGGGTTGGATGCAGGGAGTTGGGGTACACTGGCAGAGCTGTGGAGTGCAGGAGGTTGGGGTGCAGTTGGGTGCACTGGCAGTGCTGGGGGCCTTCCACACCTGAACCCCCAACCTCTTTCTTCTCCCCTACCATCCATCTGCATCTACCCCTCTCCTGATAACCCTCTCACCTTATTTCCTCACTCTTCTACCCCACTATACCTCTCTTCCCCTCCCAGGAGGTGTTCACATGTCTATTTCCCACCCACCCCTAAATACTTTGATTACATTCCCCTCCCTAACCCCCCAAACTGCCACCCATGACTCACAAATCACAGCAACCTCCAAACATTCAGTCCAAAGCTCTTTTTGTTTTAGGAGGGGGCTTGTGATTAACTTCTCCTGAGTTCTGTTCATTGAAGGATGAGCTCACAGCCATCAATCTCTGCCAGGTGTGTGATTACTACCTCTCAGTTTAACAATACAAGGCAGCAGAAGGAAACCAGTTTCCTTGCGGTGGCTGTAACTCAGGAATCCCTCAGCAATATAACCCCAAACTTTGGGTCACTAATGCTACCCTACACCCCCATGAAGTGCACCAAATTTCAAAGTGATCTGATTATCCGTTTAGATTGTAGAGAACTTACAAATGTCAAGTTTAAAGTATATTGTATTGGTGCATGGGCAGTGTAAAAATGTACATTTTATTATATTCTGTTCTCATTTTGGGTCCCCAAAAAATTTAGTGGGAAACTCACACTACCTGGGGTAAAATTAGACAGATTGAGATCATTTTGACTTGCACCACATCAATAGTTTGATTTCTAGCTCTGCCCCAAAAAAACTTGCCCTAGAAGCTTTTTTAAAAATGGCTATTTTTTCAGGGTTTTTATCTTTGCAACCCTGAGCTCAAATGACTCCAAATTTGGGTCACTAGCTTTACCCAGTACCCTCCAGAGGCTAACCAAATTTCAAAGACATCTAACTAAAGCATGTCAATTTTAGAGGACTTTGAAAGGTCAGTCTTTGAATAGATATTATGGGGCAAGCTTAACTACAGTGGCACTACCACGCCACAGTAATATTAAACTTTAAGCTATGATCTGTTAGGGCTACATTTGTTCACACAAGTTCATGTGGACTTTCCATAGACTACAGTGGCCTGATTCATATGCAAAAGCTTTTCAGAATTGGTTTCCTTGTTTTTAAGCTTCCTTGGACAGCCACTGTGTCTCTTCTATGTTTTGCAAAGTGCCAAGCATGTGGGCAGCACTTAAAACTAATAAGTAATATTATAATAATACTGAACATGTAACTATGTATTATGTTACAGCCTGGTTGAAAGCCCATTGAAATCAATGGGAATTTTACCAGTGGCTTCAATAGGCTTTGGATCAAACCCTTAATTATGTATGTTGATTTTTCTTACTATCACTGGAATCATTTATCAATCCTGTGGTTCCAAACTGAGACAGACTTCAGGCAACTACCCTGGTTTGACATTAATACTCTGCGTTTACTGATGAAAAACAGAAATGGGGCAGTTCAGGCCCTTGTCCTGCAAGATGCCAAGTGCCTCCTGGGTGGCACTGAGCCACCTCAAATCTACTGAAGCAAATAGGAGTTAAGGAGGCTTAGTCCCTCATTGGATCAGATCCTAGAGGACTTGCCCAAGGTCAACCAAGAGTATAGAAACCAGGGGTGAAATCCTGTACCTACTGCAGTCAGTGGAAAACTTCCAAGTTTTGCCATCAATTTCAATAGAGCCTGTATGTCACCCCAGGGCTTTGACTCCCAGTCCTCCTGATCATAAAGACCATCCTACCTCTTCAGGGGTTTGGAAGAGTCAGGATTTTGCTGTTTCTTTGAATGCTTAATATGTTTAACAATCAAAAGGGAGGCAAGGGGAGCTGTGCCTTAGTCAGGACTTCAGGCTTTCTCCTAAGGGCACCTGCACAGCTCCTATTGCCAGGATCAGGATCTCAATCAGTAGTTACAAACATGGAACTAATTGACAAACTATTCTACTTGCAGTTAACATTTGTAAACCTCATGAAAGCTACACAGCAATATATAAACACTAAGTATTGCACACTCAGCACTCGGGCTGAACGTTGTCATTTAGATGGCATTAGCTACCTTCACTTTGTTAACAAGAAATTATACTTCCATTTCTGTTAGCTGTGACCTTTGACTCTTTATATATTGAATGTTGTTTCCATCTGAAACATTTGCGCCACAGATGTTATTCATCAGAAGGGTCTAATGTATTTTATATTGTTCTTCATTTAGCTATATGCAGCATTCAAAGCATCCTGGGCTCTAGGACCCTGAGAGGGGGCAGATCTCAGGCTGCAGCTAAGCTAGAATGTCTACACAGCAATTAACCAGCCCTTAGCCCGAGCCCCGCAAGCCTGAGTCAGCTGGTGCAGGCCAACCGCGTAGACATACCCTATGTTTCTGTTAGTAGTGTATACAGTAGTATGATTTTATTTTCCATTTGTCTAATAAAGGAAGATATAGAAATAATTATGGCCTTATCCTGCAAAGACTTCAGCATGTGCCTAATTTTATGCAAATGAATATTCACATTTGTAAAAATATACAAGCTTAAATTTTTGTGGGATTGGGGCCAATATATTTTCACATTCAAAACTGCATTCCTTCTATTAACTGAAGAGAGAGCTTGTTCATATTGACCTGCAGCATATATCTTAATAATTATAAAAAAGACATTTAAACCATGCTATTTGGCTTGTCCATTGTGATGTTTAAATCTCTGTGCACTAGTTTATATAAAAGGGAGATATTTTGGTTAGGTAGTTTATTTAAAAATTTGGTTACTATTTTTGTGTATTCAAAACATGGAACTGGAAACATAAGACTATAGCTGGTAAAAATGCCAATAGGTTTTTTTATTTGCAAAAAAACCCCAAAACTAACTGTTCTAGGTTTTTCTTCAAAAACTTGAAAAATTAAAAAAAAAAATCCATTTAAAAATGTATGGTTTTGATGGAAAATTGTCAATGAGCTCTGCAAATAATAATTATACAGGCAAACTATCTTCTCTGAGGAAACTGTTCCACTCAGAAAAAAATGTCTCAAACCTAAACTGCCTGTGTGACTCATATAAATAAATATATATAAATAAAACTGTCTGTATAGCAACAAAATCATAGTTTTGCTTGTGTGTTTTGTGTGCATAGAGAAAGGACAAGGAGATTTTGTGTGTTTTACTTTAGCGGGATGCAGGTATTTGTTTTTAAAAGGGAGAGAATATGTTAAGAACCAACCTTTTGTGTCCCCAGCTTCACAAGTCTTAAACTGTGTCTGTGAAACTGCTGAAAGGTACTCAGGAGACAGAGGCTGTAATCCACAGGATTCCTCCGGCTGAATTAGCGAACCACAGTCCTGAATTACAATGAAATTAATTAAAATCACAGTACCATATCCAAAGCATTTAACAATATGCATGGTGTAAAAAACTTTTGTCAAGGACTGCTAATGAGAGGAAAAAAATATTTGATTGATTCTGAAATCCATTTGTCCTCCATTCAACACACTTTCAAATGTGCTATGTACCAGTGATTTGTAACAAACTTTGCCAACCTACAATCAATGTGTAAAAGGTTGCATTGAGCAGTTCCCTGTGCATCATTTTTGTATAAAAATAAATATACTTTAAATTGTAATCTCCATTTAATTCTTACTTGCTGCCCACATTAATTTTATATGGAAAACCTGCACTCAAACAGAACATGTTTACTTGATTATATGTGCCAGTTTAGCTTTAAGAAATACATGTATCCCCACAATCTCATGTGCAAAGGAAAGACAAACAGAGAAAGAGAAAAGAGGAATCTCAAGAGGAAGAAATGACTGAGCTGCCAGAGGGGCTAGCTTGGAAAGCTTATTACCTGGGGTGGGATATGAACATAATGAAATATAATTTACCTCAAGAGTTTGGGTCACGCATACTATAGACAAAAGGAAGACCCAATAACGGTCCATATACCATATTAACATGTATAATACTCTATGCCAAAGAATGCTTAGAATTAAAAAATATTCTTACAAATAGTATTGATTTTTTCTTTTTCATATTTATAGTAAATATGTGTGTGCACTGAGATCTACAATTAATACACATATTATATCTTTGTATCTAGAAATAAAGAGAAATTATTCAATCCACAGAGAATACCGAAGCACTAAATTACACTGATGGAAGGGTAAACACTGTAAACACATTTTGTTGAATGGCCTGGTTTCCTGCAATTTGGTCATTTCTACTAAATGTTATGGACTTTAGAAACCTGTATAGTGGAATTTAATTAATGTTTGGCACTTTAGAGATCTGGCAGTAACAATCTGGCATAGCAATCATTTTAAAATTAAAAGCCTTAAAGTTTGTGGGTGAATGAGTTTCATTGGCTTCAAGGAAATGAGTCTGTCTGAAAATTGCTTTAGGGGTCTGATCCTGTGAGGCACCACCAACTTCCAATGGGACTATTCGGGTGCACAATGATTACTGGCATTATTAAGACTTAGCAGGCTTGAGCCCTTATATTTTAAATAATGTATTGTACTGACATTGTTCTTGCATATGTAATATACAACTATCTGTGCTATGGTATAACTGGTATAATTTGTATTGTGCTATTTCTGATATCAGATTACTATATTGTAATTTCCTTCATGTTTAAAAAGGTGGTTGAATCCCTGCTTTAAATGCTTAGCTCAACTGTAACTATGATACTGCAGCAAGTATCCATAATACATTCACATTTTTTGTATTATAACTGTGAAAAAGAAAAATATGACATGCTATAGAGATCAAAATAGTGTTGTTTTTGTGACATGAAAAAATATGAAAATCTGACTGCAACATACATTAAGCCATTTATTTAAATACACTGGTTAAATTAAACATTATTCTATCGCAATTTCAGTACTCTGTAGGTTGATTTTTAATTTTTCATAGGATTATTACTTTTAACCAATTATAAACATACTATACAGTGTCAAACAGTTTAAATAGACAGAATAAACCATATAAAGAATGGACATTTTATAAAAAGATTTTTCACATTGAAAAGAGAATAAAATGAAATGTTTAGAAGAAGATAGTGAATTTATAGTTCCCCTATTCATTGAACTATACTGATTTTTGTTTAATTCTTTTTTATTTTTCTTAAATGATACTAAAATAAATACATCTACTGACATGTATTTACTATTGCTTCTAAAATGCACAGCAATCAAACTATTTAGAACAATGTTTTTAATATAATATACTTTGGTTCCACCTTCAAATTAGAACCATGAATGAATGACAATCAATTAGGTTTTTAGACTGCTGGGGTGAAATCCTAGCTCCACTTAAGTCAATAGGATTTTTGCCACTGACTTGAATGGAGCCATGAAGTCACCCTTGAAATCATTAAATACTAGTGTACCTTAATTTTTGCTAAGATGACTCTAGGGATACACCCAAAACACAAAAGCAAAGTGCTCTCTCATGTAAGGCCTGATTCAATGCCCCTTCAAGTAAGTGGAAAGACTGTCATTGACTTCAAAGTGTTTTGGACCATTTTAATGCACAGGGAGACTCAGTATCTCTGTGGTTTTTTGCACTACCACTGTATTCCCTGTTTAGGGTTTCACAGTTAAAGAAGGCTGATATAAGCAAATGAATGACATTGAGTTCTTCTAGTGTCAAACCGTGATGTCCTCTTGGAGTCTCAGGGTCTGGACACACTGTACAGATATTTGACAGAATTACTTAAGCTAACAGTAACATCAGAAAGCTTCGACCTTGCAGCACAACAATTTGCACAAGGCTTCACAAGGAAGGCCTAAATTCCTGACTAGCCTGCTCTTTGCTCTCAACACAGTGCCATAAGATAACTTAACAAGGATTTTCTTGTTCAGACTTGTGCAGTGTAGGCGTTTAAACAAAAAAAATATTCTTTGATTTTAATTGAATTCACTGGGTGATACCATGAAGAGCAAATTTTGTCTGGCAGGCTTATATTCACGGGGTCCGTTTCATTTGTTAAAAAGCACGTGGTCTGAAATACAACATAGATTATTTAATAGCACAATTCTCAACTCAGAGCATCTGAGAGGTCGCAGTACCTGCAGTACTAGAGGGAGGCTTATTTTTGCTTTTACAGAGGTCAAATCTTTTATGATCAAAGACATGTTTAATATTGCTATATAAAAATGGAGCTGAGGCAGCCAGAGGTCAGGAACTAACATTTACTCTAGCTCCATGTATGGTACATTAAGGGCTTTATTAACAGTTTGTGGATTTGTCAAGTTCCCCACAGGTACTACAGTGCTATGACACCCCTCTTGCCGTGCCCGAAGATGAAACGTCTTGTGATCTTAAGTATGTTTACAAGCTATCACTCATTGCAAAGATGAGAGGCAGCCAAGCAAACTTAAATGATACTTTCCCCTTGGTGTCTGCTCCTGTGCATACTCATTTTTAAAGGGCAGACAAAAAAAGAGCCTTGAATGCCTGGACTGAAATCAAAAGAAAGCTCCACTGAAATACGTATTTCAATACATAGCTAGAATTGATTCTTCATACGACTGGTTTGGCATTTTATTAGTAAACTTCACTTTTATCTTTACAGAAAATTTCTGAGGCAATAGCAAACAAAAAGATAGCAAAGCTTTCTCATGTATATCTAGGTAGCTTTCTGTTAACCCCAACCATGGAAAAGGTCTGTTGGGTGAAGAGGAAATCATCTCTCTCTAAAACAGTCTATAGTGAGATTGCTGCTTCATAAGAAGCATCAATTACACCCTTTAAACAATCGCCCTAGATTTTCAGCATGATACCATACAACTACATCAGGTTATTAATTTAGCGCTAATAACTCTGGATGTTTTGTTTCACCTAGAGCATGAAATAATAACAGGATACTATGTATCAGAGTGGTAGCCGTGTTAGTCTGTACCACCAAAAACAATGAGGAGTACTTGTGGCACCTTAGAGACTAACAAATGTATTTGGGCATAAGCTTTCGTGGGCTAAAACCCACTTCATCAGATCAGGTTGCATCTCATGAAGTGGGTTTTAGCCCACGAAAGCTTATGCCCAAATACATTTGTTAGTCTCTAAGGTGCCACAGGTTACTATGTAGTTACCAGTGCCTACATTATAACTTTTAGCCCAGAGTAGTTAGAGCACTCTCCCTTTCTCCCACTCTGGCAGAGATGGGTGAATTGAAGCTGGGTCTTCTACTTCCCAGGTGAGAGTGCTAACCACTGGACTAAATCCAATAAAGTAGGCACTTTGTCCTCTTGGATTTTGAATGGGGCCTAATCTGGTAGGTGCACTCTCAGCACACCTACTGGATCAGGACCCACACCCAAGTTAGGTGGACAAACCCCTATCTTTCTGTGGTGTGTGAATTGCTTTGGGGCTGAAGCAGGGAGGTAGGTGTTGGGACACTTAGAGGGAAGCAGCAGTACACCCGCTCAGAGGCAGAAATGTAGACACAACTTTTACTCTATAAAACTTAGGTTCTCAGCGAGTTTAGGTGTTTACAGGATTTGGTGGGAGTTTTGTTGACCGCAATGAAGTCAAAACTGGGATTTATACCTCAAACAAGAACTTATGCACCTACGTCTGGGGTTTAAGCACCAAAGTACTTTCTTGGCTCTCACTGTAAGTGCTCAGTGCAGAACACTGAGAAGTATCCCCTGCCAGTCCTACTGAACAAATAAAGGAGCAGGATATCAGAGCTTATCGTGAAATAATAAGAAATATATAACTAAGCTCATGGGCAACTGATTTTTAGCATTAAATACCATGGATAAGTACTCAGAAATGTAATCTCACCTCCTTCTACTATCACAAACCCAAGCTTGTCCAGAACAGTGGAAGAGATCAACCTTCTTTGTTCATCAAAATGGAGCAGAAGAGGCCTTGCACGACTCCCACTCGTTTCCTGAACTCCCAGATACACTATCTTGACCCTGGCTCATGTTTACTTAGAGTGTGCCAGGTTGCAGCCCCTACACCGGCTCCTCACCGACATTATGTTGCGTTTTTGGTTGCACTTTTCCCCTCACCTTCTCATTTATGCACTCCCTATCCGTGGCCCCACAAAGTCACGGGACCTCCTGGTCAACTTCCTCTTGGCCCTGGCTAAACAGGACATCTATAAAACCAGGGAGAGGAGGTTGGCCGATGGACGTTCCTGTGACTGTGGGGCCTGTTTCCGATCCTCTGTCCGTTCACGTATCCGGGCAGAGTTCCTCTGGGCGGCGTCCACTGGCTCCCTTGACACCTTTGAAGAGCAGTGGGCGCTATCCGGGGTTCTCTGCTCGGTGTCCCTGTCAGGTTCCCTTCTTTTGACCCTTTGACCGCATTCCTGTCCCTGTTTTTACATTAGTTGTCCCCCGTAATCATTTGGGTTTTAGGCCCTGTGGGTCCTCCCCTTAGGCTGGGGGGTGAACCTTTAGCAGCTTCGCCCGCCCTCTTCCCGGAACCCAATATGTACAGTAACTCTGAACAAAACGTTATGGTGGGTCTTTCAAAAGTTTACAACTGAACATTGATTTAACACAGCTTTGAAACTTTACTATGACAAAGAAAAATGCTGTTTTTAACTATCTTAATTTAAATGAAACAAGCACAGAAACAGTAAAAAAAAAAAAAAAAAAAAAGTTAGCTGTCTCCTTACAAACCGTGCAATCACGAGCAGGCTGCAGCTGATCAGATCTCCTTTAAGTGGCCTGTGGCATACCTGTCCTCCCTTTACAACGTTGACAGTACTGCCCTACTTCATTTAACTCTGTTTACATTTTAGAAATGACAGAATCAAACTTCTTGTGAA
Source organism: Trachemys scripta elegans (assembly GCF_013100865.1). NCBI lineage: Eukaryota > Metazoa > Chordata > Testudines > Emydidae > Trachemys > Trachemys scripta. The sequence continues at coordinate 42,520,316 of NC_048298.1, forward strand.
GCAGGCTATTTTGAATGCTCTCTAAGTCTTTTTAGTCTCACTGGGGCTACTTGATCTGGTTCTATTTAAGCTAAGGCATATTTCTCATTAAGTCCTTTCATCTTTCCCTTTTAGCCAAACTAGCTCTATTTTTTTATACATAGCTAAAGCTTGATGAAAAATGATTAAAAATGGAACTCTGAAAGGAATGCTAATAAAATTAGTCAAAGAATGAGCTCATAAAAAGTGAAATTATATTTCTTTGGGAGGAAATAAATTGTGAGCAGATTGCTCTATCAACTTTATTAATATTGCAGTAACAAATGAGGGAACAGTCAGCATGCTGACTTCTATTCAACTTGCTCTCTATATCTGGCTGAATTAATCAGTGATAGATGAACCACCAAAGATTCAGATGTTCAGTTTGATTCAGCTCAACACCCAAAAATGTAATTGCTTAAATGAAAACCTATTAGGCTTGCAAAAATGGAAATCTCATGCAAGTGGCTGCCTCTTGAGAAATTTCAAGTACTTGAAATCAATGGGAGTTAGGCACCTAAATATTTCTATGGATCTGGGCCTTAGTTTCCCTGTGCCTCAGTTCCCCATCTGTAATATTGGAATAATATGCCAGGAGTGTTGTGAAGACAATTACATTAAATACATTGTGAGGAAAACAGCTTCTGCAGTAATAGGGGGCCAAAAAAATACCATAACTAGAAAAGGAGGGAAGCTAGTAAGCTAGGATCTGGAGGTTGCTCCTTACAGCATGCAACCTGAAGTTGGGAGGTGGAGGAGGATATGAAATGCTGGGAGTTTGACAATATTGGCAGGGAAAGGCAGAACATAAGAAACAAGAGCTGAAATGTGAGTAAGGTGGAGCTGTGCCGTCTCATATTGTTTTAAATTAAATGATATGATTGACAATTAGGGAGATAAGGTGGGTGAGGTAATGTCTTTTATTGGGCTAACTTCTGTTGGTGAGAGAGACCCGCTCTTAAGCTTCACAGAGCTCTTCTTCAGATCTGGGAAAGGTATTCAGCCCATCACAGCTAAATACAAGGTCAAACAGATAGTTTATCATCACAGGTACTAATTACTTATGCTAAACTATCTGTTTGACCTTGTATTTATCTGTGACACTCTGAGTATGTTTCCCAGACCCGAGGAAGAGCTCTGTGTAAGCTCAAAAGCTTGTCTCTCTCACCAACAGAAGTCAGTCCAATACAAGATATTACCTCACCCACCTTGTCTCGCTAATATCCTGGTACTACAACAACACTGCATACAACGATTGACAATTCAGATTGGATTTTAATTTTTGTCTAGGAATATAATGTAAATTTTTTTCATGCCATTTTCTTTTCACTTGGAATATCTACAAAATAACACCTCCATTGCTCTAAACACTAAAGGAAGAATGTCATATCTAGCCTGGGGTGTCTTTTGATGGAATTTAGGCACCTAACCTACTTTGACACTTTTGAAAATCCCCCTAAGATACCTATCTGCAACTTAAGGCATTTAAATACTTTTGAAAATCTGGCCCTAAACACCCGTTGACTGAACTGTGGTCACAAATGCATCTCATCCTGAGACTACAGCAGATGTAAAATGGCTTCCTCTATAATGAGAATGATAAGCTCAGGAAACAAACAAGAAATTATTTTGCTGAGTGTGAACTGCTTATCAACAGAAACATTTCAAGTTTCATACAACAATTCCAATGACTTTTCATGTCATGTATTAACAATATTAATTAATTAATATTAATATTAATTATTTATTTTAGTTAGAATGAGGGGACGTGGGTGATGGTTCCAAACCATCACCCTCTTGATAAGCCCAGTAGTCAATGCAGGGCCTCTGGGAACCATCCTTGTTTTTAACAAAGAAGATCAGGGCCCCTGCTGGAGAGTTGGATGTCTGGATAAAGCTCTTCTGCAGATTCTCCTGCAGATAGACATTAAGAGACTGGTGCGCTAGTTTGGAAAGGGTGTACATGCGATTGAATGGAATTTCAGCCTGGATGAAGCTTGATAAGGTGTAGCTGTGGGGTGGGGATAGGGTGCCTGCATTTCTGTTGTTAAATACATCTGCAAGGTTATAGTACTTGTGAGGTATTTCAATGGTGGCAGGCAGGATGGTTGCGGGCATGCTCAACTCCCATGGGTCTATTCCCTCGCTGCAGAGATTCCCCAAACAACAACATGAACAGCAGAGAATACCAGTTCGCTTTGGTCTCTGGAAGACAGAATCATTGGCAGTAGTGGGAGCAAAAGCATACTGTCTCTTATCACCAACCTATACAGGAACCATGGGCAGAGAACAAGAGTATTCTCAGGATGACCAGAGAGTGGGGGACCTGAGTCAACCTGAACTAAAGAGTCTCCCAGTGCATCTAGAGCAACATTTTTCAAACAGGGGTCCACAAGGGAACTCGAAGGGATCCACGGATCCTGCTGATCAACTCCTCCCCCTCTGCCTCCTGCATGCCGGGGAACAGCTTGAAGCAGGGATGGAGTGCACTCGGGGGAGGGGGCGGAATCATGACTGGGGCCACTGGCCCTGCTGATCAACTCCTCCCACTCCCTCCCAGCACTTCCTGCACATCAGAGAACAGCTGTTCCCCGGCATGCAGGAGGCACTGGGGGGGGGGGGGGGGGGAGAGAGGTGGTACGGAGGCGCTCGGAGGAGGGTGCGGAAAGAGGTGGGGAAGAGGAGGGGAAGGGGCCTGGGGCTGAGCAGGAGGTTTGGGGGGTCCATGGCAAAATTTTAAATCAAAATGGAGTCCCTTGGGTTACTAAAGTTTGAGAACCGCTGTTCTAGGGGGTAATAACCCCTAAAGTGGTGGTATGGTGGGTGACCAGCCCCAAGGGTAGGAGCAACACATCAGTGGATCTGGGGAATTTTTATACATGGCAGGGATCCCGTGGGCCTTAGCCACATCTTGGTCCATAACATTACCTAAGGTTCCTTAGCTGATTAGAGACTCCAAGTAGACCACTGGGCTCATCAGGAGTAGAAGTTGCAATGGCAGTTGGAGATACATCAACAGTGGGTTTGCAGTTGCTGTTGTCCTGACAGGTGCATGGAGGTCAAGAGTCTCTGAAGGGAATGAGATTGGTGCAGCCTAGACCTCCTTACTGAGGCTTAGGCTTGATGTTTCCTGACCCCGAAACTGATCTGACCTTTGCAGTCCATCTCAAGGCGAAGTGTCACCTGCCACCATGATACAGACACAGGCCTGAAATTCAGCATTGTTTTTTCTCAGCCTCAGAAAGATGTGGTCAGGCCTGGTCAACATACGTGGGTTTTGGGTCCTGGAGTGGGGTGTGTGGTTGAGAGGTAGGGGGCGGGGGCACTGTCAGGGCTCAAGTGCCTGGGCTACGTTCATGATGCCATTCAGCAAGGTGATCACCAATTCTGATACACAGGTCGATCTGGTTGTTGAGACAGGACTGCAGCTCAGGTTCAGTGAGGGTCACTAATGATAACTGACATGTCCTGAATGAATTGCTTCAACTGGCCCAGGATGGGGCTGGACTGTTCCAAGAGTGTGGGCCAAGGCCTCCCAGGAACAGACTAATGATGAACATTGCTCTGCTTCGCGGGGAACAATTGAGGGTGTAGCAAGAAGAACTGGCATTGGTTTAAGAAACCTCAGACTGATCACGATCACCATTAAATTTACCTGGCTATGAGACCTTTGGTTTCTGGGGGGCAAGAGCCAGGGGTTCCAGTGAAGCCACCTGGGCTTGTATGGCCATATTCTGTGCCTGCAAGGTGGACATCTGTGCCTGCAAGTTCTGTATGACCCTCACCAGATCCACCAGCGAAAAATTGTCCTGACTGGGGTCCATTGCAGTGAGGTAGGCCCCTAATCTTTGTATTGAGCTGCTCAAACTATAGCTGACCAGGCATGGGAGTCAGGCGTAGGGTGGAAATGAGACTTTGGTTAGAGCTGGGTCCAGATGGGGACAGAGTCCAGGAAACGAGCTGAGGGTCAGTACCGGAGGGACAGAAGCTGAATGCCAGAGCTGGAGAATCAAACAGAGATGTAAGCCAGAGGCAGCGCTGGGGCTCAAAGCCAGAAATCTAACACCCAGAGGGGAACAGGGATTGCAGCAGAGCAGTAGCAGGGACTGGAAGCAGGAACTGGAAAAAGGGAGAGCACAACTGCAGACACCATATGCGTTGAGAAGCCTCTGATCTGCTGTGGGGGCCAGGCTTATAAGCCAGGCTGCTAAATCAGCAGCCAATCAGGGGCTATGGCCACTCTGTCAGTTCCAAGACAGTATAGCTGGGCTCACAGGTTGTCAAGCTGTGAAGTTAGTCAGGGAGCAGGCCAGCAGCTCATCTGAAGTAGTCCGGTCCCTGACCCTCAATCACTGAGTCCTTAGACCTCTGTCATTCTCAGTAATATGTCATTTTGACAGTGTAACTGTCTTTTGTTCATAGGTACATACTGTATGAATTAGGTTCATTCATGACACCATATTTATGAAGAGTAGAACAAGTAAAAATAATTCAGGTAAGGATTAGTGAGGCATCACTCTTACACTAGTAGAACTTTAAGAGTCTGAAAAGCTCAGATGTCATCTCACTAGTGACTAAAACAAAGAAATTTTACTTTGGAGCATGTGAATAATCAACCTCACTTTGTTAAAAATCAACCTGTAAACATGTGTTTTGCAAAACATTTCAAGCTGTTCATGTTTCTTGTAAAAAAAAAAAAAGTAATTAGTTTTTTTCTTCAGATAAAAAGTGAACATTTTCATGGGCTTTTCTATGACATTTTCTAAGCAACCATGCATTTCTAATTCAATAAGTCTTAATTTTTCTACGTAAAAACAGTCACCATGGGCTAGATTCACAAAGGGACTTAGGCCCCATATCATATAGCTCCCCCATAGATGCCCAGCTGCCGAGTGGAGTTCTCAGCCCCAAGTTAGGCCCCCAGGCTCCCAATATAATATATGGGGAGAGTTAGTTCCCTGGGAAAGGGATTCTCAGAAGCCAGCAAGTCATGCAGTAAGCCACCTTAACTAGCCAATAGCAAATGCAGATGAAAGGGACAGCACTTAGGCCCAGATATCTTATAAAAAAGGTCTCCAGCCTTGATTTGAAGATTTCAAGAGATGGAGAAACCATCATCTCCCTTGGTAGTTTGTTCCAACAGTTAATCACCCACACAGTTAACAATTTGTGCCTTATTTCCAATTTGAATGTGTCTGGTTTTAACTTCCAGCCATTTATTGGTTACATCCCCTGCCATATAATCATTGCAAATTGCCATTTTAAAAATAAGCAAAAACTATTTGATCTATGACATGAAAAATGTCTGTTTTTGCAAAATGGAGTACTAGATATGACCAATACATTTAAAAACAAATACTGGAAAATTGTATTTGTAACAAAATATTATTTTTATAGTCATAGAAGAAAAATAATTTTTGTTCAGTTTCTTAGAGGATATAAAAATTACACAGAATGAAAATAAAATCAAGCCAAATGAGGTGTCTTTTGAATCATCTAGAAAAAGCATGTGTTCTCTTTACACTTGCTAATGCTAAATCAAGTTATTTTAAAATACTTAAGCATAGCTCAAAAAAACCGGGATGCCCTGTATTTTTTTGGATTTGAAAAGAGAAATTTTAAAATGAGTAAAAGCAACAAACCTCTCACTTTCTAAAACAGCATTGGATCAGCCATTGGGAAGGATACATAATGTCTGTGTGGAATTTGGAATTCTACACTCTTGCACTGGTGTAAATCTGGTTCAACAGTTATTCTGGGTTTACACTGATGTAAAATACAGCAGGATTTGTCCCTTTATTTTGAGAAGGATTAAAAAGGTTCTATAAAACATGTGAGGGTATGGAGGCAAACTATCAGACTTCCTGGTTGTTGTTTTGTTTTGTTTGTTTTCAATATGTGTAGTGCTCATGAGGCATACTGGGACTGGCAGCAAGGCAATATGAGCTGAAGTCAACAAAAGTGGGAGCTGCTGAGCATCATGCAGAAGACTTTAAAAAAAAAAAAAACAAGATTCACAGGTCTGCAGTGCCTATTAACAACTGTTGGTGTTCAGTGAACTTCTGCACAAATACTTTTATGTGGAAACTTGGGTTATGCTCCAGGACATGTAAGGACCTGGAGGATACCTGGAGGATTTCATTTGAATCACATAAGGTCTGGAGAATATCAAGGAGGCAGCTAACAGCCCCGGGAACATCAACAGGATCAGACTGTTCTGAGGCTGTTCTTCCACCCAATGCCACAAGTGCAATTTGTTCCTGCCTTTCATGCAAAGACAGCAGCTACATATGTGTTGAGAGATCATATCTGAAAAGCATATTACTCTGTTAGGCAACAGGAGGCATTTCCCTTTGCTTGTATTTAAGGTCTGCACATAAGCACAAGTTTCAACAGACCCTAAACAGGACCGACTCTGTATGGCCATGTATTTTGACGTTGCTTCTCACTCATGCAGAAACTATATAAGGCTAGATTCTTTATCAGTGACACTGGTGAACGCCAGACTCATTCAAGTGAACTTTGTTAGGTTGTATGTCCCTCACTCGCAGTGTGGAAAATTAGTATGCAAAATGAATGAACTATAAGTCAAACCTTGGTGAAAAGGACCCAGGATTGCTCTGAAATAAAAATAGCCAACTCTAGTTTAAAGGATAGTCTTTATTTTCAGGAGTGTGGAATTGTTTTATTCTCTTTCATCAAAAATATCATTCCCGGTGTGGAGGGCCAGTCTGAGGCATTCTGCCTCCATTAAATACTGCAATGGGGACACAGATATGGGAGCAGAGGGTAGGACTGAGCCAACATAGGGGCTGTGGATTCTATACAATGCATATTAATTGGCAATAACTCTCGGCATAAGTGGGGTGAGAGGAAAATCAGGTAAGGTACTTGTGCATGTACATGTGAGGAGAAGCCTTTAAAAGATATGTGGCAACAGCGCATGTATTGGGGGAACAATGATAAGCTCTCACCCCTTATATATCCCAGCAGTGTACCGGTCTGGAGGTACACAACTCATATTGAGTTTGATAGCAGCCCAGCAGCTCACTAGCCATCCAGCATTCTGAAAGCTGTAGATGTATTTGACTACATTTTAATCTGTCCAACTAAAAAGGAACAAGTGAATGATTTGTCCCACAAGATCCATGCATCAGCTGGAGACCACAGCCATACGCCAGAGACTGTGTGCTTCTAAACTGTCCCATTTTGACCCTCTCTTCCCTATCCTGCTCCCTGACAGTCTGGCTCCACTGGCGCCTGACTGCCAGGGGCTTCCCCAGCTGCTATTTTTCCACTGAAGGTTCCTGCGAAGGGAATAAACTATGGAGGGTCTCCATAGAAAAGTGAATACAGTGAGAGGCAGCTTTTCAGCAGATATTATTAATCACATTTATTACAGTATTGCCTAAGGACCAACCAAGAATGGGACGCCATTGTACAAGGCGGTGTACAAAGAAAGAGTAGATAATCAAATTTGCAAGTGAGCAGGGAGACAATCAATGATCTTCCATTGTATTACTGATTTTGTTAAATCAGCTAAAGACTCTCTGTGTCTCATGGGTAAAGGCATCATTGCACTTTAGAAACCATTCAACATAGTATATCTGTGAGGTTTTTCCAACTGTAACCCTTCTGCCAACTAGAGTTGGAAGCAACAAGGGCCAGGTTCAATATCATGGGGTTCCTCTTAACAATGCAAAAGAGAACTGGCTCAAGCCCCCTCCCCCACCCCATAATATGGGAAAACTAACCACCACCTTTGGCCCCTCTCTGAGGCAATACTTCCTCATTCGCAAGCACCGAGTCTGTGCATAACAAAATAAAACGTCCATTAAAAGGGAAAGGGAACCCAGCATTAATTTGGGAAAACACCACAACTCAAAAGCATGTGACCATAAGCAAACGCCACCACACAGTATGTTGGGCAGTGTCTTTTGCCTCACTTCCCACCTTGCAATGTGAAATTCCAATGAACCAATGTCCCTTCAACGCATCACTCCCCTTTCCCTCTGCTGCATCCCACTCACAGTTGGCTGTCCTTGGTCATCGAAGACCCAGAGTTCAGAGGTGCGTTCACCTCACACTCCTGAAAGGGGGCAGGGAAAGGGGAAATTGAGCAATGCCTTTGCTGTTGCAGAGGTGGTGGCAGCTAGCTCACTGTTGCTGCTCACTGCTGCCTCTGCCACTGTATTCTTCCACCACTCACCACTGCTGCCGCTGTTATCTCTGTTGCTGCTCAGCTCTGCCACTGTTCTCACTGCTGCTGCTTGCCGCACACTGCCACTTCTGCGATGGCATGTTCTGAGGTTCCACCACTTAGCCCAGCTCATAGTGATTTCACTGCATAGTGGGGAACCTCTCGGCTGCTGCCTCTTCATTATCTTTCACTGCAATGCTGTCACCACACCAGGTTGAAGGCTCGCCATGCTCATCAGTGATTTCAGTCTACACCACCAGGTAGAACACCTGTCCACACTCCCTCTGACCCCAGTGAGGTTCAGTTTAGGGTGACGCCAATGAAGTGGGTTCTAGCCCATGAAAGCATATGACCAAATACATTTGTTAATCTCTAAGGTGCCACAAAGACTCCTTGTTGTTTTTCCTCCCAATCAGGGCATGCTAAGTACGGTTCTGCTGCCCTCTACTCATACAAGAAGAACAATATTTTATTACCTCTGCATTCAGTGCTAAACTGAATTGTAACCCAAACCCAGCCAAAATGGATAACTTTGACAAAGTAGCTGTGTCTGCTGGACACCTAGACAAAATAGGCGTGTCTATTCAGGAGCAGGCTGTATTTGAATTGAAGGAAAAGACTACATCACTAGATATCAGGGGAGAGCTCATTAAGCCCCTGCTTACACAACTGAAGGCTGGATCCTGTTCCTATCATAAGAACAGCCATACTGGGTCAGACCAATGGTCCATCTAGCCCAGTATCCTGTCTTCTTACAGTGGCCAATGCCAGGGGCTTCAGAGGCAATGGACAGAACAAGTAATTGTCAAGTGATCCATCCCCTGTCGCCGATGTTAGTGGGAATTTTTCTACTCACCTCAATGAGGGCAGGATTGAAGCCAAATTCCTTGTAAATTATATATTTTTTTCAATGGAGTATTTACATCAATCTTTCAAAATGCTTTGTCAAATGCTATTCAAATCCCTGTTACTGACACACAGGGTTAGAGCCCTGCTGCACAGTATGGGAATTTGAAGGATAAAACAAGAGACAAGTAATGATTGACTAGAATGAGAAACAAGGGCAAAACTCTACACAAATGCAGAGTTATGTATGCAGCATATATTCCAGGGGAAATTCACCTCAGTATGCAGGGCTTGTGTAGGGTCTCCCACACCACTTTTAACCATAAACTAAACTTAAGTTGATAACATGATCCTTAAATTCATAGATTCCAAGACCAGAAGAGCCCATTATGGTCATCTAATCTGACTTCTATATAGCACAGGCCATGGAACTTCCCCCAAAATAATTCCTAGCGCACATCCAATAATTCCTTAGACAAACATCCAATCTTGATTTAAAAATCATCGGTGATGGAGAATCCATCATGACCCTAGATAAATTGTTTCAATGATTAATTATTCTCACCGTTAAAATTTTACACTTTATTTTCAGTCTGAATTCATCTAGCTTCAGCTTCCAGCCATTGGATTACATTTATTGGATTACAATAAATGGCACATAAGCACTTGTATAAGCCCTCAGCCTTTGAGTGGGGAAGAGGAAGACTTTCACCCTGGCTGTGGGTGTGTATATAAACTATACTGCTTTGAGAAGGGAACACTTTCCCCCCCATCTCTGCTTATCCAGTGAAACCACCATTAAAGATAAGCTACTTTGAAAGGAAATTTGACAATGATCATATCCTAAAATTAAAGGCTCTGGTGAATGCAAACAAAGTCTGCATCATAATAGAAAATAAATACATTGATGTTTACAGATGGTGCCTGGTCAACATGCGTACTTCCTTTTTAGCATACAGCAGCCTTTGTAGGATAACATGAAAAGATTGAAGTGATGCATTTTTTGCCTTTGAAAAACATTACATATTTTGTATAAGAGAACTGCAGCCTTTCAATCAGAATATTTCCCCCTGATGTCTTATAACTACATCCTGAACTAAATCTAACATATTCCCAGACCAACTATCATTTAACACAAACAGCTGGGAGACAGGAATAAAACAGACAAATCTGTTTTCCTAGAGCACCTAGGAATCTAACCTTTTAGTAATTTATTTTTTAAAACTATAATGGTGTCTAAATTGGCTCTATTAGATTTTCAGCACACTTGCTGTTTTAATCACAGAAGCTGAGTTCATAGATTTTTATTAATCATCATCTCTTTCAAAAGATACTGATTAAAGGTTTGCCTTATGGCACATAGCAGACTGAAAATATAGTTTCCTTACAGCTTGATGGCTTACTGAACAGCAGACTGTATGCAGGTAGATTTCACACATGGACAGAAACAGATTGCATGCAGTTAGTGCCAAATGACCAGACTGAAGTTAGAATTCACCCCTGCGCTCCACAGCAGACAGCTCACAGCAATCTAACTCCTTCTTAGGCATTTTATTCACTCAGAGTAATCAAGCAGCTGATAGCTGAACTAGCCCAGCACCACAAAGGCAACTAATTATTTTTGAAAACTGAATAACGTGCTTAGTGGCAGCACTTAGTCTACTACACAAGACCCTGATCAATGAGAATGAACTGCGACTTCACTTTACTCAATACTGAGGTCAGGAGAACAAACCCTTGGGCAAGCTAAGTACTGAGGGAAAAGGACACTTTAAAAAACACTCTTACTTAATAAAATGCTATCTCTACAGTACCAGAATATGAGGGCCTGATTCTGCAAGGTCATGAGCAACTAGGAATCTCAGCACCTCACAGGAGTAGTCCCTCATATGGCTAAGCATCCCCCTTCTCCAAGAAGTTGCATCATTTTCCTAGAGTAGTGATTCTCCAACCAGTGGTACGTATACCCCGAGGGTATGCCGAGGTCTTCCAGGGGGTACATCAGCTAGATATTTGCCTAATTTTACAGCAGGCTAAATAAAAAGCACTAGCGAAGTCCGTGCAAACTAAAATTTCATACAGACAATGACTTGTTTATACTGCTCTATAGACTACACTGAAATGCAGTACAACATTTATATTCCAATAAATTTCTTTTATAATAATGTCCTGTGCCACTTCTGTATTTTTATGTCTGATTTTGTAAGCAAGTAGTTTTTAAGTGAGGTGAAACTTGGGGGTACGCAAGACAAATCAGACTCCTGAAAGGGGTACAGTAGTCTGGAAAGATTGAGAGCCACTGTCCTAGAGTACTTCACAATGTGCTGATTCACATATCTCAATTATGGGCCACAACTGGCTCTTCATTGCTCTGGCAATGAAATCTGCATCCACTCAGGCTCCTTTATACTATCAGAGCTGTGTAAAAGGGGCCTTCAGTGTAAATAAGAAGCAGGCCCATTGTAAAGTGCTTCTTGCAAAACAAAACAAAAACAGTTGTGGCCTTATTCTGCCATAACTGATGCTCTGGACAATGGACTGAAGTTGTTTCATTGGCAGGAAACCCAGGTGAATCAAAGCTAAATAGAAGGTTATTCATCAGTTGTCATCATTATTTGTTGTGTGCTGGCAGTTGGCTTGGCACAGTCATATAGTCAGATCCTGAAAGGTGCGGAATCCCTTCCAAAAAGGTACTGAATGTCCTGTACTTTCATTGACCTCGGGGTGAAGCATGTGGGCACACACAACTGCCCAGAATTGAGCCGAGGTAAGATTAGTATGCACCTCAGCAAAACAAACACAGGAAGTTCCAAAAGGAATTTTGTAATCCCTGCCAATATTCATTTTTATAGTGATCTTAATATTAAACTTGCAATTGCATGCTAAATGCCAGACGAACATTTATCTTGAACGGTTTTTAAAGGGAGTGTCATTAATTGATTGAATGGAATTCTGGAAGATGTGCAACAGATAATGTGGATGAGGAGATCTTTGAATGCAAATTTTGGACTGTATGATACAGCACCGTGGTTTCTTGAATGTTGCAGTACTTGTGCATTTAAAGAGCCTGATCCTGGGAGGTGCTGAGTATCTAATGCGAGTTGCTGAGTCCCCTCAACTCCCACTGATTGCACCTCACAAGAGGCACTCAGCACTTTGCAGGATCCATCCCACAAACCCTATTGGCATGAAGTCTTGTAACAAGGGCAGCTCTTCAGCTGTACCTGAGATTTCAGCATGGCATTCAAGTTAAGGTGTAGTCTCACCCAAAGCAGATGGGGTCATAAAAACACAATGCTAAGCCATTTTAGACTATTCAAAGGAAAAAAAAACACAGATCAGGGAGGAAAATGTTGAGCATAAACTTTATACTGATTTTTATCTGGAATAACTTGCCGTTCTTCAATATCCACATGTGTAGTCACTGGGGAGTTGTCTGACCATATGTTTTTTGCTCCACATCTATCAACTAAAGCAGAGATCTGGTTGCAAAATGCAGCACTCTGGAACAGTATGTGGATTTCTGACACTCCCTCGAGCATTTTGGGCCCATAAAGCGAGGAATGGTTTACCTTGAGACTGGAGTATGTTCATCTGTGCTTTATATGCTATTACTCTGATACTGTTCATAGTATGTAAAGAAAGCCATACTAGTTATTTCAGACCAGCATTATAGAATTTCAAAAGAAACAAAAAGCACTTCTAAATAGGAATATACTAACAAACAGATATCCTTTAATCCTTCACATCACTATGATTTACCATAGCCAAACAGCACATTTGATTTACTTTATACCTCACTGAAATGCACAACTTATGCAACAGAGCCTACTGCATAATATTCCAGTCAGTCACTCAGGTAATATTATGCTGCTGAGCTATAAAATTTAGAAGCATCCTCATTATCAGATGATGAAAACATTGACAGTACGATGGCCAGACACTGTGGCAAAGCTGGTATAAGCCTATCACAGCCGTAGGTCCAAAATACTAAGATATCCCTTACACAACTATATTCATACTTTGAAGGGCAACCATGGTCCAGACTACGCAATGAAGTTTTTTTGTGTTTTTTTAAAGTACCAACTAATCTGCTACAAATAATTCTATTTCTTGTTAAGTGATTGCTATACATGACCTGAAGGTAAGAAAATTACTGGAGAGGCCATTATGTTCTCTGAGACCAGAATGAAGGATTTGGGGTTAATATAAAAAAAACTTAAATCCAGTTGCATATATTGGGATAGCAATTGCCCTAACAATGACCAAGTGCTTCCAAAGATTAGCTCTACAAATCCCTCTGACAGATAGATCCATTGAGTGAGATCCACATTTGTGAAAAGGCTGAATCTGGAATGTTTGGACAGTTATTGCAGCTCGATGAGCAAAGATATGCTGAAAATTTGACTTAGACACTTTTTTCCCACATACTATAACTTTAACCTACAGGCAAACTGCCTAAACAAGAGTAAATAATCAAACAGCTTAACTAAAAACTTTAATCAGTTTTAAGCAAACATTTCATATATTTTTCAAAATATTCCAAAAGACTGCAGAGAAATGTCATGTCACCCCTACTCTATAACACAAATGTTAAAATAAACTTAGGTTTTGGGATTTACTTTTTTAAAGGATTGCGGGTGTGTCAAATCTACTATTTGCTGCTAGGAGTGTTTAAATTTTTCAATCAGAACTGAAGACACTCCCAGTTAAATAACTTGACAACTTCAACTGAAATAGCAGCTATAATTTAGCACTTTCAGCTTATAGCCTGGTTATTGGTCACAGTTTTGGTATGTGAAGACATGATATTTTTAGCATCAATAGAATGAAAATATTGATTTACATTAGCTTCTGCCAGTCTCATGAGATTTGGGGGCAGGGGAGGTTTATAACTGAATCTATGATCATTTACTTTTTGTTGTTCAAGAATTTTTTAAAACTGCCCATCTCAAACTACTTATTTGAATTCCATTCTGCAATATTACACCATTACATATAGGGAGCCATCATAGGAAAGCAAACAAATCAACAGCAAAATCCACTGAAACGAAATTCTCATTTACAGGGGTGAACTAACCAATGGAGCTCACAAATGAAGTGGAAACAGAAACAGCAAAACAGTAACACCCAACAAGTGGACCTTTCTAATGATATGGCACTATTCATCTTTAAAACACAGCTCACTGGGCCAACCTATTGGACTGGTAGAGGGGAGTTGCAGGTGGCAGGTGTGCAGCTATTGGGGGAATAGGGAACTTATGGAGGTGGTCTCCCTGCCCCAACCAACCATATGTGAATTTATGTCCAGTCTCTCTCATGGTGGGTGGGTAAGTGGTGGGACGTACTTCAGCTCTATAACTGCAGTAACACTCCGGTGCCTCCAGCAGGAGGGAGAATTGAGATGGGACAAAGGTTCTTAAATTCTTTTGAGAGAGACTGAGGTTGGTCGTCCAAGGTGCTCAGCACTCTGGCCCAGAAAAGCACTTAGCCCCATGCACGTTAAGCAAGTGAGTGTTCCCCTTTAAATCAATCCTTTTGAAATCGATGTAACTACTCCCATGCTTATGGCTGAGAATTGGCATAAGTCTGCTTTGCTGGATTGGGGTCAGAGCACTCAGCACATTGCAGGATCAAGCCTTCCCCCTGCTGCTGGTGTGAGGAAAGGGAATTCTTTGTCCCCAAGAGCAGAGTCTTCTCTCTAGCTTCTCTCTCTGGCTGACAGCTCCATTTCAGAGCTGTCAGCCAGGAACTCTCTCCTCAGGGTGCACAAATCTCTTCTGAAGCTGCAAGTCAGTCAGCAGAGCTGTTGGAAATACAGTACACATGCACAGTGCCTCTCCTAACTAATCATCAAATTGCCATATAAGACAGTTGGTTTTAAAGGTGGCCATGATCTCCGACCTTTGGAAGGGGAAGGATGTGGGCTGCCAATGACTTCTCAGGGAGTTTGCCGCTGTAGGGACCTCAGGAACTGGCCTTGGAGTAGGGACTGGTTCAGATAAATAATTCCTTATCCCTAACCACCAAAAAGCTAAACCAAACCTTTCCTTAAATCTGAAATGGTTGATTAACTTTTGTTTTAAACTTATTTTTCATTTTCATGTCCCTCTGTGCTTCTGGGTTTTCTTTGAGACCAGAAGCAGGAAAGCTGAAATACACCTCAAAAGACTAATCTTGAAGCATTTCTGGCTTGACTGTAAGCAAGCAGTATCAGAATTTCTACAGCAGACATTATGTCCATGAGATTTCCTGACCAATTTTAAAGGCACAAAAGGCTGAGATAAGTCTGGATTCATTTTGGATGAGTATAAATTCTGGGGTGCTTACCTAAACTGAACTCAAAACATTTTGAAACTCCTCCCATAATTAGAACAACATCAAACAGCTACAAGTATCAACCAATATAAAATTCAGTCTAATGTAAAATTGTATTCAAGTCATCAGACAGAGCCAACAATACAAACAATTCTTACCTAAGAAAAGGAAGACAAAAATTTGTAAACTGAAAGAATACAAACATAAAATTATATCCTCAATGATATATTTTTGGAAAAGAGCCATTAGATAAGAAATGTTGTCTAGTTCACCACCCTACCACTTCAGGGTTGCTCCCTGCAGCAGTGTTCTTAACCTGGGGGTCATGACCACCCACCCCATCCTTCCGATGTTGCTAAATGGCTAGATTCAGCTAGGTTAGTACTTGGAGGGGAAGGTTAGGATCATCCTGGTACAGACAAGGAGGTCCCAGTATGGTAAAGATTGGAAACTGCTGCCCTATTATATATTTTCTAGTACATTTCCTACTCTAGTTTAGAATACTATATTGAACAAGATAGCTAGTATGTATATCATCTCCCTCTATTGGATAGAATCAGAACTGCTGCCAACAGCTAATGAGAGTTTCCTTTAGCTTAAAGTCTAGGAGTCTGTATTCTTGGAGGAGGATCTAGGTTCTGCATAGGTTTTTACTGTGAAGTTGCAAGTAGCTTTGATATGTAGCAGTGATAGTCATGAAGTTCTAAGTGGCTACAGATTTCTTACACTGTGATAAGAGAATACTGCAGTAACTAACTGCTGACAAGGGGTTTCTGCCTAGTCCCGCTCTTCTCCAGCGTTATTGGTGAAAAATTGACATCTACTGCCATGTACACTGAATCCCTTCATCTCTTTAAATCAAGTCTCCTAGCTTCTCGAAAGGACTTCACTGGGGCAGCAAGTGCCAAGTTCTGAAACCACACCCACAACAAAGCTATACTAAGAGGATTTTTTTCCTTTTGACACACACCTATGCCCTAAGATTCAGAAACATGAAGCAGCAAGGTTGCATGGTCCATTCCCCTTTCCCTTCATAACTCAGGGTCCCCTCACCTCCAGCAAAACTTGATATTTATAGTCTAAGGGAACACATTTGTAACAGCCAAGCCAGGCCAGGCTGGGGCTTTAAAACTCAGAAAGAACTACAGGTGTGTGTGTGTGCAGGGGAGAGAGGGGAAATTACACAGATTTTATTTATTTATTTGTGCCCTTGAATTGTATGTGAAAGTTAATTTGCGGTGTTGTTCACATTACTGTACTACAGTACAATAAAACACACCATAACAGTCACAGGTCAGATCCTATGTTTTAATTGTTTTGGACCAAGCCAGAGTTTGTTTCACGTCTCATTGTATAAACAAGTGACACAAATTTGTGACATTAGGGAAATTTTAAAACTTTAGAAGGCGAAGGACAATCACTTAGAGGCCATGATCTCACAGAAGTCTTATCTGAAGTGATTTTCTTTCTTTACTGTTTATTTACATTGAAAATAGCATTCCTAAAAGATAAAATCCTGGACAAAACCCAAATGTTGACCCCAAAACCCCAATAAAATAAAAGAAAAACTGGAAAATTCAACTATATACCCGTTTTATTTATTTCAGCTTCTTACTGTTCTCTTTAGTCCTGAGTCTTTTCTCCTTCTTCCACTTTCTGTCCCCAAACCAACTTTCATGTGAAAAAAAATTACTAAGGGCTGCAAACTACACCATTAAAGTCAGTGGGAGTTTTGACATTGACATCTGTGGAAAAAGGATCAGGTTTTAAGTGTGTTGAACCATTTAGGACCTTATCCTTCTGATTCAGATATATTGTGTACCCTACAAATCATCTTATGTGTCTCATGGAATTTATATTGTGCATGGGTATTTTGCCTTCAGATGTTCATAAGCCCCAAGGACATACTGGTATGAGGATGGGGTTTTGATAAGAGATATAACACTCGAGCAAATTCAAATATTTGCATTTCAATGGATAACCCCAAATTCCACTCACAGAGTTTGTGCTGGCTCACAGACCTCCTGCCAGCTCTTAAGCACATGTGTAACTTTACGCACATGAGCAGATTCATTGATTTCAATGGGACTACTGAGATACAAAAGTTACAGAGCGCGCAAATTGGGAAAACTATACAGAGTATAGAGAATATCTTTCTAATCCATTCTCTCGCCATCTTTTTCCTTTGGTAATGAGCAGGGAGTAAGATGTAGCATTGACTATGATGAGGATGAACATATGCGTACAATAAACACCAGGATCAGAGATATATGTGCTCATGCTTGTTCTTAGGATGCCATCACAGTTCTCTGGCACCTCATCATCACATTTCTTTCTTTTCAGTCTGCTGCAAAGCATAACAAGGAATCCAAACTACTGTCAAAGGTACAAGCAGTAAAAGTTCCATTTCATATTTTTTGTACAGGAAACTGAACATATAACTGAACGGATAACAAATAATATATAGCAGTTTCTCTAAAAAAATCTGTAGCAGAAGCAGTCAAAGACTGTATGAACTTCGAAGCTTAGAAACAGTTAATGATAGAAATAAACAGTGACAATGAAAAACAGAGCTTTGAGATGAAACTTGAAAATTGTAACATTTTAGATTTATTGCTTTGTTATGGAACTGGAATAGCACTGTAACAAAATGCACTTTTAACAGATGATGCCCTTCCACATTTTTTCATGTAGATTTATATTTTCTTCAAAGACTTATGATTATGCCTTTAAAAATAAAATTAATATCAAATCCCTATGAAATCTGACATTTTTAATCTGTGATTTAATTCTCTTTCTGTTCTTTAGTGAAAGCAGCCACAAAGTACAGAATTCTTCAAGGGGAATGAAAACAATTACAATTTTTCATTCCTTTTTTTCCTAAACCATGTTTTGCCCCAGCAGTGATCTCAGTCATCATTAACTGATACCAGCACAGGACATATTCCATAACCCCTCATTTTGTAGTTGACTGTCTTGCACCAGACCCTGCCAACCTAAATCACAGAGTTGAGAGTTTCTTCCTAAACTTAAGCCTCGATGTAAACAGCCAAACAGACTGACAATCTTCCCAAAGGAAGGCAGGTGATGTTGTCACCATTGCCTTTCCCTTCATGTTCATGACACAGGAGGGGGGAGATTTAGTTTATGGCCAGGGCTCCATAAGTGCCCCACTGACAAAGGATGCTATGTTGGCATGCTGCATCCATGGCCAAAGTGCCTTCCTGGACTTAGAGTCCCAGTATGCACAGCGGAGATTGCAGTTACGATGCATTGCCACAGTCTCCTCCACAGAGGGCTCTCTATAAATCAGCACAGATTTGTCCCAGCATGTTCCAGACAACCTTTGGGTCTCATGGTTTACACAATCATCCTTCCCAGAACACTTCAGCTCATCAGACAAAAGGACAGATGGACAGTTTTGGATATTTATGAACATTTCAGAATGCTTATCCAGGCTCAAATGCCAATCCTTTTGAGGTGGATTTATAAATACTACCATGCCCCTTGAGCACCAAGTAGTACACTAAGGGAAAATTGACTAAATTGTTGTGACAAAAACATCCGTATCTAGAAACTTGGAAGTATTTTACCACATAGTATAACATAAAATAAGGAGAAAAATCATTCATTTATTTTTGAAATCTATTTTGTTTTTGTTGAACATTCTACATGTAGCTGGAGATTAGCCAAATGGGGATATTTTATAAATTAAAAAATAAGTCAAAATACTCTCACTTTTCAGAGTGTTTTCCTAGGACACCTTGATTGCTGGATTGATTTAACACTACCTGAGGTAGAACAGAATATGTATAACTACACTCAGGTTGTTATACCAAAAAAGCACTCAAAGAGAAATAAAGGCAGCTTGGATTACTACCCCTTATACATTTGCTTTAAGTGTAACTGGAGGCCAATTTCATTTTCAAACTCAAACTTGCTCTGCTGTCAATAAAATTAGCAAATATCTTGATATGATCTATTTAGCGGTTCTGATACATACATATTAATACATGTTTTTCAAGTAAGGAAACCATAGCACCATTAAAACTAAAAATACCCATCATTTATGTAGTCACATGGGATCACCAGGGTCTGTTTTTTCCCCCCTTTAGTTTTTAATAGCAGATTTTTATGACTTCAGTTCTACCTGATTGCCTCAGAAGAACAGAAACTTTTACACACTCTGGATTTGTTCAGCATACTAGAGCTTCATTTAGAGTTAACATGTGACTCAGCTGATGTTGATAGACATAAATGTGGTCTAAAGTAGATTTCCACATTTATTCTGGAACAGATGTTTTACCCTTTTTGTGTCCCTGGACACTGGCAATTTCCATAGAAATTCAGCTTAGAATGTAATAACAGCTGTGTGTCTAAAACATGTTTTGTGCAACAAGTGTATCTTCCTTTTAGCCAGAACCACCACGCAATATTGCTGAGACAGAAATGGGATTTTATTTTACCAATTATTGAGGAAAAACTGTTGATCAAGTTCTTTAAATTTACAAAGATTTGACCAGAGATGAAGCAGATGTGTGTTCAATTCTTCCTATTAACAACGGGAACTCACATCATAAAAATGACACTTCATTTGCTAAGAACAGACTAATACTCTGCAAAAATAATGAAGACTTGATGTGCTTGTATATAGCACTTTTAAAACTTATTAAAAAGTAGTATTTTAAGAAAACCATATGGCAATCTTGTTAATTCAATATTACATCCAATATATGATTTATACAAATATTTTCTGGCAAACTGAAATTTCCCACATTTGTACCATAAATTGATTAAATATGGATATTTAATTTTCTGTAACCGTTTTCCTGGGCAAGCATCAGGGCAGCAATATTTACTTTGAGTCAACTTTATTAGCAAGTACAAAACCCCATCTGACAATTTCCCTTCCTTCAATTTCTGTTACAGTGGGATCCTTTAATTTAAAAGGCTAGAGATAACAGGCTCTTTTGGAAGGATTAAGATAATTGGTCTCGATTTTCTAATTCCTTTTATGTAAATCACAACATTGTTCATTTATTGCCTTCTCACCAACTTCCTAGTTCTTTAGCTGTCTCGAATGAAGCCTTTATTCTCAAGCTTGGAGCTTGAGATTCTGCCATCAGATCTGTACCAAGTATTCGTGGTAAATTCAGTGACTGATGGTATGATGATAGCTTTTTCATGTGTCCCTCAAATTCTGCCATCTTTCAAAATGTTTTCATCTGAAAGTCTTTTCATGACTTTGTCCACATTTATGACTATTGAACAAGAAAAGTGGAAACTGCCAATATGCCAACGTTCTTTGTCGCTAGCATCTTCCGAAACCAGACTCAGATCCGATTTATGTTGCATACTTTGCCTCCTGAGATGCTTCACCAACAAAGAGCTATTGAGGGCAATTGTAATTTAAAACCTTCTTAACCTTTACCTACAAAGCAGCAAGTTTGCAGAGATTTCTTTTTGTACGAGTCTCACACTGAAATCTGTCACTCTGGTTCACTGTTGTAAAACTAATCAGGAAGGATGTAAGTTCCTAGACTCAGACAAGTTTTTGTGTGTCCACTGAAAGGTCAGAGATAACAAGGCCACAGCTCATCTAAATCAGCAAAGCTCCATTGAGTTCAATTCCAATTTACACCAGCTGAGGATGGGGCTCAATTGTTTGCAAAAGAAAGTGAGCTAAGGGAAGCCATGTACTCTATTACCCATGAAAGTGTAAAGAACAATGAGATATGAAAAGCAAATAATATGGATGTTCTTTGTAAAATGTCTACTTCTAATCTGTTCTCTTTCTTCTCATAGATCTTCCATTGCTTCACTGACTGATCTAATTAACCTTTCAAAGAAAAGGCAATAAAACACAAAGCTAAAACCTTGGATTCACCCCCAGGTATGTCATTATAAGAATAGTTTAACAGCAATACACTAGAGATGACAATAAGATATACGTGGGTTTCCATAAGATTATAATCTTCCAATAATTATTGGAAATATACATTAATTACCTGCAATAGCATAATTATGTTTCTACCTTAGACTTCTGTACAAATAGATTATTTATCAAACATTCATTTGATAAAAATAGGGCCTAAGAGTTAATCCTAAAACACATTATTCAGCGACAAACCTAGAAGATTTACCTGATCTTTGCCACATCTTTTAGAAGTGACATCCTATCATCCAGGATTCTCCATGTAGTAACATGACTTGAGATTAGTTGTTGGTACACATTGGAGTTTCAGGAGAACAGCAATTATAAGAGTCCGATAATTAAAGCTGAGAATGGCAGTCACCATTACTAAGGTCAACAATGCTATATATTGTAAAGAAACAGTGAAGAAAATTATTCTATGATTGAAAGCCATAACAAGAGGTTGTGGCTGAACAACATTTCAAGATCAAAATATATAAGTAAATACAAAGAAAATAAGGCAGAAGTATTGATCAATTGTGTAAAATTATAAAAATACTGGGAAAATACACAAAAACTCTGGGTGAATTGTTGGAAACTAATGAAAATTTTCCTCTGGATTCAGGTCTCAGGATGGTTCTCTAGGGTCTCTCTCTTTCTATTTCTCTTCAAAACCAAACATTTTTGCATTTTTTCCTTGTGCAATATTATATAATGCTCAGCAATGGAAATCTAACAAAGTACCTACATTATTTGAATGGATTTCAGAAATTGTACTGGTGCAAACAATGAAGAAGTTTATACACTGAGCAATAACAAGGCTTAAAAAAATTAAATCCTTGACTAGCTACAAGGGTAGTAAACATTTTGTTTCATTCTACTTCCTGTTCTGTCTTAGTCTGAAGCAGAAGAAATCATTTTTTTAAAGTATGGATTAAAATATGATCATATTTAATCTCATTAGGAAGCTACTAGGCAACTGAACTCCACTCAGTCAGATTCTCTAGCGTAGATCTTCTGAAAGACAAATACAGTATCGCATAAGTTACATGAATCTTTGTGCTCAATGGCACTCCCACAAAAGCTTCAGAGTGATCCATGCGGATCCTTAACAGGACAAAATTGGAACCTATGCTTTGTTTTACTTCTGAAGCATCATTTGGGATCAAACACAGTATAATTTTGAATGAGAGGGTAGAATAAGTTTACAGGAAAAAAACAGGCACAGTAGAAAACTGCAAGAGTTCTGTGTGGCTCAAAAGGTTGTGTCTCTCCCCAGCAGAAGTTGGCCCAATAAAAGATATAACTGCAGCCATCTTGTCTCTCTATTACATGTTATGATAGAAAAGTAATCATCTTCTTAGTGAAGACATTCTTGGTTCTCAGATAAACATATATTGCATTAAAATGCTAGGCAGAGCTGTGCACTGTAAGACATACAAAGAGCAACTTCTACTAAGGCAAGTTTGGCACAGCCCATATCCTGGTCAAGGAGAAGTTCCATTATGGCTCAGCTGGTTACACTGCTGCCTTACAGATCACAAGGGTCCTAGTTCAAAACTCAGCTGCTGTAAGGTGAAGGACATGCATATAGCAAGTCCAGCCACCAGATGAGGTCTCCACTAATTAGTTACATCTGGTCACCAGCAGACACAACATGCATTATTGTAACATTTAGCAAAGTGATAATGTTACGATCAGCTGGAAACCTCTGAAGACAGACAAAGTTTTGCCAGATGTAGTGGAAGTCAGCAGTGCTATTTGCTTAATCACATACATATGTGGTACAAAGATACAAAAGAAGCCAGGAGACTTGTAAAACTGCATTCACAGGGATAACAGGAAGGTAAAGTGGTGATGTGTTTGACCTCATCCATTGTGGTCAGTTAAGTAATAGTGAATTCAAGGACAAGTTTTAGTTTCATGTGCCTATATAGCAATGAAGCATTTTGAGATGGAAAAGTAAAACAAAGGGACTGATTCTGCCCTAAGATGTGCACACTTCACCAAAGAATGGAATAATCCATGCATCAGAGGAGACCTCAGAGGCCTCTGCACTAAACTGAAGTTTCACCAGAATATTTCTGGCCTCTACAAAGTGAGTAAATGTTTGGTTAATGTGTTACAAGTCAAAGATCCCCAAACGAGGTGTGCTTAGACCAGAATAAGAAGAGGTTATTCTTGTATTCCATTTTAAATCTAGAATTTCAGAAATATCTTTCTCCAGTGTCAGCTATGCCAAACTTCTGCTGGAATAAACAATGCACAAGAAGCTTCTTGGGAGCCCAGTTTTGAAGTCTTTGCTCAGATAAAATTACCAATGAATAGAAACTAGCAGTCTTTAAATCATGATTTGACGACTTCAGTAACTCAGCCAGAGGTTATGGGTCTATTACAGGAGTGGGTGGGTAAGGTTCTCTGGCCTGCAATGTGTAGGAGGTCAAACTAGATAATCACAATGGTCCCTTCTGACCTTAAAGTCTATGAATCTAAATTTTGCTTGATTAGGAAGTTAGGAATTAAAAAAGCACAGGGAATAGGGATCTGTCTGCATATAACTGCACCCATCATCCAGCTAAATCAGAGATCCAAAGGCAAAATCCAGTGCTTTTGGATAATCATGTGGATTCGTGACTCACACTCTATTTAGAGGACTGGGCAACCATGAACTAGTAACTGAATTAGCAATTAAGCGACAAATAATTTTGTTGTAGGTGACATGCATCCATGATCACCTGAAGATTATCAACCAACAGGAACATCACAACTCCGTAGGGGGAATTCCCAGAATTCCCGTAGAAAAGGCCCACTACCCACAAAGTGTAGTAGCATATTTAGGTGAACCAGGCTTGGATAAGCCACTGCCATTTACCTGGTGGTGAGGCCACTTGCTGGACTGCAGAGTAAATCCATGGCTCTTCTTCCCACCCATCCTATCAGCGAAGCACTTGGCACAAAGCAAGAAGTCACTGCTGCTTTCCTCATGAGAGGAAAGGGGAAGATGAAGAGCGAATGAGTTTCTTGAAGCACAGCAAGAGGAAAGCTGGGGAGTAGAGGGGTTGAGAAACAGCTTGGGGGGGTCAATCAGAGAACAGAGGTGCTGAGACGCCACTGCTCTGGAAGAAGAGAGCAGAGGGGCCATGGAGTTACTGCTCCCTTCACTGCAGGGAAGTTTTTATTTGGCAGTTTAAGTTTTCGTATTAATTCAAACCAAAAACACAATGCAAAACAGAAAGGGTACGTCTAGACTGCAAAAAAAACGCCCACGGCAGTGAGTCTCTGAGCCCGGGTCAACTGACTCAGGCTTGCGGGGCATATACTCCAGGGCTAAAAATAGAATTTAGATGTCCCCCCTCAGGCTGGAACTTCGGGTTCTGAAATCTGGTGGGTGCGGGTGGGTCTCAGAGCCCGGTCTCCAGCCTGACAGGGATCATCTACACTGCTATTTTTAGCTCCACAGTGCAAGTCCCAACAGCCCACATCAGTTAACCTGGACTCAGACTCACTGTCGTGGGTTTTATTTTTGCAGTGTCACTGTACCCAAAGGCTCCAAACCAACCCCCCAATAAAAGATTCCTTGAGCCTCTGTGAACCAAAAGCACTGAGGACAAAATTTTCAAACCAAGGAGCCTAAAGTTGGGCACTTAGACAAGTGGCCTAATTTGAAGAGGTACTGAGGTTCCATAGACATTGATCGCTGAATCCTGTAGTACAGATTCAAGGGAGGATTATACTGGGTGACTTTTCCTTGTAAGGTCTGATGGATAGGATTCAATTTCTATAGAAACCAACGTATTACTGAGCCCCTCTTCGGAGAATTTATACAATAATCCATCAAGTGACATTTTGCAAACAGCTTGCTGAAAATCCAGATATTTTAAATGTATAAATTAAAAATAATTATACCTCATTAAATAGCCAAACTAGGGACAGTACCAAAAACATTAATAAAAACAGCGAAGATCTATTAAATTTACTAGTACTCCTAAAGAAAACCAACAAAACAAAAAAAAGTGATTAATCTTGCTTCATTCATTTTGCAGTTGAGTTAGTTTCAAATAGGGATTCCAAAGTTACTGGACAAATTCTATTCATTAAGGGAGTAGCTTTCTGTCTTTCAGAAAACAAATGATTGATTCAGAACAGGCTCAGCCCTTAGTGGATTTTTCTGACTGTCTTTTATCATTCAAGGTCAGGTGCGTTCCAGTGCCCTCGAACCTTTTCTTGGAAGCTGCCCTGCATGCCTGAACTGCTATGTAATATGTTAAAAGTCAGTTATACTTAAGTACATGAGCAGTAGACTCAAATTCTAAGAAATACATTTTTACCTAAATCTTATAAATAATACTTCTGCCCAGATCGGGGACAGGCTAATGTTACAGACACAGTGAAATTAATTACAACAGCTTTCCAGTGAAAGAATAATTTCTTGATGAAATAATTAGGCTTTGGGTTACACATTGTAAAATCATCACAGAATAACAATAATGAATTATATTTCTTTGGCACCCATCCAGTAAAGTTTCAAGACGCCTTGCAAAACACACAAGACCACAATCTGTGCTCATTTACAACAGACTGCACTTCAATTACTTCAGTGGCATTACTCCAGATTGGCACCCATGTTATAAATACAAGTTTGGTCCTCACAACAGAAAATATAGAACAGCTTGAGAAAAAAGAACTGGTTCAGAGGCATTAACATAAAACATACAAACCAAACAGAACACACACCACACAAAATAATAGTTAAAAAAATAAAATAAAAGACAAACAGCTATGCCAAGCTCCTTCTAAGCTGCCATCCTGTGACTAGTGTTTCCCTGATCCCCAAACCCAAATGCTGCATGGAATGTGCTGTCCGTACCATGGTTGGAATTTTCAAAGCTTCAGGTCTGAGAGCCTGAATTTGTATTTGCACACTTTGGCACACATGCAGATTTTCTAATGCTCTACTGGGCTTTGAAAATCCAACATGACAAGTGCCCAGGAGTTGTGTGGCCCAAGATTGAGCACCCAGGTGAAATCAAAGCCAGAAAAAGGGGTTTGAAGACTGATTTGAGTTCTGCAAGACGAGCGCCCTGATGTTTTACTATCACTGTTCAGTAAGGAAACTTGTTTCCATTAGCCCTGCTGTGCTACATCGCACAGTAATGTGTTTGTGAATATTGGCACTTGCACTGTGGCAAATAAAAAACGATGCTTGTCAGTTATTTTGCTGTGTTTTTATTTACAACTTGAAAGAGTTACATTTTTCCTGAAATTCTTGAGCTCTGTCCACCCCCCCCATGGCCAGGGCCTTTATTCTAATGATTGAGTTTCACAAATGACCCCACTTCTTTGTTTTGGAAAGGAACACCACCGTACAAGAGCAAGATCCAATTATCCTATGTTCGTTGTAAGCAGCAGGAAGCTATTGGCCGGTAGGAGCAGAGAAGCAGGGTCTGGTGAGTTGAAAATAGAGGCCCATACCCAGCAGCAAACAACTGTATGTTTCCTTGCAGGCGAACAGCTGTCAGAAACAGATCAATAGAACAAGCCTCTCCCACCACAACCTACGTCTTGCCAGCCATTTGGGAGCTGCTCTTCAATATGGTTAATGGATGTCTTGCAAACTTGGCCCTAGATCTCCTCAAGAGGCTGATATTATAAGTGGATGGGGAGGGGTAGCATCACATGAAGGTGTAGAACAATGCTGGGAATTGTTTATTTCTACAAGCTTTCACCATGTTCTCTTTCCCCTTTACAGTGGGACCCCAGTGCGCAGCCTGAGCAGACAGTCTGCCCCTTGGGGAGTTCTCCAGAAGCTCAGGTGCAAGGAGGGGGAGCAACTCCTTATGACTGATGTAGCTTCTACACCACTTGTGTGACTCCATTGTGCAAGGAGAATCTGCACAGCCATGGATTTACAAACTCTGTTCCCAAATCCCTGGCATGCTGTGTACAGATTCAGCCTGCACGGAGCAGGGCTCTCTGATGTGCCAGTTCAGAAGGCAGAAGCTTACTGGTTCAGCAACACAATCTGGCAAAAGAACATCACCCCAGCGCTCTACTCTTTTTGCTGGCTCACCATTAGACACTGGGTCCTACCCTAGGTTCTAGTGCTTATCTTCAAGCTGTTCATGGGATTATCCTGAGTTAACTGAGGGACCATCTTCCCCAGTGTGCATATAACCTCCCATGACAGCTACCTTCCACCTGAGTATGGAATTGTGTGAAGAAGACGGAGCTTTCTCAGTGACTGGCTCATGAATCTCAAACTTACTCTCAGAGAAGCAAAATCTACTGCTTTACCAAAAGGCTTCTAACACCACCTCAGAATAAAGCAAATAAGCAAAGAAAACCAAAGAAACTCCAATCCCAGCTGACTGGAGGCAGGCGAGAGAGAAAAATAGTTCTTTGTTTGCTCCAGGTATGAATTTGGGCTTTTCCAAACCCCGTCTTTTAGTTCTAAGACTGGGGTTTCTAGCAACCAAAATGGCATTGTCCATTGTGGGATACAGCATGCTTAAATTAATGGGAGGCGAGCAGCCGTAATGAAGGTCATCATTGTGGTAGAGGGAGAAAGCTTAGAATACCAGAAACAAAAGACTGAAATACCAGCACTAGTACACCTGCCCATAGCTGGGATCTGCTGTCTCTCTGTGTGTATATACGCAGCCAACTGTATTTTCCTTCAGTGCTCTACCCCACCTCAAGTGTTTTGATCCCAAGGTTACTGAAATATAAATTCTTCATTCATGTGTTTCTGTCATTTGTTTATGGCATACAGTGTATTCTATTATATATATATAATTATGCTGCATATTTACAGCTCTAGTAGAATCATTGACTTATGTTTTATTCTGGTTAATGTTATTCTGGTTACAAAATAAGAAAATCTGAAGTCTGTAGCACAAGCCAGACTTTTACAGCAGTGTCTTGCTAGCAGCTCCGTTCTTGCTAGCACTGTGCCTTTCCTATCATCCCGAGAGACAAATCCAGCATTACATGCCTATAAGCAAAACCAACTGTGTAAGACATTACATTTATCCATTAGAGGTTAGCAGAGGGGATATTTTGGTGCTGCTTCACAGTAACAATTTTAAGGTTAAATGAACGAATTAAATTTAATTTTATAAAACTGAAGAGACACTTTAAAAACTTTCCACCTTGGGGCACCAGAGTTGTTGTTGTTTTTAAGAACAGGAGTGTGAATCATCATTCTAGCCATGCTGCACTCCGCTTGTGTTAAAATACTTCAATGATGTTATCATCAGGGATAGTAGTTTTCCATGATGAAAAATACAAAATTCTCAGGTTTAAAAAAAAAAAAAAAAAAAAAGCAGCCCACCACATAAAAATCTTCATTTTTCCATGATTAAAATGAAATCTGACAGCCCAACCCCATAAGATTCTCTGTAAAAATGCAAATTCTGCATTTTTCCATGGAAAAATGCATTCTAGTATCTTTGGTTATCATATATTTCTTTACCTTATGGTGCCCAAAAGCTTCCCAGTAAAATGTTCTTTTTAGTATGTATAAGTATTGGTTTATTGGAGATACCTAAAGAAAGAAAGGAAATCCTCATTGCATTAGAACACTTTCAACATGAAGAGTTTAGTTTTTTACAACAGTTTAGGCACACTCTGGACCTTTTAAAAGAATGCTCAGGGTGGGTATAGAGAAAGCACACTTTGTGAAGACAGGCATCAAAAAAAGCATGTTTAAAAGCTGGACAACTATGAAATTATACTGCACTTAAAAGTGGAGTGGTACCTAAGCAAAACACTTATCCAAACTTGCTGCAAACTTTGGGTGATGGGAGTTCAGATTCCAAACCAGGATCCAGACCCAATGCTTATGGCTGGCCCAATATAGCATTCCTGTCCATAAAGAAGAACTTGGCCTTCAAGCCTCAGCCATGAGAGAAGAATCTGAATTTTGAATTCTCCAAAGTTTGGGGCTTCAACCAAAACTCTGCATCTCATTACCCTCCAACTTTTAGATTTGAATTTTAATGTGAGGATTTAAAGCCAGCTTCTGCATTGTGTACAGGAATTCTGTGATTTTTTCTAAATTCAGCAGCAATACCTGGTGACAGTAGTTACTCTTTGCTGCAGAAATATCCTTACATATGCTAGCATAGCAGAATGAATGAACCTGGGGCTTAATATAGACCTCAGTCCTCATCACACAATCATCTACATAATTCCAGGTGCTTTGTTTACAACTAAGCAAGGCTAGTTAACTCATGAACTGTAAACAATACAAGGGTTTGGCAGAGGAAAACTTCAAGAATTTAATTGCAAACAAAAAGGAATAGTGATAAGAGTGGCTAATATTGAAATGAATAGTTGCAGCAAACAGGGTGAGTGAATACGCCATGGAACTGAGGAAAAGAATAAAATTGCCAAAATACACACTGTACATTGTGAAATGCATTAAGGCATTTTACTACTCAAAAAGAAAACACTTCAATCAGCGAGTGACTAGATAAAGACCTCACTAAACAACATAGTCCTTACCTTGGTGTGTTCAGCAGAATTATTGTAATGTAATTGAAAGCATTTGATCCAATCCAATTTAGGAAGAAGTTTAAAAGGTTATGCTGTACATGTGTTATGACTGCAAGCTGGATGAAAAATCCATGTTTATTTCATTCTGTTCATGAATTGTTTGCATGATTGTTATGAATTTGTTTGCTATTCAAAACAGTTTGAGGAATGTTTCATGCAAACAAATTTCAGTTTATGATTTGCACTCACTATGTTTCCTGCAACTATTCATTTCAATATTAGTCAAAGTTCGAGTTATGAGAGTGGTCACCTAAATCTGGCGCTTGTGCGTAAGTGCTTAGTCCTGTCAGCAAAGATGATGGACACATAATTTTGTCTCTCTCAATTTAATTAGTTACCCCAGTGCCATATCTCTGCCAGGTGGATCCTGAGAACACACACACTCATACCCACCTTGCAGCCTGAGTCTGCCATTGGGTACATAGATGTGCCACTTATGATCCAGAATTCCATCAGGAAGGGCAAAAGTTGAGGCAGTCTGGCCATTGGCATAGTCTAGGGCTTGGAGGATCTGAATTGTGAAGGAATTGTTGGGCAGGAGGGAACATATGAAGAGTAGCGGGTCAAGAACAGTGGTAGTCATGATGAAATTTGGCAGTTTGACTATTGTGGATGGAGCCTCTTGGTCAGGTCCACAATACTCCCACTTCTAGGAAAATGTATCTGCCTTCCCATTCCCGGTCCCAGGGTGGTAAGTCACCACAAAGTCAAACTGTGTAAAGAAGAGGAACTAGCATGCCTGTTGCTGATTTAGGTGCTGAGTTGTCTTCAGCTATTTCAGGTTCTTGTGGTCGGTGAGGACATGGACTGGAAACCTGGCACCCTCCAGCAGATACCACCATTCCTCAAAGGCTGTTTTGATGGCCAGAAGCTCTTTATTGAGAATGTCACAGTTTTGCTCCTCTGGGTGAGCGTGCATGAGTAAACAGCACAAGGGTGAAGCTGACCATCAGAGGCTGCCTTTTGGGATAGGACTGCTCCCAGCGTGAAGTTTGAGGCCCCCGCTTCTCTCATAAATGGCTGGCCTGAGTTGGGTTGAACCAAAATGGAGGCTGTGATCAATTTCTTCTTTAGGCACTCAAAATCCATTTGTGCCTCTGAGGACCAAGAAAAATGGGCTCTCTTCTGCAGGAGGGCTGTGAATGGGGCATCCACCCCGGAGAAACCCTTGATGGACCGTTTATAGAAATAGGTGAAGCCCAAAAAGCATTGCACTCCACAGATGTCCGTGGTGATGGCTGTCTCTTTGTGTGGGTCCATTGCCAGTCCTTCAGGGGAGATGATGTAACCAGAAACTCTGTGTCCCAGTCAAACTGGCATTTCTCTGGCTTGGCATACAGGCAGCGTTGGTGAAACCGTTCTAAAACATTCCATACATGCTGGTCATGCTGTGCTTGGTCACTTGAAAAAATAAGGATTTCATCAAGATAGATAATAATGAAGCGATCCAGCATGTCCCTAAATAGGTCATTGATAAAATGCTGGAAGGTTGAGGGAGCATTAAACAGATTGAATGGCGTGACCAGCTATTTCAAGTGTCCATACCAGAGCAGAAGACAGTTTTCCACTCATCTCCTTCTTGCACCCACAACAGGTTTAGGCCCTACAGAGGTCAAATTTTATAAAAGTTTGGGCAGAGTATAATCATTGTAGGAATTCATGAATCAGAGGAACTGGGTAATGGTTCTGAACTGTCACCTTATTGAGGATCCAGTAGTTAATGCAGTGCCTCAGGGATCCATCCTTTTTAACAAAGATGATTGTGGCCCGGCGGGAGTGGCGGACAGCTGAATAAACGCTTGTAGGGCTAGCTTAGCTCACATGAATAGACCCAAGACAAGACAAGACATGCCTGAACAAATAGCTGCTTAAAAAGCCCAAACAAGTAATTGCTGAAATAACTAACTAGTAAGTAAGGGAGGCAGAAACTAAATTAACTATTGCGGGTATGTTTATAATCAACAAAGTAGGTAGAAACACCCTGAACTGATAAGCTTGCTGTGATAAAGCCTTCAGTTGCCGGGCAGCCTAGTGGCTGGATCATTAGTAAGGGGGGGGGGCTTTTGGGGGACCTGACTCCTCCCTCTCCACCAGGTTCTGGCCTAAGATCCTGTGTTGAGCAACACCCTAAACAGGAGAGATGGATCTTTCTCCAAGCCGGGGTAGAAATTCAGGATCTGGGCTGCTTTCCTGGGCTGCTTCCTATGAAAGTCCTTTTAGATTGGAGTGTGGCCTGGCTGGGCCAGTTACTCTACAGTTGGGGCATACCTGCAGGCTCCCCTTGGCAGGGGAAGGCTTATTTGCCTCCAGTGGCTGTGTTGAATGGCAGATTGCTGGTCTATGCCTTCAGGCAGGGAAACAGAGAGCTCCTGCCTCCTCGCCAGTCAGCCTCTAATTGAGCCAGCCTCCCTTCTTTTCTCCCCCCTCCAAGCCTGGCATTGGCTGCAGGTATACCGGGGTGGGGCCATAGGTGCCGACTTCTGCTCCCGCCGGTGGGTGCTCAACCCCCGCTTTGCCCCTAGTCCCGCCCCCATTCCATCCCTTCCCCCAAGTCCCCACCCCCACCCTGCCTCTGGAGAGCGTGACGAGAAAAAAAGGGAAGGAGCAGTAAGTCAGTACAGAACAAAAAACACAGGAAAGCATGGGAAAAAAAGCAAAGCACAAGAGTTTCAAGGACTGCACAAGATGTGCACACAAACACAGGCCTCATCAATGCCCAGCTTTTGGTGAGTGTCACAGTATTTGTAAGAAATACCATCATTTTGCCAAAGTCTGCAACCAGAATCAACAACTGCAGAAGAGAAAGCAAAGCATGCATGCTGATGCAGTAATCCAAGAAGAGAGCACAGGCAACAGCACAGAAGAGGAGTTTATCTAGGAGCTATATCCGAAGAGGGAGGATCAGATGAATGGACAATTTCCTTAGAAACTAATGGGACTTTTATAACCTACAAATTGGACACTTGTGTGCAGGTAAATGTTGTTTCAGATATTAGTGTTGAAAGGTTGAAGAAAAAACATGGAACATGGTGACCAAACAGGTTAAACAAAGCTTATAATGGGGAACTCATTCCTACTGGTACATATGCACTAGAAATGAAGGTAAAAGATCAAATGGAATTGATAAACTTTGTGATAAAGGGAACAAATTACCCATATTGGGTTTAAAAACATGCCAAGGCCTTGGGCTAATCCAAAGAGTGCCCATGGCAGAGGAGATAAGGGACACAGGCATAGAGGAACAGCATCAGGATGTTTTTGAGGCCATAAGAAAACTAGCAATTGAATATAGAATTGAACTAACAGAGCCAAATTGTTCTACCTAGAAATATTCCTCTAAGTGTGTGTGGGGGAAGGGTGGGGAGGCAGTGGCTCAAAGAAGGATTGGATCATTTAGTAACAACAGTAGAGTAGAAGAGCCTACAAAATGGGTGTAACTCATTTGTAATAGTAGAAAAATAAAAGGATGGAACACTGGGATTATGTCTAGACTCTAAAGAACTTAAATATATCAAGAGGGAACACTTTCAGTTACCTACCAGAGAAGACATTTTTTGGAGATATGGCTGGTGCAAAGTATTTTACTACTTTAGTTGCATCATGTGGATTCTGGCAGATTCCCTTAGAGGAAAGGTGCTCCACAATATATACTTTTATTACACCCTATGGAAGATATTGCTTTCTCAGATTACTGTTTGGTCTAAAATCCACTCCAGAAGTCTTTCATAGAGCTGTGCAGCAAATAGCTGAGGGACTTGAAAGCACAAAAGCACAGACACAGGACATTCTCATCTGGGGCAGCACAACAGAGGAACATAATTACAGGTTAAAGAGAGCATTGGACAGGGCTAGATCAGTAGGCCTGAAGCTAAATAAACAAAAATGTAAATTCAGGTTCAGAGAAGTTACCTATTTAGTAGAAAGGTTAACTAACGAGGGGTATGTATTGATCCTAGCAGAACACAAGCTATAAAAACCATGCCAGAAAATAAGGAGGGAATATAGAGGTTCACAGAAATGGTTACGTTTGTTGGTAAATTTATACTTGATCTGGCTGCACAAACCAGCTACCTCTGTGCACTCATGCACTCATGGACATGGGATGCTAACCTGGACACAGAGTCTGGTAACTTAAAACAATTGATTCAGAAAGCCCCTGTCCTAAGGTATTTTGACAGCAGGAGACAGACCAGATTGTCCACTGGTGACTCCAAAGGCGGCATAAGGGCAACACTGCTACGACCATTGGAGTATGACGACCATTGGAGACCAGGGGCGTATGCATCCAGGGCTCTTACAAAAAGAGAATGCCACTATGCCCAAATTGAAAAGGAAGCTTTAGCCCTGGTGCATGGTTGTAAAAAAATTCCATGTGTTCATTTACAGAAGACCAATTGTTGCTGACAGCCCAGAATGTGACTGTTTTTTCAGCTCCAACTGTATGATTTAAACAATAGCATATAAATCAGGGAAAGGACACATTTCCAGAGCATTTAATAAAACTGTAGTAGAAAGAGAGGTGGAGTCATAGAATCATAGAATCATAGAATATCAGAGTTGGAAGGGACCTCAAGAGGTCATCTAGTCCAACCCCCTGCTCAAAGCAGGACCAATTCCCAGCTAAATCATCCCAGCCAGGGCTTTGTCAAGCCGGGCCTTAAAAACCTCCAAGGAAGGAGACTCCACCACCTCCCTAGGTAACGCATTCCAGTGTTTCACCACCCTCCTAGTGAAATAGTTTTTCCTGATATCCAACCTGGACCTCCCCCACTGCAACTTGAGACCATTGCTCCTTGTTCTGTCAGCATGAGTCAGACTGAGTGCATGTCAACCTGATACAAAAGAATTGTCCTGTCTCAAAAAGGAAGTGGAATGAAATGATAAGATGCCATAGACAGTAATTAAAGTATTTAACACAGGGTGGCCAGGACACTACATAGCATACCCATATTTCCAATTCAAAGCAGAACTGTCTGTTATTGATGGCATATTGTAGAGAGGAAATAGAATAATTATGCCTCAAATGTTACAAGCTGACATGCTCACAAGAACACATGAAGGAAATATGGGCAAAGAGAAATACTGTGTTGGCCACAAATGAACAAGGAGATAGGAAAAAACCTGTTAAAATGTGTGAAAGATGTCTAAAACACCTTTCTAAATAGGAAAAAGAGCCTGTGTTGATAAACAATGAACAGTTAAGGCCATGGTCTAAAGTTGTGGATTTGTTTACGTATTCAGGTGTTTTGATTCTGGATTATTATTCTCATTATGCAGAGGTGGTTTTATTAAAAAAGAAAACACATCAAACTATGTTATAATGCATATAAAATCCATATTTTTCAGGCATGGAATCCCTGAAATGATCATATCTGATAATGGTCCGCAGTTTGATGGACATGAATTTAAAAAATTTGATAGAGAATATGGGTTTAAGCATGTAACTCTGAGTCCCAGGTATCCTCAATCCAACAGTCCTGTAGAGAATAGTGTGACAGTTAAAAAAAACTTTTGAAAAAAGCCACTGACTCAGATACGGAGCCATATGTGGCTATACTGCACTATAGGGCAGCACCAATGCATCATGGACCGTCACATGCAGAGATATTTGGCAGGAAGTTGAGATCAAGACTTCCTACTTAAGTCAGTATTGTAATTAGGGACTACTACTAAGGTGTGTATAAGCAACATAAGTGTAAACAAAAGATGTATTATGACAGAGAGTCCAGTGTATTAGAGCCTTTGAAGCCCAGAGATGCTGTGTGGATTCATGATGGTATTTGCTGGGTGCAGGGGGCTGTAATGACTCGTGCGGTTTCCCCATGACCTCTTGAACTACAGACAAACATTTCTGAGGAACAGGAGACATCTGCAGCATCTTCCTTAAGAAGAGGGGGATAAGGAGGCAGATACTTCACTGACAGCTACACGACAATGCACTGAGAAAATCACTGAAGACCCTTCAGATCAGCAAGCAGAACAGTGCTGATTCAGTGAGTGCAGGACAGAAGTGGTGCCTTGTAGATCTAATAAACTGAGAAGAGCACCTGGAAGACTCATTAAGCAATACTAACAAAGTTATGGTATTTGTAGAGAGACAATTGGTTTGTATGTTATATTGTTTGGAATTGCTTATGCTGGAAAGGGGAGATTAGTTAGAGTATGTACTGGGCCTTTAAGAGCAGGGCACATGCTAGGAAGAACCAGCTGGAAGCAGTTTAGTGGCAACTTCATGAGCTACACAGCTAGGAGCACATGGTTCTCCTTTGTCCTACATAATTCCATTTTAGTTCTAATGAAGCCTTACTTCTAAGAGCCCAGATTGTGCCTCCTTCTTAGGAATCCATAAGACAACACAGGCATAGCAGGAGCAGGTTCCGAAACAAGGCTGGAGCAGGACAGGAGCAGGGACTGGATGCAAAATGGAGCAAGGGCTGGAGGCAGGAGCAGAGCGAGCACAACTGTGGGTGCAGTACAAGTTGAGCAGCTGCTGATCTGCTGCAGGTGCCAGGCTTATAAATAGGGCTGCTAAACCAGCAGCCAATCAGGTGCTGTGCCTATTCTGTCAGTTCTACGGAAGCGCAGCTGGGCTCACTGGTTGCCTAGTAGCGAAGTTAGTCAGGAACCAGGCCAGCCGCTGGTCCTAGTGACAAGAGGGTATTCTTGTTATTCTTGGCCTCTCTATCAAGACTATCAACTAGAGTGCCAATGACCGCTAACTGTGATGGTGGTGATGTCATTCCCAAATAGTGTACAGATTGCATAGATTAATGGAAACAGTTTTCCCTTTAAACTACATGAGCCCAAGAGGATGAAGCCTTTTCAGCTAGCATTTCACTTTGTAAATTAGGAAGGTCCATTGCCACAATCTCGCTGACAAGAAATCTTCCATTGATGACAAAGGGCTAGATTAGTAAAGGCGGCAATGTTCATTCACAGGTAAAGAAACCAACGAATTGCTGGGAAAAACTTTATTCACCTTTATTACACACTATTCATATTCCTACCGAAGTCAAGGGGCGTTCTGCATGCATTTGGCTCTCACTCACAATTGGTCTTCCTCAAATATACTCTCCGAGCTGTTGATCTGGTTTCCACAAGGGTTTCACAAAAGATGTTGTGTTTTGCAGAAAGCGCTGCAGGAATCATGTTTATGCAGTGCTCTGCTACCTGAAGACAACCAGTTGCAAGTGGCTGAACAAATTCAGTTCAGAGGAAGACTGCAGATAGGGAATGCAAGTTTGCTCATGACTCCTCCCTAAACCCTTAGGGAACTGAAATTACCCAGGCTGAGAACCACTGCCTATTTGCTGGCATGTAGAAATATGTTTCCTGACTGGAGACCATAATGCTGCAAGCAGCTTGATGCTCTAGACCAGTGGGAAATACTCACACTCTGACTATGATGTAATGAGTCTCCAGCAAAGTAAGATGATAACAGCTGAGTTCCGAAATTTATTAATTCACTGTAATGACTTCAGCTCCAGAGTGGGAACTTGTCTGGTTCCCAAGCTCTCTCCCACTAATAACTTCAGACAGAACTGGACAAATAAATTACAAATATACAATTTTAAAATTACCCAAGCTCTAGATACTGTTGCAGATTCTCTCATTATCATTAGTTACCTCTCTCATGTGGAGAGCTCTGTGCAGAGGGGAAGAAAACTTAGAACTAAGAGGGAAACATATTCAAAAATGGAAAATATATTTCATCCAATATAATAAAATGAGAAACAGACCTAAATTTATCATAAATGTAACAATAAATAACATTAAGAAAGTGAAAAAGAAGAATCTGCCAAAAATATTTAAAAGTACAATATAGTAGCTCTGAACTGGGGAGACATCAAGCTATAAAACCTAAAGAAATGGAGACAGCCCCACTAAAATGTTTTATTCTTCTTTGAAGTCTAGTGAAATATATACTCCACAACCCTGATATTCAGCAACCAAGTTCACCCATCCTTGCAAGAATCAGACAGCAAAAGGGTAAAAGTTCATTTCAAGGATGTTAGTGTATATTTGAAAGTTATGCAAAGGTATGTAAATGGATTTCTAGCTCCATTAAGAGGTCAATATAGCTTTCTCCCAATAGCTAGTCATACCCCCTACTTGCGCTTACCTATGTACTCATGCATTCCAATCCATTCTTTATAATGAATCCCATCTTTTCTCTATAAATCTAGTTTAAACTGGTAACCAGTTTTATTGCAACAGCATGCAAGTGATTTCTGCAGATGCTTATACTTTTTTATATTTATTTCAATTTAGTTAATTGAAAAATATCTCTTGTGTAGTTTTTCATTTCCTTTCTTTAAGTTTGTGAGTCAATGTAACAATTGTGCATGCGTACCCTAAAGTGGGATTGGCAAACAGTTCAACATGGGGCTTGATTCTGTTCTTACTTTCACCCCTGTAATTCCACTGATTTAAATGAAGTGACTCCTGATTTATACTGGTGTATTGCAACTCAGACCAAAATCAAGCCATGACTCACCATAGAGCAGTGGTTCCCAAACTGGGGTTCGTGAACCCTTGGGGGTTTGCGAAATGTATCGGGGGTTCTCAGAAAAAAATTCTGTAATGGCAGATGGAGCCATCCCTAAGAACCCTGAGCCCCACGGGGTGCGGGGCCAGCAGCCCAAGCCCCACGGGGTATGGGGGCCAGCAGCCCGAGCCCCATGACCATGACTTCCTGGCAGAACAAGTTTAAGCTTTGTTGTAGTCATGCGTTGTTTGCCTGGACTGCTCAAGACCCGAATGCTTGTGGGAAGAACTCTTTATTTGAGTTGTCTTCTTAAATACCTTCTTGCTGTTTCACATCTGGTACTCCTTGATGAAACATGTAGAAGGCTTAATCGAAGTGATACGAGCTACAAAAGTGAAATCTTGGAAGAGTGTTTCCATTTTCATAATGTAATAAAATTAATAATGTAATAATAAGTAGTGGGTAATAAGATGTGTCACAAAAAACAAATTATTTCCAGGATCACTGCTTCTATAATTTATGGTCAGGTAAAGGAGAAAATCCCTGGAAATATTCATTTTTAGGAGGGGGTTTGCGAGATTTGAAATTTTCGTGAAAGGGGTTTGCGGGTTGCTAAAGTTTGGGAACCACTGCCATAGAGGTAGAATATGTTTATATAGCCTGACAAAACAGGTTGAAACAACTATATAAACTGGAATGTTGGTTGAATTGTGAATGGCTCGTTTTCTTCATAAAATAACTGTATCTATTGACCTGGTGTTCTTGTAGCTTTTTTCCTATGCCAAACACATGCAGCAGGAAGTTTCCTCTGCTCTTTTGTCGTCTTCTTTGCTCCTCTCTTATTTCATGACCTCTGAGTTAATCCTTCTATTCTTCCTATTAGCAAGTTTAAGCAGGCAAACTTCAAACAGACTAGCAATGGGTCACAAGGTTTAATGGGCACACAGATAATCATCTAAATTACATTTCTGGGGCTGATGGACCAGACAGGCTTAGAGAGTAACTTTACCAGCTTTCACTGTTAATCAGCAAGGATTGTGTGTCTCAGTATATATCTGCCTTTGCTTGCCTCCCTGGGGGGGCTAGGTCATACTGACTGATTAGTAAAGGCAGCTGCATTAGCTTTCTTCTCCCACAAAGAGTGTTGTGGAGGCCCAAATGACATGAAAGGCAAATGTGACCACAGCTCAAACACCAGACACTCTCTTCTCATCATTGTGGAATTATCCACCCTCTGCTTGAAGATTATGATACTTGGCACAACAGTTGTTGCCAATTTTCATGATCTGTTAACACTTAGGAAGTCTCATACTAAAGGATCTTCTTTCACATTTATTGTGTGTATCATCAAGGGAAGAATGCAACAGGCTATTCTACATTCTCCAATGAGTTCAAGAGCAATAACTTTAGGTGGACCGTAAGAGCTACAGGAATTGCACAGTTAATAGTTAATGCTCTGGATTTCATCTTTGGAGACAAAACTTCCAATCTCTTCAGGTGGGTGGGTAAAGAGAATTGGAGATCCCGCTTTTCCTAATGATCCAGACAAAAATAATGACTTTACACACCATGTACCTGATTTTCCTCTATCTTGCAAGTTGGGTAGTCATATAGAACAGTGGCTCTCAACCTTTCCAGACTACTGTACCCCTTTCAAGATTCTGATTTGTCTCACATATCCCCAAGTTTCACCTCACTTAAAAACTACTTGCTTACAAAATCAGACCTAAAAAACCCCAAAGTTTCACAGCACACTATTACTGCAAAATTGCTTACTTTCTCATTTTTACCATATAATATAAATATTGTACTTACATTTCAGTGTCTAGTATACAGAGCAGTATAAACAAGTCAATTTTAGTTTGTACTGACTTTGCTAGGGCTTTTTATGAGGCCTGTTGTAAAACTAGACAAATAACTAAATGAGTTGATGTACCCCCTGGAAATCCTTTGAGTACCCTCAAGGGTACACATACCCCTGGTTGAGAACCACTGATACAGAAGCATAGAAATGCAGGGCTGGATGGAAGTCATCAAATCCACCCCACTGTGATGCAGCAGGACCAAATAAACCTACACCATCCCTGCCAGGTGTTTGTCCAACCTGTTTTTAAAAACCACCAGTGATGGGGATTTCACAACCTCCTTTGGAAGCCTATTCCAGAGCTTAACAACCCTTATAGTTAGGAAAAACTTTCTAACATCTAACCTAAATCTCCCTTGATGCAGATTAAGCTTATTACTACTTCTTCTACCTCCAGTGGACATAGAACAATTTATCACTGTTCTCTTTATAAGAGCCTTCAACGTATTTGAAGACTATTATCAGGTCTCCCCTCAGTCTTCTTTTCTCAAGATTAAATATGCCAAGTTTTTTTAACCTTTCTTTAGAGGTCAGGTTTTCTAAACCATTGATCATTTTTGTTACTTTGCTCTGGACTCTCTCCAGTTTGTCCACATCTTTCCTAAAGTGTGTGTGTGTGAGGGGGGGCGCAGAACTGGATACAGTACTCCAGCTGAGGCCTCACCAGTGTTGAGTGGAGTGGGACGATTACCACCCATTTCTTACATATGACACTCCTGTTAATACATCCCAGATTATTAGCCTTTTTTGCAACTGAATCACATCACTGACTCATA
This sequence comes from Trachemys scripta elegans, assembly GCF_013100865.1. Taxonomy (NCBI): domain Eukaryota; kingdom Metazoa; phylum Chordata; order Testudines; family Emydidae; genus Trachemys; species Trachemys scripta. The sequence continues at coordinate 42,561,299 of NC_048298.1, forward strand.
TTCAATTTATGATAACCCCAAGATCCTTTTCAGCAGTACTACCCCCTAGTCAGTTATTCCCTATTTTGTAGTTCTGCATTTTGCCTTCCCAAGTGACGTACTTAGCATTTGTCTTCATTGAATTTCATCTTGTTGAATTCTGACCATTTTCCAATTTGTCAAGATCATTTTGAATTCTAATCCTGTGCTCCAAAGTGCTAGCAACCCCTCCCAGCTTGGTGTCACTTGCAAATTGTATAAGCACTCATCAACTCTATTATCCAAGTCATTAATGAAAATATTGAATAGTACAAGACCCAATACTGACCTCTGTGGGACCCCACTAGATGCTTTCCCAGTGAACCATTGATAACTACTCTTCGAGTACAACTAATAGCGCACCCACCTTATAGTAATTTCATCTAGATCACATTTCCCTAGTTTGCTTAGGAGAATTTCATATGGGACTGTGTCAAAAGCTCCACTAAAAATCAAGATATATCTACTGCTTCTCATCTATCCACAACGCCAATAACCCTGGCAAAGAAGGTAATTAGGTTGGTTTGGCATAATTTGTTCTTGACAAATCCATGCTGGCTATTCCTTATAACCCTATTATCCTCCAGATGCTTAAAAACTGATTGGTTAATAATTTGTTCCACCTGTGCAAAGTAAGTGCATCTGATCTAAATTCTCCATTCAACTTACATTGGAGGTTGTGTTTTACACCCACTTTGACTATACAAAACACAAGGGAGCAGAGAATCAGGTTCTTTAGTTAGTGAAGTTTCTTTGTCAAAGAAACAGAAGCATAACGCCTGAAGACAAATAGCTTTCAAGGTGTTTATTTTATTGCCTTTTGCAACTTATTAAATGAACACAAAGCCAGACCAATTAAATTATTAGCTTAGAAATAAGCCTGAATGCCTTAAGTATACAAAACATAGGCAAACACAGCAGCGAAACTGTCAATGAACCTCTATTATGCTAAACAGCAGAGAATCTGCATAATATGTAAATGAAAGAAACAACTTGCTGTTCTTGGCCTGAATTACCACAATGGTGCCAAACACAAACTAAGTAAATTAAAGCAAAATGCTGATTTCCATATACCTGATTAGCTTTTAAAAATCCTAATTAAAAATACATAAACGTTCAGCAGGCCTGATTCTGACCCCACCCCAGTTTTACACAGGTGTAACTCTACTGACTTCGGTGGAGTTACTCTGATTTACACCAGTGAAAGAGAGAGTAGAATCAGGCTCAGAACCATTATGATTAAGTTCTATAAACCTCTATAAAAGGTTGATGTTTCAGAGGCAACCATATAGTGCTATTGAATAAAGACATCTGACTTTGGAATTCAAGTCTTGAACTTAAACCTGAATAGCAGCTAATGCCTACACAGTGTACCAGAAACAAATCAATCATCCTTACATTGTTTTGTTGCACAACCTGGCTGATTCATACAATTATCCAGATCACAACTTCTTTTTCCCTTCCTTCCACAGAACAAATTAAATAATTATAAAGTTATTATTAAGAGACAAAATTAATTAGCATGGAGAGCTCGCTCTCTCATTATCCATACTTCCTTTTATATCATCAGAAAAACAGGCCATAATCTTCTACCGCAAAATGTGATGGAGAATTTTGACTGGAATGAGGAAGCTCTGAGAGTATCAGAAGATAGATATTTTTGGAGGTGCGGTGGTTAGTGAACTATCCTTTCACCTCTGCAGATCCAAATTTAAATTTTAATATAGGCCAGCAGTTAAATAAATGTGTTAAATAAATAAATGTGGTGGGGTCATAAATCCTGACCAAAGTCCATTGAAGCCAATGGGAGTCTTTCCATGATTTCAATGGGCTTTGGATCAGGGACATAACCTCAGCCTACATTTTTCCACATCACAAAACCACCACCCAATTTAACACAAATGACAATCCATGCTCAAGAGAGGCCCTAGACTAGAATGCCTGAGATGAGGGTGAGGAACACTTGCAAAGTTGTGCCTGGCATAATGTGTAACATTAGTCCTGACCTATACCTAGCTCTGGAGAGCGATTCTGCAGTCCCTCAATTCCATGAGTACTAACATTCACATTCACTCACAAAAACAATTGAAATCCCACAAAAACATGGCTTTTCCTACAAATCAACTTAAGGTAGGTACTGTAAAAAAAATCAGCTTTGCTTAAATATGTACCATAATGAGTAGTTATAAAATTCCAGTGCATTATGCAACACACAGTAATATTACTGTATGTACTTGGTAAAAACGGTAGGCCTGAAACATGCATATTGATTCGTCTGGGTTACCTACGAGCTGACAGCTTGATCATAACTACAACATGTTGATTATTGACATAGATTTAAAATCATCTCTGATTAATGACCTTTCCCTCCAGGAATCAAATAGGTTGGGAAAAGAGAAAAGACAAAAACGGACACAATCCTTTACCCCAAACACACATTACATCTTTCTGTTTGGATGACCTTTCCCCTCTCCCCACACCCTCTAATATTTTTCATTTAAACATACCCCTGCACTTCCTGGGTCTAGACGGGATTGTGAGGGGAGATGCCAGACTCACGCTTAGCAGTACTTTCACAGTGTGCTTCATCCAAAGATCTTGAAACACTTTGCAAATATTAATGAATTAATTCTCACAACACCCTGATTATCCTCATTTTAAAGAGGAGGAAGCTGAGGCCCAGGAGATTAAGTGACAGTACATATAGAATGGGGGCTGCGGGAAGCGGCGTGGGCCGATGGATGTGCTGGCTGCCGCTTCCCGCTGCCCCCATTGGCCTGGGACGGCAAACCGCGGCCAGTGGGATCGGCCGAACCTGTGGATGCGGCAGGTAAACAAACCGGCCCGGCCCACCAGGGTGCTTATCCTGGCGAGCCGCATGCCAAAGGTTGCCGATTCCTGGTTTACACAGAGCTCTATGGTGCAGCCCAAATAAATTCAAGATTGTAAAGGGTCCCTCCTCAGTTAGTACTATCCTGTATCAGATTTGCCTCTGAAAATAGCCAGGGGGAAAGATATGGGGTCATTGAGGTGTGAGGATATGGTCTTGGGGGAAGAGGTTAGGGTGTATAAAAAATTCCACACTGCTTACCCCAGGTACTGCCCAAAGCCAGAATTCATGAGCAAGGTAGGCTGAAATTCCACTCTCCTTTCCATGGTGAGGGATCGAACTGTATGACTCAAACCAGCCTCTCTCAGACTCTCTTTCATAACCTTGAGAACAGAGCAGACTGGATACAAGTTATAGCTTGGAGCAAAGAATGCTGGGAAACAAGGACGCTTTATAAAGCCTCTTGCCCTTACCACAAGTTGAGGAGAGAGCTGGTATGAAGCAGATTTTCAGAAAAGACCCATCAGCACAATTATGGAAAAGTGAAATATTTTCTTCATTTGTCTGGTGAAATTGTGTTTTATCTTCATAAAGATTTTGAGACCAACCCCTCCGACAAAGGCCTGAGAGACTGTAGGATTTGGGAAATCCCCTGGTGTAAAGGTGATAATCAGCTTCTATGTGACCACTGTCCCTGGCGCAGGGGTTATGGTTAGGAGAAAAGGAGCATGGTGGGGCACTGCTGTGCTCTGACCAGGGCCAATCAGAGGAGGAGGGGGCAGGAGGGCCATTTGGCCTGGGCCTCTAGCTCAAAGGGGTGCCTCAAATTTAGACACTTGTTAATTTTTTGGCATTTGATAAGTTTTGCAACTTGTTTTTATGTGCATCCTTATCAGACCAAAATGTGACACTCTCTCAGCTTAGAGCTGCAAATTTAAGCAAATAAGAGATGAGATTTGGTAAAAGACAATTTTTTTGTTAACTGATGTAGATTGTCATATTAAAGAGTTAAAAATTTTCATAAATATTAATAAAAATATATTGCTTCTGATGGCACAAGATTAGACCGTGATGAACGTATCCTTTTGGATCAACTGATTATATAAACAAACCACTACTACTGGCTGGTGCTGGATCAAGTGCGTGTTGAAAGGCAGAGAATCGTTACATTTTAGTGTCTTTATAGTTTTACATCTAGTTGACTAAGGAATTCTTTATGTATGAGAATTGCTCATTATTATCTTCATATGGTAGCTAAAAGAGGTGACTGGTTGGTTGGTTGAGCCGTAGCTTGGCCATCATCATAGGCTTTCATAGTCTATAGGCCCAGATTCAAGGTGAAAATTGTGAGGACAGTCTTGTACAGTGAGTTTCGTGGGGACACATTTGAAATTTTTGGACATTATCCCTCTGTCTGTATCTGTGTCTGTGTTTACTATATATATGTCATCCCTTTGTCTTAAACTCAGCCTGTTATATTATACCTTGCATGCTTGAGTTTTGATTCAGTGATAAGGATAAAAACCTGACTGTTTCATTTTGTGTTCTTAATTAGTATTCCTTCATTTTAAGTCTTTTCAGCATTTGTGTACCATTCCGCATTTGTGTACATATTTACAGTAGACGATTTCAAGTGTAGATAAGCTACTGATTTACAGTAGAATATTTTGAGTGTGGATAGGCTACATATGGACCAGATAGATCACTATGAAGAGGCGATTTGAAAGTGGTGCAAGCAAGAGACAGCGAAAACAACTGAGTGAAGCAGCAGCTAAGAGCTCAATGACAATAACTTCATTTCTCAAACCACAGGAAAACACAACTTACCCAACAAACAATGCTATAAGATAATGAAAATTCCGCAACTACATATTTCAATGCCAATACCTGAACATGAGGACAGTAGTCAAGGAGATGTGCCAACAGAAACAGATGCAGCAGAAGATCCTGTGTACGATCAAGAAACTCAACAGCAACAGGAAGATGTAGATCTTACGCAGCAAGAGCAATTCATAAGTATTTCAGGTTTGACTGTGACTGACACTGGAATTATTGACAAGAGCAATGCTGCCCAAATGCAATCTTTTCTTCAAATTAGTTGTTTTGAAATTCCAAGTAACATCCCATGAGATTCTGATAATCATGCTTTCTCTACTCGTCTTCTGACAAAAACTCTTTGAACTGGTGAGACCTGCACAAGAGGCTGGTTATGCTGGAGTACGGAAAAACAATCTCCGTACTGTGCACCCTGCCTCATTTTGAACACGAGTGCTGCAAATGCATCAGTTCTCTCTGATCAATCAGGATGGAGCATCAACAGAGGTTGGAAGAAGTTGACAGACCAAATACCATCACATGAGAATTCAGCATCACACCAAGAAAACTATGTTGCATGGAAATCAGCCAGTAGTGCAGCACTAGCTGAAAGTTCAGTTGAGAATTTACTCTTGACTGAACTTTCTACAGAAACTAACAGCTGGAAAAACTTCTTGAGCGCATACTGAATGTTATCCTTTTTCTTTCTGAGTGGGGACTGGCTTTCTTTGGTTCCAGTCAACATATTGGTGATCGTGCAAATGGAAACTTTCTAGGCATAGCTGAGCTCCTCAGCAAATATGACCCACTTTTATCAGAGCATGTTAAATGTGTTCGAGAATCGCAAGACTCAAAAGCGCATGCAAGTCCATTCTCTCCCCATACGCATACAAAACGAGTTTATTGAGCTATGTGGGTCATTTGTACAAACAACCATTCTTGATGAGATTCGAAATGCCAGGTTATTTTCAATCTTTGTTGATGCCACTCCAGATTGTTCTCACAAGGAACAGACTACTATGGTTATTCAATATGTTAAGATTGTAGACAGCTCAAAATTTTCAATTGAAGGAAGGTTTATTTTGTTTGATAATTTCATAAGAAAAGAAATTGCTGCTAGAGTACTAGCAATTCTAGAAGGTTAAGTTAGATTTTCAAGTCTGCATTGGTCAAGACTATGACAATGGATCTAATATGACTGGGAGGTACAAAGGTGTATGCGCTGTTCTGCTTGAGCATAATTCAAAGTGTATTTTCTCCAGCTGTGGAAGCCACACACTAAACCTTGTAGGTGTTGACTGTGCTGAATCATGCAAGGAGGCAATTACTTACTTTGGAACTATTCAGAGAATGTACAATCTCTTCCGTAGCAGTCCACAAAGGTGGGAAATTCTGAAGCAATATCTTCCTGTTTCACTGTATGGGATGTCCAAAACTAGATGGTCTGAATGGACTGATGGTGTTCAACCAGTTGCGCAGCATTTGAATTCAGTGAGAAAGGCTTTAAATGAGCTTGAATCTCTCAATCTCACTGCACAGTCTTGAACTGAACATCAGTCTATTCAGAAGCACATGTCCAAATTTGAATGCATTCTGATGTCATCTTTGTGGATGAAGCTACGTACAATGATCCACCAGACTAATCTGATATTTGAAGCACGCAATGCTACACTTGATGTTGAGAGGGATAACATTGAAAGTGTTATCAATGACATTCAACAGATTCATGAACAATGGGATACGATTCTATCTGAGTCCAAATTAGTAGCACAGAATATTGGCATTTCATCTGAGTTCTCCACCAATCGCAGCTTACCTACTGAATCCGATGCCGAGCAGCATTATAAGGTCAATGTCTTCCTTGTCATCATTGACTCTATTCAATCAGGTCTTACATGTCTATTTGAGTCACTGTGACTAATTTGTATCCTTTTTGGGTTTCTTTGGCAGTTCAACAGACTGAGAAATGAAGATCTACTTTCTGCAGCTGAACAATTTCAGCAACAGTACAACAAAGAAATCTCAAGAGATCTCAGTGACACGGTCATCTTCCTCAAACGAATATATTCCACAAACTTTAAATTGGATTGCAAGCCAAAGGAATTGTTTCAAGAAATACTTGAACTTGGACTCTCTCGGGTGTTGCCTAGTATCACAACTGCATTGCGTATTTTTGTCAGTTTGCCTGCATCAGTGGCTTCAGGAGAACGCACCGTCAACGTGTTGAAGCAGGTAAAGAACTATTATGATTTGACTATGGGACAAGAGCGTTTGAATGGGCTTGCCATGCTTGATATCAACTGTGACATTGCACGAAAGCTAGATTTTTCCTCAATAATTAGTGCATTTGCACAGAAAAAGGCTAGAAAAGCATCTGTTAAATAAAAAAAACATTCAAATTATGTCACTTTTTTTGGTGCCTTATTTTGTTTTTACATGTCGTCAAGTTTTATTTTTATTATGGCTAGGGGCCTCAGAAGCTGGAAGTGGCCTGGGCCTCTCCCGACCTCTAAGAGGGCCTGGCTCTGACAATCCACAACTGCTGGAACAGCCCCTTGGGAACTGTTGCAGATGGCATAGCTTAGAGCAGCCATGAGGCTGTTCTGGCAGCTGAGGATTGCCATTGGCAGCAAGGCTATAAAGGCTTGATATGTCAACCAGGGATCAGTAGGGGCAACTGATGTTATTAGTTCCTAATCAAGAGGAGGTGACGTACATGCCCCTGTGCAGAATAACCCTTATACTGGCTGATCCAGGCTATAGAGCTGCTTTATGCTGGTGGTGTGGCATGAGGTAACCATAGCCCAATCCAGAATTTGGTCGATGTTTCAGTAACGTGCCTAAGCTCTGCATAAACTCACACTCAGTGATTATTCAGCCCTTTGCCTCTTTGATGAAACTGCCAAAAAAGTGTCATTTGGTTCCAGTTATTATAGTGGCACACAATTCTTATCTACCTTCTAGATGCATTAAGAGTTGCACCATATATAGGACTCATCTTATTTTAAAAATCCTCACCAGCACTAGCTGGACTGATGATAACCAGTGCCACACCTATTAATAGGAATTATTTTCTTCCAGTCTAATGTAGACCCCGGAGGCCTCAATTCATTTCTTCTGAACGTTACTTGAAGACATGCACAGAGTCTTTGTAATGAAAAGCTTTCATTGCCCCCTGACAGAGATTTCAGATTGAAAACCTATTATACAAGTTAGAATAATGTGACTTTGTAGGCAGCCTATGACAGTTAGAGTGCACTGCACCAACACCTAGAATGTGTATTGCACTACTAGTCTATCTCAGAATAAATTAACACGTAATTGCTTTTTAACCAAATGAAATAAAAAATGGCAACACTTTAGCTGTTCTTAAAACATGCTGTAATGTACATGCACACAATTGAAAGATTAATAAAAAGCCTTTTATTTAATAAAAATATTTAATAAAAAATAGTGAAAGCTAAAAATCTATTCCAGATATGTAAGATAATTTCCTGATAATTTAAAAACAAACAACACCCCCCCATACACACACACACAGACACACACAGCTATCAGAAATGACAAAAAACAGTTTATATGATCTGCTTCCCCTGTAAAAAATATTCTCCCTAGAGCTGTATTGCTTACCCATTGTTTACTGCTGTCTGTCTCCTTTCAAAGCCACCCACAATGGTTCATTGCCATTATTTGTGGAGAAATTACAGTCTTGTGGTTAAAGCATAAGACAGGGAACCAGAAAAATCAGGGGTCCAATTCCCACTGTTGTCAATGATTTTGTGTGACCTCGGGTAACATTTTTCTTTGTACCTCAGTTTCCCTTTTTGTAAAATGGGGTTTATAATACTAACATATCTCACAAAGGTGTTGTGAGGCTTAAATGTTTCATTATACTCCTACTGAAGCCAACTGGATTTTTGTCATAGACTTCTGCAGTGCAGGGAGCAAGGCTGGGTCACTAATATTTCGAAAGCACTTAATCATCCAATTGTAAGCTCCAGGTAATAAGTTCATTGGAGCAGTTCTTGGTCTTATAGGTCTGTAAAGCATCATGTACAGGGGAATGTTATAATCATATGAAGAGGAGGAGGAAAGTGGTGGTGGTCAGGGACTCCCTCCTCAGGGGGACTGAGTCATCTATCTGCTGCCCTGACCGGGAAAACCGAGAGGTCTGCTGCTTGCCAGGATCTAGGATACACGATGTGACGGAGAGACTGCCGAGACTCGTCAAGCCCTCGGATCACTACCCCTTCCTGCTTCTCCACGTGGGCACCAATGATACTGCCAAGAATGACCTTGAGCGGATCACTGCAGACTACATGGCTCTGGGAAGAAGGATAAAGGAGTTTGAGGCGCAAGTGGTGTTCTCGTCCATCCTCCCTGTGCAAGGAAAAGGCCTGCGCAGAGACCGTCGAATCAACGAAGTCAACGAATGGCTACCCAGGTGGTGTTGGAGAGAAGGCTTTGGATTCTTCGACCCTGGGATGGTGTTCCAAGAAGGAGGAGTGCTAGGCAGAGACAGGCTCCATCTAACGAAGAGAGGGAAGAGCATCTTCGCCAGCAGGCTGGCTAACCTAGCGAGGAGGGCTTTAAACTAGGTTCATCAGGGGAAGGAGATCAAAGCCCTGAGCTAAGTGGGGAAATGGGATCCTGTGAGGAAGCACAAGCAGGAGAGCGCAAGAGGGGAGGACTCCTGTCTCATACTGAGAAAGAGGGACGATCGATGAGTTATCTTAAGTGCCTATACACAAATGCAAGAAGCCTGGGAAACAAGCAGGGAGAACTGGAAGTCCTGGCACAGTCAGGGAACTATGATGCAATTGGAATAACAGAGACTTGGTGGGATAACTCACATGACTGGAGTACTATCATGGATGGATATAAACTGTTCAGGAAGGACAGGCAGGGCAGAAAAGGTGGGGGAGTTGCATTGTATGTAAGAGAGGAGTATGACTGCTCAGAGCTCCGGTATGAAACTGCAGAAAAACATGAGGGTACATCTACACTACAGGGGGGAGTCGATTTAAGATACACAAATTCAGCTACGTGAATAGCGTAGTTGAATTCGACGTATCGCAGCCGACTTACCCCGTTGTGAGGACGGCGGCAAAATCGACTTCTGCGGCTTTCTGTCGGCGGCGCTTACTACCACCTCCGCTGGTGGAGTAAGAGCGCTGATTCGGGGATCGATTGTCGCGTCCCGACGGGACACGATAAATCGATCCCCGAGAGATCGATTTCTACCCGCCGATTCAGGCGGGTAGTATAGACCTAGCCTCAGTCTCTGGATAAAGTTGAGAAGTGTGAGCAACAAGGTTGATGTCCTGGTTGGAGTCTGCTATAGACCACCAGACCAGGGGGATGAGGTGGATGAGGCTTTCTACTGGCAACTAGCAGAAGTTGCTAGATCGCAGGCCCTGGTTCTCATGGGAGACTTTAATCACCCTGATATCTGCTGGGAGAGCAATACAGCGGTGCACAGACAATCCAGGAAGTTTTTGGAAAGTGTAGGGGACAATTTCCTGGTGCAAGTGCTGGAGGAACCAACTAGGGGCAGAGCTTTTCTTGACCTGCTGCTCACAAACAGGGAAGAATTAGTAGGGGAAGCAAAAGTGGATGGGAACCTGGGAGGCAGTGACCATGAGATGGTCGAGTTCAGGATCCTGACACAAGGAAGAAAGGAGAGCAGCAGAATACGGACCCTGGACTTCAGAAAAGCAGACTTTGACTCCCTCAGGGAACAGATGGGCAGGATCCCCTGGGAGAATAACATGAAGGGCAAAGGGGTCCAGGAAAGCTGGCTGTATTTTAAAGAATCCTTATTGCGGTTGCAGGAACAAACCATCCCGATGTGTAGAAAGAATAGTAAATATGGCAGGCGACTAGCTTGGCTAAACAGTGAAATCCTTGCTGATTTTAAACGCAAAAAAGAAGCTTACAAGAAGTGGAAGATTGGACAAATGACCAGGGAGGAGTATAAAAATATCACTCAGGCATGCAGGAGTGAAATCAGGAAGGCCAAATCACACTTGGAGTTGCAGCTAGCAAGAGATGTTAAGAGTAACAAGAAGGGTTTCTTCAGGTATGTTAGCAACAAGAAGGAAGTCAAGGAAAGTGTGGGCCCCTTACTGAATGAGGGAGGCAACCTAGTGACCGAGGATGTGGAAAAAGCTAATGTACTCAATGCTTTTTTTGCCTCTGTCTTCACGAACAAGGTCAGCTCCCAGACTGCTGCACTGGGCAGCACAATATGGGGAGAAGGTGACCAGCCCTCTGTGGAGAAAGAAGTGGTTCGGGACTATTTAGAAAAACTGGACATGCACAAGTCCATGGGGGCGGATGCGCTGCATCCGAGAGTGCTAAAGGAGTTGGCAGATGAGATTGCAGAGCCATTAGCCATTATTTTTGAAAACTCATGGCGATCAGGGGAGGTCCCAGATGACTGGAAAAAGGCTAATGTAGTGCCCATCTTTAAAAAAGGGAAGAAGGAGGATCCGGGGAACTACAGGCCAGTCAGCCTCACCTCAGTCCCTGGAAAAATCATGGACCAGGTCCTCAAGGAATCAATTATGAAACACTTAGAGGAGAGGAAAGTGATCAGGAACAGTCAGCATGGATTCACCAAGGGCAAGTCATGCCTAACTAACCTAATTGCCTTCTATGATGAGATAACTGGCTCTGTGGGTGAGGGGAAAGCAGTGGATGTATTATTCCTTGACTTTAGCAAAGCTTTTGATACGGTCTCCCACAGTATTCTTGCTGCCAAGTTAAAGAAGTATGGGCTGGATGAATGGACTGTAAGGTGGATAGAAAGCTGGCTAGATCGTCGGGCTCAACGGGTAGTGATCAATGGTTCCATGTCTAGTTGGCAGCCGGTTTCAAGCAGAGTGCCCCAAGGGTCAGTCTTGGGGTCGGTTTTGTTTAATATCTTTATTAATGATCTGGAGGATGGTGTGGACTGCACTCTCAGCAAGTTTGCAGATGACACTAAACTAGGAGGTGTGGTAGATACACTAGAGGGTAGGGATCGGATACAGAGGGACCTAGACAAATTAGAGGATTGGGCCAAAAAAAAAACTGATGAGGTTCAACAAGGACAAGTGCAGAGTTCTGCACTTAGGACGGAAGAATCCCAGGCACTGCTACAGCCTAGGGACCGAATGGCTAGGTAGCAGTTCTGCAGAAAAAAGACCTAGGGGTCACAGTGGACGAGAAGCTGGATATGAGTCAACAGTGTGCTCTTGTTGCCAAGAAGGCTAACGGCATTTTGGGCTGTATAAGTAGGGGCATTGCCAGCAGATCGAGGAACGTGATCGTTCCCCTTTATTCGACATTGGTGAGGCCTCATCTGGAATACTGTGTCCAGTTTTGGGCCCCACACTACAACAAGGATGTGGAAAAATTGGAAAGAGTCCAGCGGAGGGCAACAAAAATGATTAGGGGTCTGGAGCACATGACTTATGAGGAGATGCTGAGGGAACTGGGATTGTTTAGTCTCCAGAAGAGAAGAACAAGGTGGGATTTGATAGCAGCCTTCAACTACCTGAAGGGGGTTCCAAGGAGGATGAAGCTCGGCTGTTCTCAGTGGTGGCAGATGACAGAACAAGGAGCAATGGTCTCAAGTTGCAGTGTGGGAAGTCCAGGTTGGATATTAGGAAACACTGTTTCACTAGGAAGGTGGTGAAGCACTGGAATGCGTTACCTAGGGAGGTGGTGGAGTCTCGTTCCTTGGAGGTTTTTAAGGCCTGGCTTGACAAAGCCCTGGCTGGGATGATTTAGTTGGGAATTGGTCCTGCTTTGAGCAGGGGGTTGGACTAGATGACCTCTTGAGGTCCCTTCCAACCCTGATATTCTATGATTCTATGAAGTATAGTATCTATTTAATATCTGACAAATCCTTTATCTGTGGGACAATATCATGAGCATGCCAAAGGATGGAATCAATCTGTTGGGTCTTTTCAATATCTGTATTTTCTGATCCCATTCTCATGCATCATCTTGAAATGCTAAAGACATTTTTACATTGCACCATAAGACTAACAGCAGAAGGATGTAAGTTAAAAAACCAAACCATCAGTCAGGTCAAGAGTCTCAGCAACAGTATCACTAGGCATGGCAGGGAGCATGCTGGAGCAGAGGCATGCAGAAGAGGGAAAGGAAGAAGAGGGGATATTTAAGAAAAAACTGCAATACTGAGCTATGAGGTGCAGCAAGGAATGAGGCTCACAGGCCTCAACTGTAATGAAGAGTGAGATCATTGCTAATTATAAGTCCTCACTACAACAATGCTGCCTAAGAAAAGGGAGTGGAGGAGAAAAGGAGACTAAAAGCTGTATACCAAAGGATCTCTTTTTAAAATAACTTAAATGAGCTAAGCGAGTTAATCCTTTCTCTGGCTGCTGATCGTAAGTGAAATGAGTTAGCTGATGACACTTCACTCATTAGTGAGTGTGACAGGGTCGGTAGCTCACCGCTGTGGCGCCTCCTCCTGGCCGCTTCGGGGAATTAGTTTTGCGCCAGTAGAGCGCCCTCTTTGGGTGGCGTTCCGCCTGTCGTCTCGCCTCTGTGGGGTGCACGGACTTGCGTTGCTCCCGACGTCGGCGTCCTCTTCTGGAACACTGCCCTCCGGCAGTGTCCCTCTGTCCAATCACACCCCCTTCCGGGGGGGGGTAAACAACAGCCCCACACCTTCAAGTCCGATCCTCACCGTCTAGGATCTGGTGTGGTTCTGACCGGCCGCTCCCTGCGGCCCGTGGCTGTGCGTGGGGTAGCACAGCAAACAAAGGGGGAAAAGGGGGGGGGGGACTCAGGCCCGCCCACTACTCTGAGTCCCGGTCCAGAGGCCCTCGTGTGACAGTCTCACTGTCTTCCTTCTCCTTCCTCCTCTGACTATCCCTCTGGACCGCTTCCCCAACAGCCCTTCGCTACGTCAGGCCTCCTCCTCCCAGGCCTGCCGCCTAGCAGGCTATAGAGTAGGGCCTTCTCCCACTCTCTCAGGCTGGCCTGCACTGCGCTGTCCGTGGTGCTGGCCTCCCAGCTCTGGAGACAGACCTTCCCCTCTGAAGGCCTGGGACAGACTGACTGCTCCTGCTCTGGGCAGCCTTTTATATGGCTAAGCCGGGCTCTGATTGGCTGACTCCTATCTGCCTTTCTATTGGCTCCCAGTAAGCCCTCTCCTGATTGGCCGCGCATCTACGCAGGCGCCTAGGCCTGCCGCAGCCCAGTCTCTCTAGGTGTGGGGTAATCGCCCCACCACAGTGAGCAATAGAAAAATCACTGAATATTCAGCATATTGTTACTCTTGGTCCTAGATCATCCAAAACCGTAAAGATGTGGCAGGTTATTCCTTGCCCATCCTTTCCAGCAATCTATTTGCACACTAGTTCCAGGGCACATGCAGGCTCTTGACTGTAATAGTGATGATTCTATATTCCACACAGGATCACGCCCCTCTGCATGCTACTTCCTGAGAAGCGGCAAATGTTACACAGAAAACTCAAAGATACAGGTGAAACCATCTAACAAAACAAGGATAATATGATCTGAAACAACTAGTGCTACTGCAAGGAACATTGCAGTAATAACCATAAATCCACTTAATCAAGGGGCGATGAATAGGATCATGAGCTGAAATGGCAGTTACATGTATCAATATACAAACTTATAAAAGGAGGACACCTCAGCATTAGTAGGATGAGGAAATACAAATAAGGAAAAGGGGGAAAAAACCCTTCTGAACATGCATTAGATATAGGGGCGTTAGTGTAACATATTATAAAAGTTGCATCCCAGACTGTGGGCAGTAGGAGGGAGCCCTTGGGAGGTGCCAGAATGATGGTCACTGGTGATGTTGATGAGGAAGACTATGGTCAGGGCCAGCCTTACTGAAAATGGCGCTCTGGGAAAAATTGTATTTTGCCCCCCATCACCTCTGGCCCCCAGGGGCTCCCTGGTTTCCCCCTTCCCCTGCAATCACCTCTGGGCCCCGCTGCCTCCCCAGTGTTTAATTTGTATTGAAATAGAAGCAGCCCTGGCACATGTTAAGCACTGGCACAGTGGCCTGATACCGGTGGGTGTTGGCCGAGCACCCAGCTCTGAAGGCAACGCCACTGCCACCCGCAGCGCAGAAGTAAGGGTGGCATGGTATATTGCCACCCTTACTTCTGCGCTGCTGCTGGGCATGTGCTCAAGGCAGGCTTCACACTGTCACACTGGGGCTGCATCTTGCCAGAGCCCTCACTCCTCCTGCAGCCCTCTCGCCACTCCTGGCTCACTAGAGTGCCATTTCAGATTTTGGGAGGGGAGGGAGAGGGAGGAGGAAACTAACTGTGATTCCAGGGACTGTTTAGGCACCTGTAAAAAGAAACAGAGGGTCCTGTGGCACCTTTAAGACTAACAGAAGTATTGGAGCATAAGCTTTTCGTGGGTGAATGCCCACTTCATCAGACACAAGTCACCTGAAAATTCTAGGGTTTTGGGGCCTTTTTGGCGCTGATAACTTAGGAATTAGCTGACAGGAGCATGGTATCTAAAAACTTATATGGTACACTAAAAACTTACAACCTATATTAGCACAATGTCTACACAGACACTGCGTCACCCTAACTGCACCGACATAAGCCCTATGCCTCTCGTGGAGGTGGAGTTATTATGTCGGTGTAGTAGAGCACTTACATTGGTGGGACAAGGCTGTAGTGTGTACACTGACATAATTAGGTCGATGTAAGCTGCTTTAGGTTAGCCTAACTGTGTAGTGTAGACCAGGCCTGAGTTTGTCTATACCTCAGATAAGTTCTCTGCAAAATGGGGATAATACTCCTGTCTATCTCACAAGGTTGTTGTGAGAATTAATATTAGTAAAGCACTTTGAGAACTTCAACTGAAAGGTGTTCAGTGAAAAGTATTACTGTTGTTTTATATAACTGACTTGGTTATGCTGTCTATCTGTAAAAGCACGCTTCACTTAAAATGTAGCAAAACACACTGCCTTGCCAGGTAATTCCCTGTTTGGACTGACAATGAAATATACATAGTTTAATTACCTAACATAACAACCAAAATGATTTTAATGAATTTACAAATGTACTCACCTCCTTTGTAAGGCACTTAGTGACCTACAGGCAGTGCTGTGTAAGATCTCGGTATTATTATTCTTAGGGCTTGGTCCTGCTCCCATTCAAGCCAATGGGAGTTTTGCAGATGATTTCAATGGGCAGGTCTGGCCCCACAGTGTGTTTCTGAAAGCATCTAGTGTTGTATAACCACTACAGCTGTAATCACTGTATCATATTGTATGATCACTACCTACTAGACTTGTCATGCTATATGAGTTATAGTAAACAGATACAAGTAAATAGGTTTATATATAGCTAAACTGATACAATATAACAGCATCTATATACAATGGGTGCACTTAAGAAGATTCTACCATCTGGAAAGATTTTACTGGTCCTGCTGCTATTTCTCATTATAAATATAGGAAATCTCTCATATACCAGTAAAAACTTTCAAATTAATAGAAACTTACTTAATGGAACCACTGTACAATACTAATTCTTTATAGTATTATTATGTTTCACAGAAATGCAGGGACAAGGATAATGATACACTGTAACTAGCAAATAGTGTATTGGCTATTCATTTCTCTCAGCACAAAACCAAAAAAGAATAGCTAATGCTATTAAGGAAATGAACGTGCACAAAAAATATTAACATGATACTGTAGATATAAATTTTCAGGGCATCACAGAGTGGCTTCTAACCTTTGCATGTCACCAGTCACTGTCCAGAACTCTAGCTACACCAGTATTAAAAATGAAAGAGGTAATTAACATTAAAAACATTTTACTCTAATACATAAATAAATTGCTATGTGTTTTAAAGATAATGCACAACATAATAAATGGAGAGATACTCTGGTTATTTCCATACATTAGTTCTGACCATTATGACAGTGCATAACTAATGTTAGGCTCTGCCGTATGGGGGTTACAGTGGTATCCCTGTCTCATGGAAACAACCTATTGGTTCCACTTGCTCTTTTTGTACATTGCCTACATAGAGATTACAAGGCCATTAGGAATATTGCAATGCTGCCACACAACCAAATTCAAATACTTTGAATGTTGTCACCAATAAAATGAAATTACAAACAAAAACAAACCAACAAGCTTTTCATTTACAGGCAATGTAGCGTTGCAGAAGAGCAGAATGCAAATAAAAGGGATGCAAAGCCTTTTAATGTGCTGCAGTGACTCCACAGTTTATCCCCTACTAATTTGGTTTTAGTGAGGACATTCTGGCTGCTATCAATAAGGAGAAAGGACAATAATTTGGTACTCCAAGGGAATGTGAGGCTCGGAACCACACACTTCTTAACTGAATAGCCTTGAACTTAATCCAGGATTACTCAGATGCATGAGAATTGTTAGAAGACTGGAAACAACATCTCTAGCTCTGTCTTTGTATTGTAACCTTCATCATGGTATCAGCTTGCAGTGAAACCTGAATATCCTAACGGGATTAAACATAAAAGAAAGTTTTAAAAAAAAGTCTCTGGATTAGAATTCTAACTGAAGCCTACTGTGAGAAAGACCACACCACTGTCATTGACCTTTCTCTTCCTAGGCATGATCCCAGTTGTGCATAGTCAAGTATCCAAAGGAGAATCCATCAGTTCACAGTGTATTTATCCTTTTGCTTCTGGAACAGGTGTCTGGTTACTAAGAGAACAAGCATGGAAGCCACTGAACAGTGACTATAACAAATGCTGCCTGTGTGTGTAATGTACTCCAATACAGAAAGTGTAATATAATTATAATATTTGGAGCACTTAAAATATGTTTCCTATCAATAAATCACCATAAACAAAAGAGTGTTTGCTCTAGCAAATACGGATGAAGCAAAAAAGAAATGCAATATCTTGGCATTTTTATGGTGCCATTTTTACCTCCAGTTCGAAACCTTAATAACTTTGGGTTTTTTAGATTTAATAAGATAGTTTCTGAAATGTTTGCCTTCAACATACCTAAAAAGAAATGCTTCTTTAAAATCACATGCTGCATCTTCACAATCCCCATTAGATACCTCAAAAATGCTTTTCTTCTCATATTTATTTTTAGCTATTAAAGACCTCCATAGCTCTGAACAATTACATGATACATTTAATTAGGAAAAAACTTTTCACATATGAGCATACAAATGCAGTTCAAGCAAAAGGAACTTATACAGCACTTTTCATGATAAGCATTCCAGATCTCTCAACAGTGCTTCAAAGATATGGCATGAGGGCGCATACATACTAAAATAAAACTTTAACAACAGTGTAAACTGTAATGTGGGAGAACATACATTAGCACAAATTCCTATTCCTGGAACCAGATATATGCTCAAGATGGGTGATAGGAGTGGCTTTTCTCATCTTCACAGACAATTCTGGTTTCCAAGTAGCATATGATATACCCTCCCACTGCTGCTCTCCTGTTTTACTCCGATTCACTACTGACATCAGGCAAGTCACTGGGCCACCTTCAAATGCTTTGTTGGCTTAGATCTCATGAGCAACTCTTAATCCTCTCCTGACTGTAATTTGCTCCCTACCCTTATCACTTATGAAAGTACATCACTGCCTTAATTCAGGCAAGTAGGATTTATGAAAATCGGCACTACTATACATCAAGAAAACTGATAGGCGCACTTCCACACCTTTTATATCACTTGTGCATTTAAACTTATTTCAAGACTACATACCTGTTTTTAGTTACTGAAAGAGTAACTATTGCCAAAACTTTTCCATAATCATACTTTTCAACATGCCAAAACTTAATGAGGAAAAGAAGACCCAGTCAGAATCAATTTTGGGTCCTTTTTAGTAAAGATTAAGAAAATAACACGTCTCCAAAAAAGAACACTAAAAACAATCCCTAATTGTAGAACAGACCACCTACAAAGAAAGAGGCCTCATCAGGCAATATAAAGAAAAAGGTTATTTATATTCTGCAATCAATTGCTCATTCCTATAGCATCACTGGATTTCCTGAAAACTATACAAAAGCTCCAACAACAAATTAATTCAAAATGTGTGGAACACTAGCCGGCATAATTCACCTTTGTGGAAATAGTGCCTGGGTTTCATGATGCAGGTACATGATATAAAGCAAAAGATTAGATTAGACACATAGATGTTAAGCTCAGTGAAGATTTGGTTATTATATCTCTGAACATGCCGGGCTGAACTCTGGCTCCATATCAGAGACTCTCCTCTGGGACTGGATTTGATTTCAATCTGAGAACAAAATTATCCCTTTCAACCTATAGTGTGGGTTTATAGAATATTTTGCATTGGTTACATATAAGAATCAGAGAAGAGAATTTTACCATACATTTGCATTGATGATTTTGTTTTTTAAGGACCCTGTGGACTGACTTCGTTACTGCCAACTACATAATTTCCCAACAACACTGACAACCTCTCCTTGCTGCTGTTGCAAGCCTTGTTGCTTATTTCTTCACAATACCTTTTCTTTTAAAATTACACCCTTTTCTGTCCCAAAATCTAAAACATGTGTCAGCTCCCACTTTGATTACTCTAACTTCCTCTGTAGTATGTTGAGAAAAACTGGAGAAAAAGAATCAGGTTTTAAAAGGGGGATATTTGGTGTAAGTCAGGAAGTTTTGTGATACAAATAAAAATGGCAGAGTCTGAGCCCACAATGCTGAGTTTAATAAAGCCCTATTGCTTACAATCCTGCCCGCTTGCAATAATATAATTTAGCGCTATTGAAATAATCTCTCTGGGATCCCTATAACACCTCCCCACTCTTCAATCTATTCAAAACTCCACAAACCAAGTTATCTTTCTTGCCTATTGTCACTTTCCTCTTGGAATCTCTCCACTGATTTCCCCTTCCCCACCATATCAAGTTTTAACTTCTAGTGCTCAGCCTTCAAAGACCTGCACAAAGCTGTCCTGACCTACATCTCAGATCTCATATCCTAGCACATTCTCCTTTACCACCTTTGCTCCACTAACAATGAAACCTCAGTGCCCCTTTATTTTAATTTTCCTACTCTCATCTTCTATGCTGACCCTTATGTATGAAATGTCCTTCCAACTGCAGTGTGCCAGACCCTAAGATTTTCTTCATTCAGATCCCTTCTAAAGGCTCAATGCTTCCATAAGGATCCATATATACATTAGATATATATTTGCATACAATATATATTTGCATACATATATAATGCATTTGCATACACACACACACTTAAAAAAATCTAAGCTAAGGTCATTCCTTCCTTTGGCCTCCCCTGTGTGTTTTCACTTTATATGTTTGTCTTCTAGACTATACATTTTTCATTCATAAATCATTTTGACATCTGTATCTTGACCAGAACTGACCTCACTGTCAGCACTAAGCAAAGAATAAATGAATACATAATCACAATCATAACGATCAAAACATTGCCATCAACTCCACAGATGATCATAGTTACAGAAACTCTACTACATCTGTCCTGATAACTCTGATGCTTCTTACAAAGAAAGATACAATATCGTGGCAAGTAGGATTTCAGTTGACCAAGGTCATGGCAACTTAGCTTGGAGTTTTCCAATGCATACAAAGTACAAAAGCTACTGATGTACAATTTATATTTATAGCCAAAAAACTTCATAATCCCCCTATTTTATACAATACGGATTGAGAATTTCCAAAGAGTTAGGGGACCTCATTGTAATCTAAACAGGTTCCATGTTGGCTTCAATTCAGTTACTTCTGATTTACACCAGTGTAAGTGAGATCATAATCAGGCCATATACATATATAAAGTGTATATTTGAAGAAAAAGCAAACAGTACCTGCACAAAACCACACACCATATAGTCCTCAAACAAAGGCAGACTCGGGCGGTCTTCTCGATAGACAGTGATTTTATAGTTGCTCAAAACCTCGGAGTTGGAATGCGAGTTATCTGTTACTAGAATAGCGATTTTATTAATTCCCAGGCCGAGGGGGTAGTTAGCAACACTGCAAGGGAAAACAACAATAGAAAGTGATAGGCCCATTGTTAAATCAGTCAAGATTTGAACAGTACTTTCCTCTGCAATTTACATGGACCTCAGCTTTTAAGATTTCTATTAATAATGTTCATTTCCATGGTTTCAGATGAATAACAGTGTAAAGTATGGCTTGCAAAGGCATTTTTTAAAAAAATCTTGCAATAAAGCAAAAATGTGCCAGAAACAATCTAAAAATGTCATGTTACTTTAGCTTGCAACTTAGATAGAAGAGAGAGCTTCAGAGTTAGCAAGTCAGTCAGGCAACTATGACAAGAAAATTGTGAATGATGCAACTAGGGACAATAGTTTCTTGCAGTTTCAAATCAGTGATGAAGTGAGGAGGGAGACAAATGAGATTGAAAGGTTTAGCTAGCCCTCAAAATTGTGCACTGTCCAAGAATGATGGAGTCCCAAATAAACCATTTAACATGATAGACAAGAGCAGTGCCGGAGAGGTTTTTGCTCTGCAGTGAACTAAGAATAGTTGGAACTAACAGAATTTGAACTTTTAATGCTTTTACTTCTTAATAAATATTTATATAACCTCTTTTGTTCAGAAGGCTCTCAAACTATTTTGAAAACTCTTATTATATAGCATACATGTCTATATGTGTATCGATCACTCCATGCACGCAACTCTGGGGTATCCTGTGGCAGCCAGTTTACATCAAAAATGTTATGTGACAGGGTTTTGTGTTCGTTCTTTTTTTTAATGAGAAGTCAAGAAAAACTTCTCTAATAGAAATCACAGGAAGAGTATTAGATTAATAATAAAAGATATTGGCCAGGACACCAGGACAAACCCCCATAGTTTTGCAGAAAGGACCATAAGACCTTCAATGACCACAACTGCTCAGGTCCTCTGTTTTACACACCACCAAAGGCAGCACCTCCAATAGGTCCCTTACACCATGGTGGAATGCTGGCCCTATACTGACTAAGACAGAAGGGCTGTACCAAGTGAATCACCATAGCCACTTCCAGCAGCTCCTGGGTTCACCTTGAAAATCTTCTGTTCAGTTACTGATGAGATCCAGTGCTGTTTAGCTTATATAATTTGGACCCTGAATATTTTACCAACAACCATGCTCCCCGTCTACACTCAGACCATTGGTGGTGTGAGTAGTTTTATGTAGAAGTTGGAGGGAGATTCTAACAGTTTGGGGTTTTGTTAACTGGAATTTAACAGTGACTGTGATTGTAATGGGTACATCTTTAATACATTGATAAATAAATACAAATCTAAAGGAGTAAATGTCTGGGCATTAAAATCTCCTTTTGTAATCTTAATTCCTAAGTACTTTGTTCTCTTGGAAATGGAGAGGTGGCTGCCATCCTTGCCATTTCTCCAATATTAAGAATCAGCTCTGTGCTTACAGGATCATTTTTTCCCCATACCTTGGTCCTTTCCTCTCATCAAGGTGCACCTGGCACTGACAGTTAGAGGGTTCTGCTCCAATCTTCACTGTCACCACATCAAATGGGACTTCAGTGTAGTACTCTTTGATCTTTGGATTAAATTTCGGATTCAGGTCCAAAGGTGGGCTAGTGAAGATCTGCCTGATATGAGATAGGGTATCTTTATCTGTTCCAAGAAGGCATCAAAGAAAAAACTGTGAAACATATGGACATTTTAAAATAACAAGTAAATGCTGGCAGGCTGTTAAATGATCAATGGTGAGATTTATTAACTCATAGCAATGCTGAGTCCGTTGCTGCAAGGCATTAATGGATTTGGTATTGGCACTTGGGGTCCATTTTCAGACCTGTGCAGGGTTTTTACCATTTTCTGCCCAATGACTTTAGTAGGAGTCACAAAACTAAAAGCCTGAATAAGGTGTTGAAAGTTTAAGGATTAAGGTCAGAAAATCCTGTCTCCAATGGATTAATTTAAATTTACATGAGTTTAATGACAGAAATTCACAGCCAATTTAGGTATGTACCAGCCTGTGTGCAGGGCTTATGTATATGTGTAGTTGCCAGGAAAAAATCAATCTGTTGGAAACACCCTTACTGCTCATAAGAACTCATCACGTGGGTGACATCCGGACTCATGGGGTCATTTGTACAGCAGGGCCAATAATTTATAAAGAATCCTCATTCAACAAATTGCATCTCTTTTCTGTTTGTGGGCAATCCATAAAGATCATGATTTTCTCAAACACACTCATTATTCTGCATTATCTGACAAATGATTTCTGTGAATTATTATTTGCCTGTAGCTCAACTGTAACAAGTTTCTTGCAACTATTTTAATCTGATCCGTTAGAATCAGATTTCTGGCATGTTTACAAATTCAAGATTTGCTTTTTCTGAATATTCTCCAATATTCAATTATAACTGGCTGCTTCTGCAAACATTCCAGCCAGTAAACTCTTTCCCTCAAATAGCTGAGCAAATCTGGAAGCTTAATATATGGCTTAAGGGGGCTTAAATAGTTCATAGAGCCCTGTGTGGGCCCTGTGCAGGAGGGTGAGTTTAACTGGAGAGTAACACAAAAGGGCCAAATTCAGTCCTCAGATACATTGTTGTAAATAGAGTTAATGCTGTTACTCCAGAGTTATCCTGGTTTAACTGAGAGCAGAATTTGGGCCAAATTCCCAAGAGAACAGGTCATATTCAAAACGTACAGCATAGAGGGTTGAGGGAAAGCAAGTGTTCAAAGGATATAAGAAGCACTCCTGAGTTCCCCAAGATGCTATGTGGCCTGTGTAAAGTACAGATCCTTTCAGGATGTATGCTTATTCCCTGAGAAATCACTAATAGCCTTAAGAATTAAAGCCGCTGGAGGGAGGGGAACCTTTCAAAGAAAAATCTTATGAGAGGGGTGAAATCATGGTGTCAGTCAGCCAGGATAGGAATGTTCTTGGCCTGACATCTCCCTGGCTGACCTTAAAGCTTAGAGAGGAGCAGAGAGAAGATGAGGCCCATTGGGTTGAAAATTCTTCACCCCTAAGCAGCACTTTGTCTCCATCTCCCAAAATAACTCTCAGAGACAATACAGCCTCAATTAGGCAGAGGGGAAAAGAGCACTAGACACTGTAAAGGTAGTAGTAATGTTCTAAGGTGTGGGATGCCCGGAGCTCATTTAGATGATCTCTTCATCCCCTGAGCAGCTCTGCAACACCCTAAGGCTTTCTTTTGTTTTTGCCTGATACTCAGCTGACTCTATCCCTGAATAAGCCAAATGTCCTTGCAGCCATGTATGCACTGTTCTGGGTTTCACATAATTTCACCTGGATATAGCAACAAAGAGGTCTGCCTGTACAATGATATATTTACAGTTGAATTGAATTCTGGATGGCTGATGGTGGTGAGGGATATAAAACAAGTATAAATGCAGGTTGAAAGGGAAAAAAAACTATTGAGTGTGTGTCTAATTTTATATTTAAGTATTTCATTCTACATTACAAAAGAACCACAAATATTGTATTCCTGAACAGATATTACTTGATCAGGAAGGGTTAAGCACTGAACTAATATCCTGTATGACCATTGAGCACCCAAAAATTTAAAGTTTAAAAGGCCATTTCATAAGAACAACTGTATGCAAAAGGAGAAACTATATCTGTCCTTGAAAAACTGTCTACATGACAGTCAGTGGTATAACCAGAAGAAAAACCATAAGGGCTTTGAGATTAATGAATGTTCAACTATTAACATTAGAATATGAACAAAACAATGTCTAACTTTGTGCTTGAGGCTTACTTTGCATAGCTGACTCATTATTGATGGATTCATAAAAATTCTGGCTACTTAATAAACCATGTTTCATTATTAAGGGCCTAATGGTACTCCATTCCCTAAAGAAAATTGCATACACACTATATAAAATTTGTTAAAGCAGTGCCACCTTTTGCATAAAGTTCACATGTTCTGTCAGTACAAAGATATAGATCTTGACTTACCATGACTGCAATGCCTTTCTTTAGTCTCATTGGAAAAATGCAATTCTAAAGGACAGACAGAAACAATTAACTATGTTCTGCTGTACACATTGCATGCAATCCCTATTTGCAGAACACAAAGAAAACAACCCTCATCCCCCACACATAACTGAATTATACAAATAAAAGGGGACACTTGTATTCATTTCAGTTTGGGCCATATGCTGCCTGCTCTACACCCACTGGAGTCCATGGAACAACTTTCACGAGTTAGGCAGATAGAATTCGGCCTTTTATGTTTAGTAAATGAGCCACAACCTTCTAAATGGAAAGTACGAATGTAAGAAACACATCAGTGCATCTCAACCACAGGCATTCCCAGATTTTTGGAACAAACAGGAAAAGCATGTGGTATGTTACAAGTAAACCAGTCTGATGTCCTACCTTTATGATTTTTCATTACGTTGAAAGGAGTTCTTTGTTTAACACCTTCTTTTTCTGGGAAAGAATTCCTATCAATGCAATAGTAAAGATGTTTCTAGATCAATGAGAGGAACAGAACCCATGGAAAACACTTTTTAAAAATTCCTCTCTCCCTTGGCATGGGGCATGATACTGTAGTTTTATGAACAGAAAGATGCACCTTTTGCACTCACATTCCCAATACCAGCAATCTTACCTGAAATGAGCATGATGGAAAACTCACAGCCTGTATAAACAGTAGCCCAGAGCAAGACAAGCAGAAATGAATCTCAAGAAAGCAGCTTAATAGGGAGGGAAAACGGGGAGGGGAAGGGTATCCAAGAACAAAAGCTTTCGGATTGCTTGTTCATTACTTTTTTACCCATTTTTAATATGCACTTCAGCTTACAATTTGTACAAAAACAATTTCTTTAAGACAAGTGAAGACTTGAGTAATTGGCACATGACTGAATTTAGGTTAGTATGGATTTATACATTGGAATGAAGTAGATAAAGTAATATTAGACTATGTACTTGCAAATCCAAAACTAAATTATATGCCTAAAGCTAGAATTCA
Organism: Trachemys scripta elegans; assembly: GCF_013100865.1. Taxonomy (NCBI): domain Eukaryota; kingdom Metazoa; phylum Chordata; order Testudines; family Emydidae; genus Trachemys; species Trachemys scripta. The sequence continues at coordinate 42,586,945 of NC_048298.1, forward strand.
TACACTTTCTTATTTTACCAAATGAAGACTAACTATCTGCAACTACTCAGGAATATGTCAGCAACTTCTAATTTGTTAATTCAGCAGATTTCCTCTTACAATGAGTCAAATCCATTTTTGGACATGACTAGAGGCTGGCAAGGTAAATTTACAATAGACTCTTCCCTATGCAAACACTGTATTAGACTGACAATGAGAAATGACAGATGAAGAGATCCAAAGGGGCTCCTGGCAGGAGTAGTATGTTTCCCCCAAACATTCCCTTTGAAGTCCTCTTGAAGAATTGCATTGCCAGAGAAGCCTACTGTTCATCAGTTTATGATTTCAAGACATAAATCCACTTTCTATGTGTGTGTGTGTGGGGAGGGGGGAAAGGTGGTGAAATCTTACTTTGGGCCAACCCCCACAAATGTTTTAATGAGACTTGCAGAAAGGACCATTAAAATGAATCATTGTCAGTCTTACATCAAAACACAAAGAATTCAGGATTATCCCACTGACATAGGAAAAGTGGCAACTAATTTACCTACTGCCAGCACTTAGCGGATCTGTGTATGTGTGTTGGGCTTGTGCTCCCCAGAAACTGCCCTACAGCTGTTCACATTCACAGGCTTCTTCAGAGATGGTGTTCACAGATGTAATGATAGGCATTACAAGTTCACTATTTGTTCATTCTCACCTGGGCTTTGACCATTTCATTATGGTCCGAGATGAGTTTCTGGAACTCTTCTTGATTTTCCTGTGGAAGAAGTGCAGAGAATTCACTAACTTCACTGGGGATGTTAACATTGCAAATAAATCATGTAGATGGAAATGTGGATGAGTAATGCTGACCCGTAAACTCCTTTGAGTAGGGTCTTCATTCTCTGGTTTCATGAGCTGTAAGATACAAAATCTAAATCAAGAGGAAATTTTTCAGTGAGCCTCCTTAACTGTTCATTTACACATCCATAAGGGGTAACAGGTCATGCAGTTGCCAATTTGCACATGAAACCATAGATCTTGCATATGGCGATAAGTGGGAACAATTAACGAGCCCATTAAAAATTTGGCCCAAATCTGTGAAAGCCAGGATAACAGTCCCTATGAACAAAACTCATCAAGGCTATGAACCTCAGGAAAGCTTTAAGTTTAAACAAAATACTTAAACAGGCTGCCTTGGGATGAAGCTAAACTCACATCTTTTCCGTTTGCAAGCATTCACAGCCATTTACATAGTAGGTATGTCTACACTGCCAAAAAAGAAGTGTGTTCCTTACTCGGGTTAGTGAACATGTAGGGGAGCCTGGGGTTGAACTAGCTGCTAATCCAAGTTAAAGGCCAAGTTGCCGTGTCTTCACTGCTATTTTAATCCCAGTTAAGAACATACTTTTTTTTATGCCGCATAGACATACCCACAGACACACAGGTGTTGAACAACTGAGTAAGCGCAACAATGAGGAACAGAGTCCATGGTTGCTCATGGCAACATTTTTTCATGAGAAAATGCCAATTTGTTACAACTGAAAAATTTCACAGAAACATATTGGCTTCAATTAAATGTTCATTGGGAAGGTTTCTCAGGTTGAAGATGGAATTTCTGGTAAGATAAAGAGACACTCATGAGGGCGCTCTCTGGGAGCTCCAAGTTCAAGTCTCTGCCTGATTTGGAGCAAGGATGTGAACTTGGATCTCCCATACCCCAGGTGACTGCGCTAACCACCTGGCTATCGGCGGGTGCCTCTTTCTGTTTTGACCAGAAATTCGATCCTGGATCTGAGAAGCCTCTCCCACAAAAGTCTGTCAAAACCAAACGACAGGTCCTGCACCTGATTCTGGCACAGGGACTCAAACCTGGGTCTCCCACATCCCTGGGCTAGAGTCACTCTCCTTCTCCCTTGCTCGCCCAATCAATATTTATTTATACAAAGTGGAACACTTCTTGCAGGTGAGATTGAGAGAGTCAACGAATGACTTTATAATTCATTGAATAGACAGGATGCTCAGCTCGGATGTGAAAGACCCAGGTTCAAGTCCGTGCTCCAAATCAGGGAAAGCAGGGATTTGAGCCTGGGTGTCCCACATCCCAACTGAGTGACCTACACGTGGGCTATTGGCTATTCTGGGGATAGCTGCCTACCCCCCATTTGTGATGAAAAAAATTGAAAGAAGTTGGGTTTGTTCCATCTCAGAATGGAACCAAATGTTGAAACTTTAATTTTTGTTGTGAAATAGAAATCTTTTCTTTCCAGCCCTACTTACCACTTCCAAAACACAAATCTCTATTCAGTGAGCTACAGGGACAGCTCAACTAGATTAGCCATTAGAGCGTACAAATATATGAACAGGAAGGCTGACCTGTGCCACATAATAGCAGGTAATGGCACATGCACATATATACACACCTACAAAAATGTCCAACTTCAAGAAAAAAAGAAGTGAGGGGCCTTGCTGAGTGCAAGTGCGTAGTAAAGCCTAGATTAGAACTGAAAGTGTTAAAGGTTGGTATGCAAGGCTAAATATTTTGGCTAACTGGCAAGAGATTATTTCTGAATGTAAGCAGCTGCATCTTTGAATTGCAGTTCATGAATTAGCTAGCAATAATAATAATAATCCTTAGCACTTATATAGCACTGTACTTTGTCAAAGCAACATGAAAACACTAATTACCCCATGTGGTAGGGAAGTATTAATCCCCACTTTACAGAGGGGCAATTTGAGACTCAGAAGATAATTGACTTACAGAAAGCAAGTCATGGGTGACTTGAATGAATCAGTGACAGAGTCAGAATTAGAATTTAGGAATCCCTACAGTATCCCCCTTGTTCAGTGACTATCCTATGATGCCTCTGCAGACAAAATTCCCCAAGTAGGAAGAAATATCTTACTATTTTTATTTGCACAATTACACTGAGAATTTGTTGGATGAAATAAACAGAAACTAGACCTCTCACTATTTCACAATGGATACAATACATGCACATCACCTCCATTACCAGTAGGTGAGTTGTACACTTGCACTCAATGTCATTAGCAAGGAGAAAATGAGTATGGAAAATAAATATGAATTTCTTCAATTTTAGAAGAAATATATAGAGTACCAAAATTACAATACCATTATTGTTGTTCTTTCCAGCCAAAAAACTTTGTTAAGATGATGTTAAAATGGAAAGTACACATCATCAACTAAGGAAGGTGGTGGGAATCCATACAAGAATACTGTAGCTAGCAATGATCTAGTAAAAAAAACCAAACTCACTAGGTCTGTCAAGTTAATGCCCGCAATTAACTGAAATCAAAATTAATATGTTAATTTTTGATGCGTTAATCGCATACCTGTGGGCGGGCAGGAGGCAATGGCGGAGATGGGGGGGCTGAAGAAGCCCCAGCCCACAGCTTCCCTGTGGTGGGAGGGAGGGCGAGAGCCCCGTACCCCAAACCCTGAGAGTGGCTGGAGCCCCGAGGGGGCTGGAGTCCTGCACTCCATGCCCTGAGAGGGGCTGATGCCTCACGCCCCATGCAGGGCTGAAGCTCAGAGCCCCCAGCCCTGACCCTATATTTGAAAATATAGAAAACCCCCAAAATGTTTAAATAAATGGTATTTTAATATTGTTTCACAGTGTGATTAAAACTGTGATTAATCACAATTATTTTTTTTATCTCATGATTAATCATGATTAATTTTTTTAATCACTTCACAGCCCTAAAAATACCCCAAACCTTTGATGAATTTTCTAACAGTGATGAACACCTCTGGTATTTTTTAATAAATCATAATTCACAAAACGTTGTGTTTAAGTACTTTTTTCAGTTTTGGTTGAAAAAAATGTCCCTTTTTCCACTGACAAACAATTAGCTTACATTAAAAATCTGTTTCCACACAGGAAAGGCTGAAGATTTATCCTTATTTATTTATTTATTTATTTCAAGTGAAAGCTTAAGACTACAGCAGTCACGGTCATAATTTAAGCCCACTGCAGTCGACCTGCCATTCTGATATTATTATTTGAAATCTTAATAACATTAAAAGTTAGAGTTGCATTTAGAATTAGATTTTCAGAGGAAGGTGTCTCAAGTGGGGCATCCAAAATCTGTGACAACCCAAAATCACTGGTCACCTCTGAAAATCTTGGCCCAAGTTTTTATCTCCTGCCTTCTTTCTTGTTTTGGCTTCAAAATTGCAGGCAAGGAGAGGGAGACCCTTTTGTATTCTAGTAAACATCCCTATTTTCAGGGTATAGTAATTCAGAATATTCACTTCAAAACTGCTAGAAAAATTCTACCCCCCTCCGTACACACACACACACACACACACACATTAATTTTGCCACCAATAATCCTGTGTGTTAGAAGGGGGAGAAAAGGGGCCCAAACTGGATTTATCTGGAAATTCAGTTCAACCTTCACAATGGAATACCTCCCAATACACCATAATAAGACATGCTGAGCCAGTGGCTTGGCTGGTGTTAATTGGCATAGCCCCTCTTAAGTCAAAAGCTCCCCTAAAGTCAGTGGAGCTACACTGGGTTCCATCAGCTGAGGATCTGGCCCTAGAAATATTATCTAATAGCCATCTTACCATCCTGAAAGATTTGGACGCGCCTCTTTTTTCATGAACTGGAACTGCTCAAGTAAATTGGAAAGAAACCAATGTACTGTCAGGACTGACCCAAGCTTTCCCATAGGGTCTACCATGTGATAAACATCATGCAGCAAAGTTTGAATCTTGGGTACAGAAGACGGGAAAAGCTGCAACGAGAGAAAGTTGATATGGATCAGATTAATAAAGGCAAAACCACTTTCTCGTAGATTTTCCTTTTATAACGCTGACTAAATCACATGTCGGGGTCTGGTCCTGCAAACCGTTACAATAGGTGAGATGCACACTATATATGTAAAACATAACAAGGAAGCTAAGAAAAATTAGGAACAGATTACATGGGTTTAATAGAACATCCTAGCATTCATATTAAGATACATTCCCAAAGTTATACTGATTATCATGTCTTGCAAAACCATGTTTACTGGTACCGAAACAGAAGCCTTATCTCTCAGTCTTCTGTGTCCTTGCTCTCACCTGCTTATTTGACTCTCAAATGGAGATGACCTCCTCCCTGCACCAAAAGACCATGCCACAGACCTTGCCATCACTAAGCACAGCTCCCTTTCTCATATTTCATTACTGAATTTGCTCTTTGTAGCTACCAACTCATTTCCTGTACCATTACTCACCTCCATCTGTCCCATGACCTTCCAGGACCTTCAATCCCTTAATGCCCGTGATTTCTCATACTCTGTGTCCCAATACTTGCTCCTCTTCCTTCACTTCCATTGATCAGTTGTTAAGTCCATTCACACCACTCTCTCTATCCTTGACTCCTTTGTCCCTCTTTCCCTCCATATAATTTGCCCACCAATCCCCGATCTTGTTGCTTATCCTGCCTCTCTGGCAGAGATCCAGACACCATGCAGACTTCCTACACACAGATTTGTCCTCTGAGCCTTCTGTTCTACCACCTTCCTTGCCCAGCAGCTCTGCCTCTCCCTTATTGAGTCCCATGCCTATAAACCCAAACATTTATTAATGGCCACTGACTCCTTCCTAAAGCCTTCCTCTCTCCTACATCCTCCACCCTCTATGCACAGGATCTCACTGGCTTCAAGAAGAAAACTGACAACATCTGTCATGACCTCCCTACTCCTTCCCCACTCTCCCTCTCCTCCTTTTCATCCCCAGCACCCTTTTTCTTCTGTCACTAATGGGTCTCTACTTTCTCCAATCCCTTCACCTGCCGCACCTCTGCACCAATGTCATTCCTTCTTCCATCTCACCCTTAACCTCTCACTGTCCTCTGGTTCCTTCCGCTCCAAGTACCAGAATGGTCTGGTTCCTCAATTCTCAAAAAACTGATCCTTGGAACTATTACTTTTGTGAACTACCACTCCAGCTCCCTCTCTCTTTACCTCTAAAATCATTGAATGACCATTTATAACCATTCCCTCAGTTTCCCCTCCTCTAACTCTATTCTAGACCCCCCTCTCCACCCCAGCGAATACATACCCAACAAACATTTCCATTCATCTCTTCCGACCCAAATCTCAGCAGCTGTACTCCATGCTCATTCTTCTGGATCTCCCCACTGCCTTTAAAACTGCTGCTCACTCCCTATTCCTTGACTCCCTAACCCTCTTCAGCTTTTTTGGTACTATTCTCTCTTGGAATTCTTCCTACCCATCTGATTGGTCCTTCAGAATCTTTCCTCCTCCCCCACACCCTCTTTGGGGGATTCCCTAAGGATCTCTCCATGGTAGCTTCCTTTTTTCCCCATTACACATTAAGTGCATTATCTGCTCATACAGTTGCAGCTATGATAGCTATGCTGATGACTCCTAATCTATCTCCCTCCTTCCAATCCCTCATCTCATGCCTCATTCTGCCTCTCTGACATTTCTTCCCAGGTTTTCCTCATTTCATCCCTCAACCACCTCCTCTCCAGCCTTCCCAACACCCACATTGCCCCCACCTCTCCCTGTGGAATGTGGCTTCCAAAATGATTTTCTTACTATGTCATTCTGACCATGTCACCCCCTCTTTAAATTCATAGATTCATAGATTCTAGGACTGGAAGGGACCTCGAGAGGTCATCGAGTCCAGTCCCCTGCCCGCATGGCAGGACCAAATACTGTCTAGACCATCCCTGATAGACATTTATCTAACCTACTCTTAAATATCTCCAGAGATGGAGATTCCACAACTTCCTTAGGCAATTTATTCCAGTGTTTAACCACCCTGACAGTTAGGAACTTTTTCCCAATGTCCAACCTATACCTCCCTTGCTGCAGTTTAAGCCCATTGCTTCTTGTTCTATCCTTAGAGGCTAAGGTGAACAAGTTTTCTCCCTCCTCCTTATGACACCCTTTTAGATACCTGAAAACTGCTATCATGTCCCCTCTCTGGCTTCTCTTTTCCAAACTAAACAAACCCAATTCCTTCAGCCTTCCTTCATAGGTCATGTTCTCAAGACCTCTAATCATTCTTCTTGCTCTTCTCTGGACCCTTTCCAATTTCTCCACATCTTTCTTGAAATGTGGTACCCAGAACTGGACACAATACTCCAGCTGAGGCCTAACCAGAGCAGAGTAGAGTGGAAGAATGACTTCTCATGTCTTGCCCCCAACACACCTGTTAATACATCCCAGAATCATGTTTGCTTTTTTTGCAATCTCTCCACTAACCCCCTCCCATCTTCTCCATTGCATTAAATTAAAACTTCCTGTCCTCACCTTTGAGGTCCTACATAACTCTACCGCCCATAGCTATCTGACCTCATCTTTTAACACATCACCTCTTGCCTATTTCACTACTAATGCCAGCCTTGGGGCCACATTAGTTCATTTTTCTCTTAAGTGTCTTCAAGCCTTCTATCATGCCCTACACATTTCCTACCTACTTGATTCATCAAGCCCTTTCCCTCTCTCATCTGTATACCTCAGAACACTCACCTTTTCTGTGAGCTCCACAAGAAATGAGTCTGACATTCTCTCTTATCCTGTTATCCTCCTTGTTTTTATTTTAGGAAGAACTGGCAGAATCCACAAGACGTACGCATGACCAAACTGAGTATCCACATGATGTTATTGCTGTAAACTTCATCCTTTCCCATTCCATCCTCTCTCCCTGTTTGCTGCCCCCCTCTGCATCACACCATCACCTCATAGCTAAAGCATAGGCAGCAATATTGCAGTTACACATGTACTAAACTTTAGGCACCTGATAGCATCCTTCTGAAAAATTAAAAACTTGTGATGTACTACAATTCTGTTCTGTCGTATCGTTATTAAATCAATCATGATTTTATGATGTCTTAAAGAAAAGTACCTGGATTCTGACCACTTTAACAGTTATTTCAATAAGAAATAAGAAAATAAATCCATAATGTTTTCAAAGATTTAAAAAGTAGAAACACTTTCTTCTTAAATAACTTACAGTTGAACTACTATATCCCTCCGATGATATCACATCAAAGGAAATTGCACAATACCAAAAAAATATACAATAATAATGTTTACTTTACCAGTTCAAATTGTCCCATACTCTTCAGCTCTTTTATAAAATGAATCATTGAATTTATCTCTTCTAAAGACAGACATTGCTCATATTCCTTCCGGTAGTTTTCCTCCTGCAAAAGAAAAGACAGCAGTACCTGGTGTACTAGGTGTACATCTACACTGCAAGTGGATGTGCGATTGCAGCTTGTATAGGCATACCCAAGCTAGCTTTGATCTATCTAGTGCAGCTAAAAATAATAGTGAAGATGCAGTGGCACAAGCTTCAGTGTAGGATGTACAAGTCCACCTGGAAAACCTGGGTATGTGTCCCTGCCAGGATCATTGCCACCGCATCTTCACTGCTATTTTTAGATGCTCTAGCTAGTTTAAAGCTAGCATGGGTATGTCTATATGAGCTGCAATCACACGTCCAATTGCAGTGTAGACATACCCTGGGGATGAGAGAGCCATCAGCTTGCTCAAATCATAGGAGAATAACACTGCTGTCAATCCCAGGGAAGGTGTTTACGACCATACTACTGAATTGATTGAAATTCTGTTTCAACCCAAAAATGAGGGACAGTCACTGTGGTTTCTGTACAGATCAATCTACAATCCATGCCACACATGCTGTGCATGTTCCTGAAAAATGACTAGAACAACAAAAGGAAGTTAGCGACATGTGTATAGACTTTACAGCCGCTTTTGACTCAGTGCATCCATCAGCACTGTGGATACTGCTACACTAGCAGGGTGTGCCTGAGGACACAGTGTGGCAAGTGGAGGAACTGTACCACCACACATTTAGCTGTGTGAGGGTCAATGGCTGTATTACAGACTGGTTTCCAGTTGAGTCAGGAGTAGGCCAGGGTGTAAATTCTCTTGCCTATATTATTTAATGTTCTAATAGATGATCTGATGGCAAATTGATTGAGGCCAAAGTAGAAGGTGTGAAATTTAAAGATTGGTCTCTAGAGGCTCTTGATTATGCGGATGATATTGCCTTACTAGGAGAGACTACTGACCAACTACAACTGATGCTGGAAGAACTCTGAAAAACTGCAGAATCTATGGGACTTAAGATCAATGGTGATAAAACCAAAGCTATGTATGCCTCTTATAAGATGGAAACAAATGACCTGCTGACACTGCATGTAGATGGCACTGACACTGAATGGGTGAATAGTTTAATTTATCTGTGTAGTTGATTGACAGCAGAAGGTTCTATATCCGAAGTCATAGGTCAGATAAATCTTGCATCAATGGCATTTCAGCATCTTTAAAGGCCTATCTTTAGCTGATTGGATGTCTGTGTGACAACTAAGACAAGAGTGTCCAATGTAAAAGTGATGACAACTTTTTTATATGGAGCAGAAACATGGCCATTAATAACAACTGAGGAGAAGAAAGAACAGTTTTCAGCATCAAAACTTACGACGTGTTCTTAACATCTGTTGGTTAGGTTTGATTTTGTCACAAATAAGGAGATACTTAGACAATCCCAGCAAGTTGCAGTCTTGCACCAGCTGAGAACAAGACGACTGCAATGATGGGGTAATGACCAGTGTAGAGAAGATGGTATGATTTTATAGGTTTAAAAAGCTACAGTCAAAGGAAGCTGAGCATGCAGCCAACCATGAATCAGGCTGAAAGATGCAATTTTGAGGAATTTAAGAAGTCTAAATCTTCCCATAATGACTCTTGCTGAAAGAAGCAGACTTGCAAGGAACATTCAACATGGTAGTCCACGCTACACACCATCACCACAGCTATATCATAGCCATATGAATCTGCTGCTGCTGCATACCCTAGGTGGAGACCAATTTGCTTTGGCTATATTTAGCTGGTACGTAGTCCCTTGGGCACCATACCCCAAGGGAAAGTTGGTGAAAGTTAGAGCAGCCCCCTAGCTGCGCTAACCTGAGCCAGGGCTGGAGCAAAGAATTGGGGAGACCAAACAAGCTCCCTGATAGCTCTTCCTTCTTCCAAGTCTGCTATGTTCAATGTTAGTTTGGTATAAGAGAGAATCTGGTGAGAGATAACTAGCACAAAGGGATGTGTAGTATTTGTAGAGAAATATGATGTGCTGAAATTTGACTGATTTGTATTTTATAGATCATTTGAAATTAGTTCTGTATTCACAAACATTTCACAAAAGCTGCATACTAAACAGGGAATTTGGTCCCATTATTAAGCAAAACTGCTTTTACTTGAAAACACACAGAAATTCACACTATTGCAGCTTTGAAAAAGTGAACTCTTGAGAGTTGAAAAATGGAAAAAAAAAAAAAAGAAAGAAAATTCCATGCAAGGTGTCATCATAATATGTTTTTCACAGTTTCATACCACTCTGACTAGCCCCAAAAAGTTCTGATTGAACAAATATTTCATTTTGTAGTTTAGAAAAAAACCCTCACAAAGAAAAGGTTATCATTTAGAATTAAATATTTTCAATTAATTTGTAATAAGAAAAATGTTTACGAAATCCATTCTTACCTTAATCACAGCTAATTTGTAAATGTTCTGTAAAGCCTCAAAGACACTGGAAGTTGAAGACTTATTAGACAAGAGAAACTTGAACGTATCTTCAAGAAGAAATTCTTTTACAGTTTGGTCCTCAAAATTCAAGTCATCAACTTGAAAGTCAAAGTATTCATGCACCTTGAAAAAAAAAAAGAATTAACGTACAGTTTTTATATCAAATCCGGTGCTCCCTGATATATCTAAGCTAGATTTATTTATTTATTTATTCAAAGGAATCATAAAGGGCATGAATAAAAAAGGAATCAAATGCACAGAGATGGTAAACAAATAAAGTAGTAGTATTTTACATATGTATATTACTTCTGATACAATAAGCAGAATTGTAACACAGCAAATACTGTACTTCATTTTCTGTAACAATTACACATCATAGTGTTTGCTGACCTCTAGTGCACTGAGAAGAGCATAGCACTGTCATATAAATTAATGTTTTTGAAGCCTACTTTTTAAAAAATGTCCAGCCTTTTTATATATATATAAAAAATTAAAGAGTGAAGATTGCTAAGTGACTACATGCTATACACAAAACTCAAGTTCTTAATGCTTAGTAACTTGAATAGTTAAGGACATAAATTTTACATTAGACATAACAAACAATCACATCATTTCTATCAATCATAAAGAAATTCATCTTACAACCCTAACACAACTACAACTCACATCCATCAGGGTTTATATATAACATTCTTGTTTTCTTTACTTCTGTATCCAAATGTGTCTAAGAAATACGGTATTAATATCTGTTAATATTTAGTAGCTGACAGTAGATCTCTTTTAGAAGTACTTATAATTGCTTTTTTTTAGAATAATGTTGTTACACATATTTTCATAGGAAAGCATTTATCACTAGTGATTTACTAGAACATGATCTAAAATATGTATTTATTTTGACTTCCATTTGAGGGTGATCAAGAGATGTCTATAGCATGTAGAAAGAATTTCTGTTTTCAAAAGGGTTTTGATTTGAGGATTACTGATGAAAGTACTATATTTATTTAGAGTCCAACTTGAAGTTATTAAGTTGTGATGAAATATGCATTTCTTTATACTTGATAAGAACAATGTCTTTATATTTATTTTGTGGACAGTGCAAGGTTTACTATGTCTACTCATTTCTTTGCATTTTGTAGATGATGTAATAGGAAACTACACCGATTTCACTTAGCAACCTAAATTGATTTTTTTTAATCAAGATTTATTTTTTAAATTTTGTTTCTGGAACATCCCTGGATATTTTTAAAATATATTTTTCCTTTTTTTTTCTTTTGTGCAGACAAAAGAAGACACAGCTTTTTTAAATTCCCTGAAGCAGTGCAAAACAGCTGGAAAGCTGCCCTAAAGGGACAGCCGAGAATTCCTCTGATGGAGGGGGAATAGTAGGTGGTACAAAGCTGGCATAATGGGCTCTCCACCACATTCCTCTTCCTCATGGTGTAGAGGGTATGTCAGGGTGGTCTGGGAAGCGGAAGGCAGCATGATGGAGGTCAGAGTATGTTATGCTCCATAGATCTTTGTAGGCATAATGGCCTCTAGGGGAGCAGTACAAGCCAGCACAATTTAGGGCAGCATTTAGACTTGCACTGGGAGACATTTCAGCCATTCCCAAGACCTCGGCCTCCTCCAGTCACCTATGCCAAGCTGTGCTCTAAGATTGAGCCCCGTTCCACAGCCAGTCCCTGCTCCACTAGGCCACAATGCCTTCTAGCCAGGTTGTTTACTGATGTTGTTGAGATCTTAGTGCTGTAGATGTCAATATTATTCCATAGTCCCTTAACAACTCTTCCACTCCCAAGACTCCACTTATTAATGTATTCACACATTTATTTGTACATTTGTGCAAATAAATGACAATTCTCTACTGTACTTTTCTTTTTAGTCTATGCTCTTTTTGGGAAGGGCCAGTTCCTTCTTTTGGGTTTGGAAAGCTACGAACCCCAGGGGAAACAATTAAAAAAATACTGAAAATAAATCCCCTCCATCCATCTGATCACTTACTTGCTTTAAAAAATGTTACACATTTTAAAAAAATGTGATTGGCACTTGCTTACCTCAAGAACTACTGGATACATGGAAGTGTTGAACCCAATGTCAAAGGTTAACATTTGAAAACATAGACTGCATCTGAAATTAAACATGACAAGAACATGGCATGTGAGATAACTGTAAAAGAGAAAAAGTCAATAAAGTTACATGCAGATAGGTTTAGATCCTCAGCTGGTGAAAATCAGCACAGTTTCGTTGACTTAAATGGAGTGATGCTGTTTACACCAGCTGAGATGCTGGCCTATCGACTTCAAGCCATTAGGTTGATTTTCACTGTTGTTTCTTTTAACAGACCAAGTAAAATGGGTTATGTGTTAAAAATATTGTAACAAATCCATGGCCACCTAGGACCGGACAGTGAGAGAGAGGACAGAACCCTGTTCCTCTAGCAATGGAGTAATGGAGAGCCTCCATGACTGTAAGCAATGTAGTACTTCTGATACATAGATTAACAATACTGATCCCATCCAGTAGAGAGAAGTTATACACACACACACTGGCCAGTTTTTAACTTTACTTTAAAGATATAGTTAAACACAGTCTTGCCCACCACTCATTCCCTACCCAATTTAACAGTAGCTGCACTGAGAAATGCTACTCTTATCCATTGTTGTTGCTTCAGAAGCCCATTATTTTACTCTGAGACCTAATACACCACCAGATGCACCAAGCAGAGCAGAGACAGGGGATGGAATGGGGATTTCTAATGTTATGGGGTCTTTTTAATCTAGGCATTCCTCTGTTAATGTTAGTGCATTCAGTGGTACATGAGGGTTTCTAAGTGTGTTGGGGGAGGGGAACGATATAGGGGGAGGAAGTGCCTGCTGGAGAGTGTGGGGTTCTGCAACTGGATGGATGACATTTTGGGGAAAATAGATGTTACATAAGGGTGAGTATGTAGCAAAACTCATGAGTTTCATTGTGACCCCAATGGTCTTTGCTGCAATTGCGTGGTGGGATTGTGGATTCATATGAGCCTGGAACTACATGAAAACTTGGATGTCCCATAAAACAGCCAACCCATCAATTTGATTTGTTGAAACAATGTGAACCAAAACTAGCTGGTTTTGCACAACTCTTAAAATAACTCTATATTTATAGTCACAGTATCTCTCTCTCTCTCACACACACACAATATATTCTGTAAAGTTTTGTTCCTACTACTTTAGGACAAATAATGAGCTTTATTGCTGCTCAACAACTAGGTCCTAAGGTAGCTGTATAAAACATGTATATTTACTATAAAAAAGTCAAGTATCTGGTTCATATAAAACTAAAAAATCCAGTAGGAATGACTGCAATGACTTAATCATCCAATAAAAAAGTGATACAGTATTATTAAGGCATATTTCATGAGGTGTAATACTTAGAACAGTATTCTAAAATTGTGCTAATATTCAGATCAGTTGCAATTCCCTGCTCCAGTCCTGGTTATAGCTGCCAGGGGCTGCTCTAATTTGCACCAGTCAGCTACAGTCCCCAAAAGACCATATGCCAAATGGAGACAGCTGGAGCACAATAAGCTTCAGCAACTCACTCTTTCATCCCTCAACACCCTCTACATCAGGGGCTCAAAGTAGGGAAGCACAGGAGACAGCTATGCCAGCTTCACATCCTTTGGAGACTCCCCCATTTATGGGAGGTTTCTGCTTGCTTTGTGCTGCCTGAGCAATACAAAAGAAGTAGAACAGGACACAGAATCTGACTTTTTTTGAAATAATATGTTTGGCCTTCAAGTTAAGAAAGTTGGATGCCTCTGCTGTTTAAGCTCTCTATTCGCCAAACACATTATTTCACTCTAATACCAAGTATGAAATATCAGTTTCTTTGTTACAGCAGAATCTATGTACTCAACTACTTTCCATAATATTCTAAAGAACTTGACAATAACTTAGCATTTATTTATTGGTAGCTTCTTACCTACTGAAGGTCTTTGGTCCCACGTTGGGTGATTCACTGAATGCCTCAGCTACCAGTAAGAGTTTACTTATCGTTTCTTTCATATTATCAAAGGCTTGCTGAGGGGAACTGGATTTGAAGAATGTCTCAAAAAATCTTTGTAGCTGTGAAAGATGTTACACAAATTCTTAAATACTTATCCTACTATACTTTTAAGGACCATACATTAAAAGGCTTGCAGATGTCAAAATTGCATAAGAATGCCAGCTTTATTTGCTACCAGGTCCCACATTAAATGAAGAATGAAATTAAATGTTCTCTCGGTATTCTAGCAGAGAAGTTATTTGCATTTATAAAGAAGCAAATCTGAAACAAACTGTGAATTAATTGGTACCAGAAGGCACTGCATTTAGACACAGAAGTCCCACAGCCCAAATTCATTTTCATAAAACATTTTGCTATTAACATATTACATGAAGTGGAAACTTCTCATGTTTAGTTCTGCTGCAGTAGAAAAACTTGACAGCAGCAACATATTCAAAGCCAAATCCTTTCTTCTTGGTAACATATTGGGCCAAATGCTGATGTCTTCCCCTTTGGCTATGAGCCATGAGCCTGAGTAAACAAGCTTTATGCAGAGGATGGAAGAGCAGTCAGGGTGAAAGCAATCTTTCCCCCACCGACACCCCATCATGTAGCCAGCCACATCATTACTAATACAACAATCCATGTAATAGTGATGGGGCTCCTGCATATGCCTTACATGAGGAGTTTAGCCCCAGGGATCCCCAAATTGGCATATCCACTGGCCTGTACACCACTGCCCCCTCAACTTACTCCCACCACTCACCCAAATCCACCCTTCTCATCACAGCAGAAAGAGGGGTAATGGAGCAGAACACAGGAGGAGCACAGTTCCCCCACATAGTGGGACCAATACAATTCTTGCTGATTTTAGGGGTGTTTGGGCTTACAGTGGAAGGAGCTGCATTTGGCCCATCGTTACAGTGCAGTGATATTATAAGTACTTTTGCTTCAGGGTAAGTCATGAAAAAATGAATGAATTGGCTAAACCAACAATAACATGCTTTTTCTTATTCCTCTTTGGTGTTAGATTAAACAAACCAACCGAACAACCTCCAGTCATGTTAAATAAGCGTTGTGTGGGCTCAGTGACACAAATTATTTCATTCTACTGTACTTCTCAAAAACACACACAGAGTTTTGAATATTCAATTAAAGGCCTGAAAGGCAGACGACATATGATTTAATCAAATACTTCCCATTTGCAATCTTCACGCATGCATGCTCATGGATAGATCAGACGTGTGGCACAACTAGGGCTTTAGCTTGTTTACATTTAATTATTCCCTTGAGCTAGCTTCTGCTCCTGGATATTCTTTACGAATGAATTTGTGGGGACAGATTCTGGGGCTGGCTATGATCCCTTTGTGCCACCAAAGCAACCCAAAGGCCCGTAAAGTTGCTGTAGCTGAGGATTTCCATGACCTGGGGTAGAATTGTTCTAGACATCTCTACACTGCCCTCTTCTATCCCCAACCCCAGTTTAGGGGCCACATCAGGGGTGTGTTGAGGAGACGATGTGGCCAGAGAGTGCTGTACTCTGGAGATCACTGGCTGGCATAACTGGGGTTTGTTGCAGCCAGGTACAAACTGTAGCAGCCCTGCTGGAATCTCAGTACAGGAGGCTCTTTGGGAGCCTCCATTCAATACATCAGCAGTGTGAAGGGGCCAGCCCTATAGACCTGATTGATTGACCCTCTGCCCCCAGAGCCCTGCTTTGCTAGATGACTGGAAGGAAATGCCACTTGCGGCCAGCCCACCTGCCAATGGAGAAGCAGAACTGCTACAGAGCAAGAGCTCAGCTCTACTCAAGCAAGGACAGGGAAGGGGTTTGCAGGCCACCTGATTGGCTCTGGGAGAAAGCTACAGGGCATGGACAGATAGCATGCATTGCTGCTGCTGGAGGGAAAAAGCCTAATCACAGCCAGACCCAGCACTGGGAGATTGATCCAGATAGCAAATCAGGTGCACAGACATAGCCAAGCTGGGAGAACAGTCCAGAAGCAGCCCTGACCAAGATGGTGACCATGGGGACAGATTCCTTGAGAGGCAACCAAGCCTAGGACTGCGAGCTCACACTACAGTGCTAGAGGCAGGAGGTACTCTATTGTAAAATGGAGCCTGGAGGGCCATTTGGACTAGTTGTTAAGTTAGGGCTATTTTGTTATTTAAGTGTCAAGGACTCATATTAAGGTTGGGGTTATACATGTGACTTCTCATGCAACTCTTTGCTAGTCCCTTTTACTAATTGTGGTTGTGTCCTTCCTGGCTAGGTGGCAGATAAAGTCATTGGCCTTGAACATGGGTGCAGCATTTACTTCTGGTTAAGTTCCTGCCTCTTCAGAGGTTGTGGAAAAAAACAAGAGCTTGGGGTTCGGTGAGGGGCAAGTGGGGTTCTCTACCCTACCGTACGTGGCATTAGCAAATATAAAGCCTGTCAAAGGCAAGATACATTTGTTCAATGTCCTAATACAGGCACCTTCATAGGCAACTGGTTTGGAATGTGGTATCAAAACAGAAATAAGAAAAGGTACAGAACAAGTTAAGAACCAGTACGAACTGGTGGGTTGGATCTTAGGTGACATAGAATCTGCTTTCTAACTTTTAAGCAACCCTGCAATAAATGTATGTTGTATGGGAGGATGTATGTTGAAGAATACCTTTTATGCAAGGAGAACATGTTGTGAGATAAGAATTGCTTCCCGAAGGCAGGACATATATGTCTCCTTTTCATATTGTTGGCTACATTTTAAGCAATAATGGGCTGGAATATGTAGACAGCTTGGCAAACCAGAGTGCCAGGGTCACAGTGCTCCACTGTGCAGTGATCCCACTGTAGTTTCACTGCTAACGAGATATGCATAGCTGCAGAGGCTTTATTATGTGACAGTTTTTTCTTTGAAAATGTCTGAGTGTTTTATTTTAGTGAAGAATAAGTTCTTCTTAATAGGATACATTTTTTTCCAACATAAACCTTTCTACCTCTAGTTAGCTTTCCTGCATTTGTTCCTTTTATTTTTCACCACATGGAAAATAGCTATGCTTAATGATATTTCTTCGCCAAGTCCACACAATTTGTGTATTTATGTGTACACACACACACACACAAGCCTCTTTGAGAATACATTTGGAAAAACCAGGATAATGAATGCATCTCCCAACCTACAGATTGGATCTGTGCAAAAAGGCCAAAGAAACGTATTCCACAATAATTCTATCCCCAGTACTGCACACTGCCACACATAGATCTATCTACACATGGTCTTCTACCTACAGTGATTGATGAATCATTGTCAGTAGAAAAAGTTGTAACATGTAATGGGAGAAAAATGTACCCATAATCAAAAACAATGGTTCCAGAATACACCACAGAGAAAAAAGTGCAGTAATTTATCATTAGTTTATAGTGCTGGCTATTGGATATGTCTATTTATTCTAGCCCAGATTTATTATTATGTGATGCCATTTTCCTGTACCTTTGACATAGCACTTGATGAAGGTGGAAACCAAGACATTATTCAACTATTTTGTATAGTAAATTTCCTATTTGTGCATATTTTTCTTACATAAACTAGTTTTAAAGGAGGACTGTTAATAGATTAAGCCACAAATTTATCCTACCTAAAGTTTGTTTTAATTCATTTAAGTGGAAAATGTTCTCTGAGTATCATTTTATTTTAAACTATCCACTTATTTAAGTGGTTACTAGTAATTCCTGAGAATGTTTTCTAAATTTCTGCTGGTGGGGAGGAAGTGAAAAAAGGCTTCTAACAACCTTTCCTCTAATGATCTCCATTGACTTTAATGTACTTTGAGTGGGGACTGGAATAACTATGGCTTCCTAATCATGGTCCTGGCTTTTGGAAATGATGATCTGGAACAGCAGTGATGACCCACCAACAGGATTCCTCATGGGTCCTCTTGTTCCTCGGGGGAAGACATGGGCCTTCCCAAAATACCGTTATTGGAGAAGGTTGGGGGCAAACTTCCAAGGATTCTGTTTCTGGAAGGGGAAATATAATTCCCAATAATAAGCAGCTGCTTCTCACTAGGTTTTGGAGTGGCCTGGACTTCTACCAGTAAAGATATGCTTCCTGGAAGTTTGTAAGCGAGGAAAAGAGCATAAAAAAGTGAGTTAGGAGGGTAAGATGATAATCTTACTTTCCTGTCTAAAATACACTCTCACTTAAAATGTTGGAATTTTTTAGAGGTAGTGGGTGGGAAGAGAGAGAGGTGGTTTTTGACTTTAGAACCAAACAACTATGGCAACATTACAAATGAAGGCCCCGATCCTGCAAGCGCATATGCGAGTGCTTAACAACATACAGTAGTAAAATTAGGCACAGGCATAAGTGTTTGCATGATCAGGGCCTAATTTCATTTATACCACAAGCTTAATTCAAAACCCAATCGAGAGTTAAGGATACCTAGAGTTCTTTTACATCTGCTTCTGCCAAAGAAATAAAGGAAAAAATTGGGTAATTAAAACACCCTTATAAAATAAAATGAGGGGGGGAGGAATATTGAAAGTTTCTGTTGTGTCAGAAGTTTTGCTCTTTACTTACAGGTATGTTTTAATTCTATTTTACATTAAAAATTATTTTTGGAAGGTCCTGAGGCAATATCCAAAGAGGCCACATGAGGGCAATATTATAACCTGATTTTCACAATGTGCAGCTCTAAGTGAGATCCCCAAATCATATTAGAAGGCATATTTCCTGAGAGCATACTGTTCCAGTTTTGTTTGCACATATGTTAACTTGGAAAAAACATCTTGTTTATTAAAATTTTCAAATGCACAATACACAAGAGACAATTTCAATGGTTGGTAATTTTGGCTTACACCATGGAACTGTTACACAACAGCAACTAACTTCAATAAGTTCTTTTTAGTGTGCTGCATGCTTTGAAAGTTACTTCTGAACAATATTTTAAGATGAGCATCTCAAGTTGCATGAGTTCACAAAATGTGTAATTAGACCCAGAAAACTATTATGCACATAACTACCCATTTTGCATGTGCACATACATGGAGTCAGATTCTCAGCCAGTCCTGTGGCAGTGCAAAATATTACCTACTACATAAGGTAAAACACCAGATGATGCAGAGCTCTGTGCCAACTGCTCTCCCATGAAACACGACTGGAGCCATGTGAAAGCAAATGCCTCCTCTAAAAGATGATGGGGTAGGAGGGTGAATAGATCTGAATAGTTAACCTGAGTAATTAAACCATTTTCTAAGACTCTAAAGCACCGATATCAGTTAATTTTTTTTCTTAAAACCTGTCAATATAATACAAAAATTCTATATGGACATGATAAGCTATGCAAGTGTTGCCAAAATAAAAAAAAGACAGAACCCTTGGTTACCACTCAGCCACAACCAGGATCTTGAAGAGCAGTTAGGGGAATACTGCTCCAGAGAATTAAAGTGCTAATGTGCACACGTGGACACAAGTCCAATCTTCAAGTACTACATAAGATAGTGCAAAGCACTACATTACCCGCTGGATCAATGGGCAGCGATCAATTAAGTGGGGGGGTCAATTTATCGCGTCTAGTTTAGACATGACAAATCAACCACCGAGTGCTCTCCTGTCAACTCCGGTACTCCACCAGGGCGAGAGGCGCAGGCAGAGTTGACGGGAGAGCGTAAGCCATCGACTTACCTCTGTGAAGACATCGCGGTAAGTAGATCTAAGTACGTCGACTTCAGCTACGTTATTCATGTAGCTGAAGTTGCGTAACTTAGATCGATCCACCCCCAATGACCTAGCAGACCGGGCCTAAGAGTCTCCCTTTTTGGTGAATACTGGATGGCCTGTCAACCCTGAAGTAATTAACTAGTGAAGAGCATTTCACACATCAGCACTGGCAATATACAGGAAAACATTTAGGTGTCAATTATTTGCTCAGTGAGAGTGCATAATGTCCCCTAACATGAACAGGAATGATTACACACACTGACTGGACATAGATTCCTTGGTATGTACCTTATGCAATTATTTTACAAGGTTTATGTTTTTTTTAAGGCACAGATGGTGGATAAAGTCACTGTAAACCGCAATCACTATAACCAGGACGAGTAAAAGTGATTTATAAGAATTATTTACAATAGTTGGTTTTTTTTAAATTGGTGGGATTTTCCACACAATCATACAATGTTGTTTAATTTACTAAACTTCAACTTCTTATATGTCTTCTCTGATCCAAGCATTTTATATGTAATAAGTTTAGGTTCTTTTTAAAATTCTCAACAACATATCAGCCACATTCTTACTACATCTAGTATAAGACTTTTGTGCCTATTAGGCCAGATGATATCATAAACATATTTTGTCTGCAATAGTAAATTTTTAGCAAGGTGAACTCCAGTGCCAGGTCAATTTCTTACTAGTAATGAATAGCAGAATAGACCAGCAGAGCAGAGAAATGTTTATATATGTTTCTGAACATGCTAGTGAGTTTCATATCAGACAGATATGTGAGTAATGGTGTACAACATTATTTCAGGCAATTCATACAGGCTGACAATCCATCACCATGCTAGAAGCCTGACCAGACCAGCACAAGACTAAAATAAATGGCAGAAACTGGTGAATGCCCCTGCACCTGAGAGCGTGGGAGGATAAAGAAAGAAAGAAACCTGCTGACAGTCCATGGGCTAACATCAGTCTTGTCCGTGCCAAGGTTTTTTTTTTTAAATTGAAGAGACTGAGCTATTTGGGAAGAGGATGCAGGAGAGACACATTGTAAACAACACTACTAGCAAATTTTCTCCAGGTCTATATCTCTTTTGTATGAATGCTCAATTCCCAATGATATTAATGGCTGTTATGTCAATCAGTGAAACAACAGGCCCCAGAAAACCCTTACTGCTGTTGTAAACTATTGACATTTTGGAGCTACACAACAAGTAATGAGCATTTTTTCCTTCATTTACATGAGAGATACTTCACCAAGAAATCCCACATTTCAGAAACGTGTGGCTGAAGTTGAATATTTCTAGTTATTATGGACCAAATTCCTCAGCTGTCATCAATTGGCATAGCTCCACTGACTTCATTCAGAGGTCCTGGCTCATTGTGTCTGCTGTAGGTGGTAACTGGCATTGTAGGTTTGGCTGAATATTCTGTGAAGTTTATTGAAAATATGCTCTACGATCATGCCAAAATGGTTTATAGCTGACTTACAGACAGGGAGAAAAATACTTATTTTAAACATTTAATTTTTCACTATCATTTCCAGAACAAGGTGCTATTTTCTGCTTCTCCTGCACAGTGCCTCTGATGCTGCATTGTATCAAGCCCAGAAATCCTTTATGTATTTTCCACATATGCTAGCTGGTCACACCTAGAGAATTTCTATTGTTAGATTATACAGTGCCTTGCTTTTAATGGTTATTTCTTGGAGTCTCTCTGACTTCTCTCAAGCTCTATATAGAATATACTGTTTATAGTTAGAGGCAGCCTAATATATCCTGTTCTCCATCATTGTATTAATTTGCATTTAAATGTACATCACTATAGAAATGTCAAGTATCAGAGGGGTAGCCATGTTAGTCTGAATCTGTAAAAAGCAACAGAGGGTCCTGTGGCACCTTTAAGACTAACAGAAGTATTGCAGCATAAGCTTCTGTGGATGAATGCCACTTGCGTCTGATGAAGTGAGCATTCACCCACGAAAGCTTATGCTGCAATACTTGTTAGTCTTAAGGGTGCCACAGGACCCTCTGTTGCTTCTTACTATAGAAGTGCTTTCTCTGGTGACTCTTGTTTGTATAACTCTTGCTGTTCTGACAACTCTGTCTAAAGCTGTGGAAGAAGCAGTAACCAGACTGGAACTACTGTCTATGTGCTGCTACTTCTTTTATTATTAATCACTTTTATAGCTTTTTCAGCTGCCAGCATGTTCTGTAAATGGTGGCTGATGCGCAATGCCACAATTACTAATGATTATTATCCTCCAAGCTAGTTCCTAGTTACGGGATTATAATGATGACACTTGTAATATTTTCAGTTAACTTAAAATGAAATTAAACTCGGAGGAAGCAGAGGTCTGTTCAGTGGGTGACTTAAATGAGGAAGACCAATTAGTTTCCACAAGGGAGATGGTAAAAATTAGTAACATTATCACCTCATAGGCTTCAATATGCTCCAACTTTTTAGCATTATCATAGTAGGATTCTGGCATTTTAGCATCATGCCAGCACTCATGCTGATTAAGACCCAAATCATGCCCCCTACCCAAGTGACTCAGTTGGGGATCTTCTTGTGGGCAAGTGGGGAAACAGCTTCCTCCACCCTCAAGCAATGGTGCAGGAGTTGAGCTACTCCAACACTCCAGATGAGACCCATAGAAACAGGGCCGCCCAGAGGGGGGCAAGTGGGGCAATTTGCCCCAGGCTCCAGGCCCCGCAGGGGTCCCTGGCCCCATGAGAATGTCTGAGGCTCCCCCGGGCCTGCCGCCACCTTCCCCCATCCCCCAGCGCCTCAGCATGCCGTGTCAAGAGCGGCCCTGGACAGCGCTGCAGGGGCGTGACTCCAGCGGGACCTGAGATCCTCCCGCCGAGTCAGAGCTGCGTGGTAAGGGGGCGAGGCTGCGAGCTTCGGTCCCGCCAGATCCACGTCGCTGCAGCGCTGTCCAGGGGCCAGGCCAGCTCCTGGATGCGGCGCGCTGAGGCTCCGAGAGAGGGGAGAGGCGGGGATAACCCAGGAGTGGCCCTGGACAGCGCTGCTGGATGGGGCGGTTAGGGGATGGGGAACAGGGGGTTGGATCGTGGGCATTCCGGGGGTCTGTCAGGACTCAGCGGGGGGGGAGGGGAGGATGGATAGGGATCGGGGCAGTCATGGGAGACAGGGAGCAGGGAGGGTTGGTGGGGGGTGGGGTCCCGGGGGGGTGTTTGGAGGGGCGCGGGGGGGGGCGGTGAGGGGACAAGATACTGGGCTGGATGGACCTTTGGTCTGACCCAGTGTGGCCATTCTTATGTTCTTATGTTCTAACCTAAATGAACCCAAAGTTATGGAGACAGATATGAGTCAAGGAAGCCAGCAGAATATCAGAAACCTGAAAAAATCTCTGACTGGATGGGCTCAGGCGTTTGGTCACAAGCTGAGGTGGTTCAAAAGTTTTGGATTTTTTTTAAGCAGAATTTTTTTATTGTTTCTTTAAACAATCAAACACAGCAAGCAGCAAATACTTGGCCACACGCTTCTGAAACCCCAAACCATGTTCAGGTTTTGGCAGACTAATTTCAGCTTTTCAATTAAAAAAAAAACACAAAAAATTTTGAAGGAAAGCAGACATTGTCCGTGATTTTTTCTGCTTTTTAAAAACCCCTAGTTTTCGATCCAAAAAAAGTTTTGATGGAAAATATTTGTCCAACCCTTTTAATGAGCTTTAGTGCCTTTTAGCACTAGCTGATGCTGAGAACCAGTGATACCTTTTAAAGGTGACTTGAAAAGAAGTTTTCTCAAAACTGGGTTTGTGCCGAGATGCAGAAGGTTTTGAAATGTTTATTTTTCCCAGGGCCGCCCGGGCGGGGAGGGAGAGAGGGAAGGAGGAGTGGGGCAATTTGCCCTAGGCCCCACAGGGGCCCCCACAAGAATATAGTATTCTATAGTATTGCAACTTTTTTTATGGAAGGGGCCCCCAAAATTGCTTTGCCCCAGGCCCCCTGAATCCTCTGGGTGGCCCTGCATAGAAAACTCTGCAGCCCTAGTGCCTCCCTTCTGCAGAAGGAAGGATGGAATGATCCACAAGGCAGCAGATCCTCTGGCATTGCAGGAAGAGCTGCTATGTCGCAAGCACAGTTTCTCACTAAATTGAACAAAGGAGAAGCAGGATACCCATGAGGAGGCATGTGCCACTGGGCAAGATAGACAGGGGAAAGCAGATGGTCTCTCCCCAGCCACCTGGACATGACAAGATCTAATCTATTTTAGGCCCTTATACATAGGCTTGGCAGGATTCGATTTTTATTTCTTTATGCATTTTTAAAGTTTTTATCAATTTACGTTTCGAGAATTGCATGAAATTGAGTGTGGGGAAGGGGAAGACAATTATTTAATGACAATAGACACTGAAATTCAAAAAGTTAAAGCTTTATAACCATTAAAACACAAATTGTCAACACCACATGTCAAAATACACAACGTGAATATCTTTTTAAGTCAAACTCTAATAAGTTTTCAAGGTGCATTTTTCTTACTTTGCCTAGCTGTAAATTTCTATTATTACTGACGGAAATATTTTCCCAACGATTTGTGTGTGTGCAGTGAAAGCAACATTTACTGGCATTTACTGATAAAATCTAATCCTTTCAAGCCTGTTTATAAAGCATCCATCTTCATAGACCCTAGGATTCTAAGGGTGGCACACTGGAGGCCCATTCCACCTTACAGAGCATTTTCCTTAGTTTGTGACCACTTCTCTCATGAAGTGCAACTCTGCGATATCTCTAGTTCAAAAAATTAAAGATCCAAAACTGGCCCTTATTTTAGATATTGATTTTACTGTCTTTCATAGTGGATTAACACCAATCTAGAAGAAGCTTCAGCACTGCAGGGTATGCACAGTTGGGCTTGAAAGGGTAACAACAGCTCTGCATCTGTGCTCACACAGCTGAGCCAAAACTTGGAAGTGCCCTGATAATCCCATTGTGCATGACAATACTCCCTCCTCCTTTGCAAACCAAACAGTGCTCTTTTGTCTGATCCATGAAAGCTATCCATGAAAAATATATTTTGTGTTCAGTAGGAATGGCTAATAATGAAGGAAGAAGAAAGAGGAACTAAATTGTTTGCCTTTCTACCACTGCACTTTGAGTGAATGAACCAGCTAGAAAAGAAGAGTTTTACCTTTACAGAAAAGTGCTTCTTCTTGGGAGGAAGCCGGACAATGGCAGTTGAATGAATGAATGCCCGCAAAGGTGTTAAGGATGTCACTAGGACATACGCTTTGATGATGATGGAAAGGTCTTGAGCTTTAAAGAGCTCCTTGTGGTCAGCTGGAGCTGGTATAGAACTCCTGCAAAATAAGAACAATCCACCGTGTTAGGAAAGTGCTTGCTTCCTCTATATGAAAAGGAAAATGAGGTATAAGAATACTGAAAATAGGAGTCTTTCTTCCCCAGTGAAGTGACACAAGAGATTAAACCAAGTAGGTTGGAACAATGCTTTGCACCAAGTCTGTTTTTACTACTTGGAGGATTTATTTCATCGTAACTCCCAGATAAAACCTATGGCAAGATAGAGTCACAGCTGAGAGCACATATCAGGAACGTATAGGTAAAAAACATTACAGTAATGTTGTTATTATTGCAAAAACAGGCATGACCAACCCAGAAATCCAATTTTAAAGAAATCCAAACATGTTAAGTAATGGAAATACAAAGTTAAGGTACCCAAACAACTTTAACTCTGCCCTGTGCTAACACCTGGAAAACCTACACTATCTTTAACAAAAACTACTTACATTTAAGTCTTCTTAACATATGCACAATATGCCTCAGGTGGAACATGACCAGGATTCATCACCAGATTTGGTCCACTGATTGAATGATTAGCTTCCCGTACTGATGGGGAGTGCAATGTGAACGCTGATCCATTACATTTAAGTGGGGTCACACACACTAAAACGCCATTGTCACTCTCAAGTGATCATTGCATGACATCACTGAACAGAGTTTTGGTTGGACATATTCCTGGAGGTTTCATCACATGACATATACTTTAATTTAAAATTAATCTTTAATTCCCAGAGACTTCAGGACAATTCTGGAGGGCTAGCAACAGTAGAGAGTCAAGACCAGCACCTCCATAAAATACTATAAAGGACTATGATACAAGGAAATAGCCCTTTATAAATTAGTGAATAATTATCTGGCAGGCTTTGATTTGGAAGTGATAGGGATGTAGGGAGGCCACTAGTGAAGTATTTAACTGCACAGTCCTGTTTTTCTAGGGTTTGTCCCACATCAGGTACTGAGACAAAATCAGTCATGGTTTGTCCAGTATCGGATGGGGGATGCCCTTTTGAACACTGTGCTGCTCTGCTCCCACCACGGTGACCTCACATACAAGGTCCCATCGATGGAGGCAGAGTAGCACGTTCTTAAAAATGGCACCCTCCCATGCGGCATGACCTCGCACATACCGTGTGTCCGAGGTCACACTGGCAGGAGGTAGGGCCATTCAGTTCCTGGAAGTACCAGAATGTCCGGTATTCTGAGAATGCATCAGTGGTCACACTATAGAGGTGTCCAGCTATTGGTATATTGCTACAATAGTCTGCAAAGAATTAGCTGTGGAATTATATTGCCAAATTGTATTGATCAAGAGATCAAAAATCATGAATCAGACCCCCCAAAATCATGAGATTGGCCCCAAAATCATGAGATTTTTTAAAAAAGAGATTTTATTGTGTTTTTTAGACCAGTCTCTTGATTTTTGCACTCGCCCTGCCCATCCGTAGGATGCGTGCATTTGACAGTTAATGTTGTACACTTTCCCACATGTACCGGATAAGGTGATTTTGTTGCCTGCTGCAGGAGCTCTCACCCCCACATCTGCCCCTCTTCTGCCCAGCAATTAATCCTGTCCCCCAGCCTCCCATCAGTTCTGTCTCCAGCCAACCCCCCCTCAATTCAGCTCCTCCTCAGTTCAGTCCTCCAGACCCCGTCATCACCACCCCATCAGTTCAGCCCCCTACTCCATTGACCTCCACCATCCTCAGTTCACCCTTCCAGCTTTCACCACCCATCTGCTCAGAACCCCACATCAATACAGCCCCCCACCCCCTTAAACTCCCCACCTTCCTCACTTCAGAACCTCCTGCAGCCCCCAGGCCATAGTTCAGTCCTTCCAGCCTCACCTCTGCTCCTTAGGGTTCTTCGCCCTCCCCAGGCCTGAGGGCGGGGCTGTGGTGGGGTCCCTCTCCCACTTCCCAGGCTCGCAGGGGAGCAGCCACCCAGGGCTGACAGCAGGAGCCTGGCCCTGCTTCCCCACGCCCTGGGCGGCTGACAACAGGAGTCCCCACCACACTTGGGGCGGCTGACAGGATTTCTAAGTAAAACTAAGCCTCACGTTTAAAACTCTCAAATGTCAGGATTTTGTTTTCAGCTATGGATGAGTTCTATTGCGAGATCCTGAGTGAGGCTTAATTTTACTCAGAAATCGCAACTGACATAGTCAATAGACAAACCACTCAAACTCAGGAAAATTATTATTTAAAAGCTAGATATCGTTGCATTTGGGCAAATTCACTGATTTAGTCATTATTCCATCTAATAAGTACTATGAATTTTAATGTTAATTCAGTTAACTACATAAACAAAGGACTATAACAATGATGGATAGTTTAGACTGTGATCTAGTGATAAACAGGAGTGCAAGTAGGGCGGTACACTCCAGTCCAGAGATTTTTAGCAGGTATGGGGTACCGGAAAGACTTGGGACTGGCTGGGTGGGGCTATGCTCTGCTCCTTAAAGGAGCAGAATGTGGCTAGGAAGGGCATTCATTCTTTATATGGCTTTAACAGCACAATACATATGCTAACAAACTTAAAGAAAGGCTTTGTTTAAGTTTTTTAGCATATGTATTGTGCTGTTAAGTTGGTCGGGGGTAGGGGGCGGGACGGAAGGTGTTTAAACAATATTTTTTATTGTGTTTCTCCCCATTGGTCTGAATTATCCATGACATTCATACTGCATCACATCAAGTCCAAATCATTAGAGGAATGCCTCTGATTGCACTGACCAGAGGATGTTTGGATTCTGATGTCAACCCAGTTCTGCAGCCTGACAGGAATCAGGTGTTGTCCCCATAGTAATTAAACATAGAATTCTTCTTTGCAGCCAAACTAGTCTAACATACATTTTGTTAACTGAAACTGGAGCAGCAAAACAAAGCAAACAAATGCCTCATTTTCCAGCTTTGTGGGTGAGAGAACTTTAAGTGAAGATTATAATGCCGGACTCTGACGGCCTTCAACCAACTGCCTCAGGAATCTGCCAAGAACTTTGCTGAAAATATGTTCCTTATCTTAGCAATGGAGCTAAGACTTATCACACATCTGTCCACCTTTATTCGAATGAAGCTCCTTCTGATCTGACAGCTCAGGCATTGTCAGTTTCATCCAGAACAATTTACAAACTTGGAACCAACTGACACTAAACTGGGAGGAGCGGTAGATACGCTGGAGGGTAGGGATAGGATACAGAGGGACCTAGACAAATTAAATCTGTCCAAAAGGGCCAAAAGAAATCTGATGAGGTTCAACAAGGACAAGTGCAGAGTTCTGCACTTAGGACAGAAGAATCCCATGCACTGATACATTTTGTCTCTTTCCTGCTCTGGCCTCTTTCCTGCTCCAGCCTCTGGACTATGAACATATACTATGGGAGCATTCTAACCAAGGGACTGAAGACTTTAAGGTAATCTGGAACCTTCATATTTCCTTGATCCTTTGCAGATGGACTTATGAGTTGGATACTGTACAGAGACTGTTCTAGCCTCACTGATTGCTGATTTTTCCCTTGCAATGGACAAAGATCAGATGTCTGCTGACTTTCTCACATGAGTCAGCAGCCTTTGATACCTGTAGTATAAGCAACATAGCCCTTGCTTGAGCGGTTTTGTTCTTTTCTCTTCAAATGCCAAAGTCTGTTCCCATTGAAATCAATAGCAAAACTCCTTTTGATTTCAATGGGAACAGGATTCGGCCCCCAGAGATCAGAGAATGTGATTTTGATCAATTGCTCATCTGTCCAGAGACAGTGCTCATGCATGTTCTGCCACGCTGATTTTGATTGTCCCTCCTGTATGTCATGCTGAGGAAAATAATA
Source organism: Trachemys scripta elegans (assembly GCF_013100865.1). Taxonomy (NCBI): domain Eukaryota; kingdom Metazoa; phylum Chordata; order Testudines; family Emydidae; genus Trachemys; species Trachemys scripta. The sequence goes on from NC_048298.1 coordinate 42,616,389, forward strand.
AAACAATTTGGGCTGTAGCTCTATCAAGATGTAGATGGCACACACAGTTCTATGCCTCTTTTCCATCAAACCCAGATGGCGCAGCATCTTTGCTTTCCCAGTGCCTGGCGGAGAGCAATACTTAGATAAAGGCAAGCTGGCAGAAGCTTAGTTTGGACATAATGTTGGCACTGATAGTGTGTTAAGGGAAAGTGGGGTGATTGCCCTTCCTATCCTTCTTTCATTTAGGAAGTTTTCAATTTGGGATGCTGCTGGATCCTCAATGACACTGTCTATGGAAAGCTATGTATTCTAGACAAGGAGTTCTCAAACTTCATTGCACCGTGACCCCCTTCTGACAACAAAAATTACTACATGACCCCAGGAGGGGGACCGAACCTTGAGCCCGCTCAAGCCCCACTGCCCTGGGCAGGAGGGGCAAAGACTGAAGCCCAAGGGCTTCAGTCCCAGGCAGTGGGACTTGGGCTTCAACTTTGACCCCAGGCCCCAGCAAGTCTAAGCCAGCCCTGGTGACCCCATTAAAACAAGGTCATGATCCACTTTGGGGTCCCAGCCCACAGCTTGAGAACCGCTGTTCAAGACAAAAGATTGGTCCCTGCCCAGAAGAATTGGTTTAGCAGAGGGGAACTTGCCTTGGCAATGAAGTCACCTGCCAGGGGTTTGTGCTCATGTGGGAAAGCTGGCAAAGGTGTCCCCTGACACAGGGCACTATGGTTTTTAAAAGGACAGAAACTGTTCTGCTCAGGAGCTATTTTCTCCAGCCCATTAGGAAGAAGCAACCCACCAGCATGCAACACCTCAGGACGCAGGGGACTTCCTGCCTGCCTCCCTGAACCCAGATGGTCCCCCAAGGACTCGCAGGGGAAGGACGAGCTAGTGAGGGGCATTGTGCTTAGAATGTATATTGCTTTGTATGAGCTGTACTGTCTTGTGCTTTATATGATTAAGTAAAAACAGAAATATGTTAGACTCTGTAGTAAGTGTGTTTTAACTGCTTTACCACTATTGTGTGACCCTGAGAGAGTTAAATAGTAACCACACCTTTGTAGGGGGAGTTCTGGGACAGGGTGTGTTTAAGCAACTGGTTTATCTCGGGGTCAGCACTGGTCCTGGGGGCCTAGGGCAGGTGGGCAGAGAAGCTCCATTCCCAGGAAAAGGTAGCAGACTGAGAGCCACTGCTCAGGAAATATGCCAGAGAGGCTAAGTGAGGAATCAGTGCTGCAGACTTCTCCAGAAGCTTTATCCACCTGGGAGATCTAGAGCACAGAGGCTTGGCTTCCCTGCACAGCAGTCCTAATGGAGTGGCCAGAATCACTCCCAGAGGGTCCCAGGCAGCAGAATCTGTATGGTTCTGCTGAAACAGAGGCAGGATTTGGAGAGCCTGTGCTGGGAGGGCATACCAAAGAGCCCAGCTTTATGGGGGCTCTCTGCACAGAAGAGCTTGTGGGTTGGGTGGGGGGGTAGGCCAGGTCACAAACAGGGCATGGGATGATAGATCTGCCACTGTACAGACTTATATATTATTCAGAGGTGTGTCTGTTTCTACCTAGGTGATTAAATGATCCTCATCATCTCAGTATATGAAGGTGTGTGTACGCACTAAAGCTATGTCTACACTACAGCTTATGTTGTTGCTCAGGGGTGTGAATAAACCACCCATCAGAGCAAAATAAGTTACACCACCCTAAGCGCCAGTGTGGACAGCTATGCCACTGCAGCACTGTATGTGTAGACAAGCCCTAAGATACTGCAGCGATGATGGCCATGTAAGTACCTGTGTAGATAGAATGCTGTTGGGCTTCTGATCCTTCCTTTCTACATGCTGCTGGACTGCCTCTCGCTCAAACATGCTATGAGATATATACAGACATCTAGATCATGATGATACAAAATCATTATCTTACAGCTGTGCACTATTGGTCCGGTTCCACAAGTACCACAGATGGGCAAAATTTGTCCTTTCATCACCCTCACGTGACTTCACAGCCTGAGAAGGGCCACTTGCAATGATTGTCTTTGACAACACATGCTGATCCAGGCATCCAGGGAAAGTAATTGGAAGGTGCAGTCCTGAAAAAAATCCAAATAAATAAATTAAAAAGTCAACATACTGTTAAAAGGAGCAGTCACCTCCTGTTCAATGAAATATAAAATAAAAACACGCAGAGCGGAGCTACAATTATCAGATGACTCAGTAAAATGATAAATTCTTAGGCTCCTTTACTGTGTTGGGATCTGCTAGCAGAGACCCTTATGCCCACAAGGAGTCCCCATCCAACTGCATGAGCAGAGCCTTAACCAGAGCCACTGTTCTCATTGTACGTGTATTGGTTATTCTGTTCATTCCCAATGACAGTGCTAATGTAGAACTCTGTGTTACACAACTCCCTCCACTCCATTAAAAGAAATCCCTCATTTCTCAACACAGAATAACTCAGATGTAATAGGACCCAATACTGTGGGCTTTACACTGTCAAAACTACAATTGATATTGATTGGAACTTTGTCTGAACAAGGACTGCAGGACTCTGCCCACACTAATTACACACAGAGCACAACAAACAACAAGATACTCTTTCTTTGAGCATACTTAAGGTTTGATTTTGTATCTGCTGAAATCTATGGGAGTTTTGCCATTGACTTCAATGGGAGTGGGAGCAAACCTTATATTGAAGCAACAGAGATCTCAGATGTACTGAAGTAAATATTATTAATAATCAAAACATCATGATGTGATATCTGCCAATATATGGTATATTTTCTTTTTTACTTTGCTCACAAAAAGCACAGTGCCTTTATTTTGTCCTATGTGGTTTTCATTAACTCCCACATACTTCACTTTTAGACATTTCAAACTCTTAAGTAATACTCAGGGAAAAGTCAAGCTGTTCATATTATTTCCAGACCTCATTTTAGTGTAAAACCACACTGTGCTAAGTTTATTAAGGTATTTGTATAACTTCCCTTTTAATGCAGACTCATTCCATTTCAATATATCAATTTAAAAACAAAATCAAATTTCTAGTGGGGCGATATGAGCAGCCCATCACTGAGCGCATAGCTCATCTCTGAAAAGTGCCTCTGTTAAAATAGCATTGTGAGGGTCCATGTTGATTGTCTCTCAATGATTCCTTAATTAACAGGCTCAGTTTATAATCTTGCAAGTTCAAACTAGGCTCCAAAAGTCAATTTTGGTTCTTTGTTTCACATGCATCATTCACCAATAATAAAGGTTTTGCAGGTCAAATTCAGGCCCTGAGTTAGCCCTGTGTGCACCCTTCATCTTCAGGTTATACCTTTCATGTTGACTTTGCAACCCCGTTGCACAGGGGTAACTGATTTGAACTTCATAAGCAATTAGTAGTATGTTGATGTTGCATAGCAAGGAACAGTCCCCCATCTGTGTGGGTGCTGCAGCACCGACAAGAATAAAACCCAGTAAATTCTTATTGTAGTCACTTAACTCAGTCAAACTCACTTGACTTTGAACAGACACAGAGACCAAATCTGATCAGTAAGAAGGGCACATTTTTCCATATTCACTCTTCAAAGTAAGGGAGCATTTTAACAGGGTAATTTTCCAAGGGTCACACTTAGGATAACTTTTGGGCTGTGTGACGGGGTGTACAAACCCCTCACTGGACAGCAAAGGGTGAAAGAGCAGCTCTGGGCTCAGCAGGCCCTGCCCCTCCATCCATGTCAAGCATGTTCCATATGGAGGTGGGGCTTAAAAGGGAGTCAGTCGGCTCAGTTAGGGATGGAAAGGGTAGGGAGAAGGGCTGGCTCTGGTTGCTCCAGTGGAGGACGCACTACTGGTGCAAAGTATCCAAAAAGCACAGGTGATTTCAGAGTCTTTTTCTGATTTACCTTTACACTCGTGAAAATCAGGAGTAACTCACTGGAATTACAACAGTGTAAAATTGGTGAAAGAGAGGAATCAGGCCTGTCCTATTATATTTTTAAATTGTTGCATACACATTATGTGATTCACTCAACTGTTCAGAGGCTCTCCCCTATGGGTTTGGTGTCAGTTAGATACAAATTAGAGATGGGCTTGACCTACAGTGCTCAGATCCTGAGCTGGATTCTGCTTCACATCCAAACTGCCTACAGGTTCATAGCAAGGCTTTTGGTTCAGGCCCACCTTATATACAAATATGATATTGTTTGTCCAATGAAAACTCACAGAAATACCAGGTCTGCTGTCCCTAAGGGAACAGTGCACAGACCAGCTGGTGTGATTCAACTCGGGATTGCTTAATATCACAGCACTGAGATATATTTATAGTGTAAACAACAATAAGTTTATTACCAAAGATTCAAGAGATACTGAACAAGAATAATGGGGAAAGGGGCTACATATAAAACAAAATCATAACCTACTTTCTAGAGACTAAACTAAACCTGACTAGAGCAGTCATATCTCACCCAAAGCCTTTTACAGCATATCCAACCAAGGCTGGTTGTGATCCCATTTTCATAAATGTAAATGTGCTTGCTATCCGTTTCCTTCCTAGGGCAACAAGGTGCTTTCCTTGTTTCCCAATTATAGTCCAGTAAACCTTTGAAGTGCACCCCCAGCTGAGGCTCTTTTCCCCCTGCTGTTGTTCTTTTCCTGTTAAATCTCACAATACTTCGTCTGCAATTAGCTCAGACTGGTGATTGAGAATGAGACAATACTCCATTTATATTTCAACAGATACATGGATAAATGTAAGAGGACTGTTGGACCCTTAGTAAAACTCAGTGGGGGCTTGGTTGGCTATCTCCCAGTACCAAAAGAAAGGGGAAGGGTCTATGGGAAATCAGGACCCTGAGACTGACAGTCCCCAGGAGCAATGGGGAAAGGTCAATGCTCCAGGTCAGCCTGATTGACAGGGTGAGCAGGCTAATGAGGGAGTCAGGAGGTCAGGGGGTCCCGTCCTCTGGGTGAGTTGGAATTGCCTGGAACAGACTGGGGCTCTGCTAAGGAGAGAGCAGGGGCCCAAGCTGAGCTGGGGGACAAAGCCGTGCCAGCCAGAGAACCAAAGAAGCAACCCAAGAAGCAGGTCAGTGCTGGGAGCAGAGCCACACAAACACCCCTGAAAGCAGACCTGTGCTGGGAGGAGAGCTGTAGCAACCAGAGCCTGAGAGGCCAGAAAAAGCAGCCCGGGGGGCTGGAAGCAGAGCAGCATCAGCGCTGAGACAGAGTGGAGCCGGAGGAGTCTGGAGCCAGATGTGATGAGCAGTTGGGAAGAGCCAGGGGAAACCCTGGGCAGCGGGCCCAGTGCAGGGAGATGCCCCCAGCCAAGAAGCCTTGCAGGCCAGACTTGGAGGGGGATTGTAATCCAGATGGGCGGGCTGACGCTGGGAAGAAGGACCCTGCCACCTAGAGCCTGAAGGGGTTTGGCCACCGCCAGAGCAAGTGGCCGATCCGCAGTATCCCTACAGCATAGCCAGGGCCTGAGAAGGAGGCCTGGGACGTGTGAGGAACAGACTGTGAATTGCCCTTATATTCCAGAGACTGCTGGTTGTGGTGTCCCCTTGCCAGAGAGTGGGGTTATGTGTTTTCCTTTAACCTTTCCCATTTTTTCCTTATTTTTTTAAAATTGATTGCTGTTTAATAAATTGTATTTGCTTTGAACTATATGTAATGATCAGTGGGGTCATGGAAGTGTCCAGTGCAGAGAGAGCACCCTGGAGTGGGGACACCCTAGCCCCTGCCCTAATTGACCATGATAAGGTTGGGGTTTGAGCCCCCCAGGAATCCTGGGCCCAGCCTTGTTGGGGTTATGAGACTCTGCCACACAGGAGAGTGGAAGGGGAGCCCTCGAAGTCAGGCAGGCCTCTGGGTAAAGGAAGTGGGAGCGAGGACTCAAGCTTATACACAGTAGTGTATAACCCAGGAAGATCCCCACAATAGCGGGACCATTCCCTCACTTACATAATTGGCGTCATGAACAGGATTCTATCCACAGGGTCCACCCCATTGGTTTACTGGTTGAATTCTGGTAGCATTGTCCTGGCCTGGTCGAGACCCCTACCATGGAATTGAAGAACTACAGGCCCAGTTTGCTGAACTTCAGCACAGATTATCAGACCAAGCTGAGGCATTACAAGAAGCTAGAACCGAACAGAGAGAAGCCTTATCGTTGGCTAAGGCAGTAATAGACCAACAGGCAGCAGAAGCTAAGAAACCCCCTACTATTTATGTTCCATGGGAGCAGAAGGGCGCAGAGTTTAGCAGCTTCCTCACTAGACCAGACAACATTACGGTAGAGGAGTGGATCAAGTCTGTGAAGGCGGCTATGCATGTGCTAACTGTACCTGAAGAAGCTCATGTGGACTTCATAGAGGAACACCTCAAGGGCTAGGTCAAGGCCACAGTAAAGTTCATGGCAATGGCAGACAAGAAAGATATGGAAAAGGTATCTGAACTCATCCTAGAAGTGTATGGAGAGAAGGTACCTATTGGAACCCAACTAAAGGAGTTCTTTGAGAGAAAGCAGGAGCGCAGTGAAACTGTCAAGGCATATGCCTATGATCTCCAGGAGAGAATGAGCAAAGTGGAGCGGCGAGACCCTTGATGAGTTCCAGACCCAGATATGGTTCTGAAAGAGCAGTTGGTGCTGGGGCTCCTGGATGATTCCCTCTGCCATGCAATGAAAAGGAGGTTTAAGGAAGAGCCCAGTAAGAAGTTCCATGGCAGGCTACCATTATGTGGTCAGAAGAAGAGGAAGTTCCTGTGGCAGAGACAGCTAAGCCTAACTCCCGTACATGAAGTGGGGGCCTAGTGAATGCAACTGCTGGGGAAAAGACCCTGCCCCAAACACAGTTAGCACTGGAAAGTTTAAGTGAGGCTGTCCAAAAACTGGCAATCCAACTGGGGGAGATGCTGAAAGTGATGACCGAGTTGATGAAAGAAAAAAATCCCCAATAATATGCCAAAGTATCCAAGGGCACCAGGATCCTGAAGATCCTCACTGAAGGATGAACTGGGAAGGTACATTTGTTACACTTGTGAAAGGCCAGGGCATACTAGCCGAGAATGTCTACTGAGAAGGAGAGCAGAGTCCCAGCCACTCAAAACCAATGTGGCACCAGGAGTGAGTGGTCCATCTACAGTAGAAGGCCAAGCAGTGGCAGAAGAATTCCTAGGCCTGGCCTTGGTGGAAAATTGCTCTGCATACAGTGTTAATAGGAATGTGGGCAGTGTCAGCATATCTAGTGACTTCTGCAAGCAAGTATTTGGAGACTGTCTATCTGCTGAAGTATGTACAGCAGGGGCAAAGACCAGATGTTTGTTAGATACTGGCTCAGAAGTCACCACCATTACTGAGTCGCATTTTCAAAAATATTTGAAGGACAAGGAGCTGACCATGCACAGCACATGCTTTTACATCTAACAGCAGTTCATGGACTGGCAATCCCAGTGGTGGGATGCCTTGAAGCAGACATAGAGTACATGGGCCAGACACTGCCAGGAAAATGCATCTTCATTCTGAAAGACAAAGCCTCTGAAAGGAGCCATATGGGAGAAGGAGTCCCAGGGATTCTAGGAATGAACATCATTAGTGAGCTGAAGGAGCTACTGCTGCCAGGAGAAGGAACCAGGAAGATGAACCGTCATGGGCACTGTAAGAAGAATGCTCTGCTGAGTAGAGTACTGGCTCGAACGGAGAGGCCTCTTGGTCCTGTGGGGCAGATTGGAAATGTTAAAGTGGGCAGAAAACAGAAGACTGTTATTCCTTCTTGAAGAGGAAAGATCCTTGATGAACGCTGCTGGGTACCAGGAAATACCAATGGATATCAAGTGCTTGCAGAGCCTATATCTGGGATAAGCCTACCTAATGGGCTCCAGCCAGCCAATGTACTGATAATGCCACCAAAGGAAGAGTACCTGTGAGTCTTCTAAATTCAAGTGCAAAGGCTGTGTAGTTGCATCCTCGAAACAGAACTGCAGCGGTACACTGGCCTGAGGAGGTGGTTCCTCAGGTTAAGATAACATTTGAAGAGAATGGAAATAAGCTGCAGGTGACAAGGAGGAAGACGGAAGGACGAGTTACAACTTAAGGCTAGATCCTGTTTCCACAAAGTCAATGGCAAAATTCCAATTGACTTCTATGGGCCTAAGTCTGCAGATCTGGAAAATATTATTTTCATGTTAAAGGTCTATTTTAAATAAACCATTAAAAGCATTAACTATTACTAATGCAATTATTCGGTAACATGCAATGACTGTTGGAGTGTTAAGCTGGGTTCGCAACAGATATATTCAGTACTCACACTGAAGAAGGAAACTTGAAAAACATTATAATAATAATAAAGTCAACATTTCAATGGGAACAAGGAAAGGACCAGAGGGAAGGGATGTTCCCCTTATTAATGTTCCCCAAGTGAAACCATGTAATGCTTTTTTCTTCTAAAATGTGGTTTTATTTGTGTTGCTAGGGCAACACTTAATCTAACCAAGGCACAGTATTATGTCACAGTGCTGAGTTTTAAAAGAACAAGATGATGGTGCTTGTGTCTAAACTTCTCCCCTTAAATATCAGGTGGTTAGTTGTTTTGAGATGAAAGTCAATGTAACCTCTTATATTTTATTATTACTACCTTATGAATCATTTATTGGAGCAGCCTCATCTAACAAAAATACATCAGGACTGTTTGAAAATCAGAACTGCCCTGAAATCCTTAGGAAGGCTGGGCATATACATTCACTATAAGGCCTCTTTACACTGCCAAAGTGGCATAAAGTGATCCTAGTGTAAATGAGAATCAGGACTTTGGTGCCCCTCAGAGCAGAGGAAATTTAATAAACACAGTGCCCTCATTTATCAGTCCCTGAGTGCAAAAACAAACAAATAAAAACCAACTTGGCATCGTTTATAGATTAAGGTATTCAAGGCAGGGACTGTCTCATTAATTTTTTACAGTGCCTAGCACAACTCAGTCTGTAGATGTTACCATAATACAATGAATAATAACTAATAGTTAATAGTAGGAAGCAGTCTCTATTAGCGGATTCCAGAAGCACCTTTGACATAATCAGTTCTAATGGTAACTGTCCACCTATTCTTCCACTGGAAGACAAAAATCATGTTTGTTAAAACTGTATATTTGTTAATCAACATTATTATCAATTAAAATTAGCGAAGTGAGTCAGTGTCAGAGCTATGGTAGGAACCCAAGAGTTCCTGGCTCCCAGTCTCATGTTTAGATCATTAGATCATTTTTCTTTCTCTTGTAGGGCCAGATCTTGGTATCAGCCATTTGTGGCATAGAACTCTCGGGAGTCTGAACCCTGCAGACATAGACACAAGTGCATAAACGAAAATAATGCAAGTTCCCCTTTACAATGGCTGTATAGTGCTTCTGTGGCTGATCAATCTCTTCCCCCATCCTAAGGGAGAAGTCATAGACCAACGTGACCATGCTGGGAAATGACATAAAGGTAGACAGTGAATGTGTGCAATCCCTCTCTGAACTCCCAATAGGGGGCAGGTTTCTCTGGCTGACAGCTCTGCAACTGTGTGGTTGAAGATCCAATACATGGGCAAAGGGGAGGAGCAGACAGCTCTTCTCTGCCACTTCCCCTCAAAAAACTGCACACCCCCTGCATAGTAATTATTTTGGGAGGTATTATATTGGGTAAGGGACATGTTCCCAGTCTTCCTCTCTCTCTGCTGAAGCCACACAATTGCCCTATACTCACAGCAGAGACAGACCTAGGACACACACAGAACTGCTTGAGGAGGTAGGACCTACGATGGCTCTAAGGGCCTCTCAGTGCCAACTGGCAAAGGGTTCACTGTCATGTAACAGCAATTCCTATCAGGCCTGACAAACTAACTACACCTAGCACATTGCTGTCATAGTGTTTATAAAGAATGTCGTGGGAGGTATCCAATGAAAGCTTATACCATATTGGTCACCACAAGCACTGTGAGATGGACGTACAGGTATCATGCCAGATGTTGCAGGTCGATCCTAAAAATATATTTCAACTATGTAACCAGACAGAATCGATAAAAAAAAAGTTTTTCCCAAAGGAATGTTTATTTACCTGTCTGCTTATATCTCTGACGTAAATTAAGCAGGAAAGCCAAATAAATAGGAGTTCATTTGCATCTGAGGTAAACAGGAAGAACAAGATAACGGGAGGATGAGAAAGCAGTAAGCACACCTGAGCACAAAGCAGCGGGGAAGAAGGATCTTATCTGGAGATAGACTTCAAAAGGATACATTTCAAAGGTTTGCTGGACTGTTAGAAGAAGGGAAAGATCCCCTTTGTTATCCATCTCTCAGGGAGCAAAAAGGACAACACTCTGAATACATGAAAGTTGGATTGTGGTCCTGGTGATGCTGAGTGATTGCTTTACGTGAGAAACTTATCTTAGACAAATGTTTTAGCCTGTTAAAAGTTATGATTAGTCGCTTAGAAGTGTGCTATGCATTTATTTTACTGGTAACCCTCACTGTTTCCATTATTCTTACTCAGTACTCCCTTGAATCTGTGAATCTCTGTTCTTTGTTAACTTATTCTCCTTTTATTATGAAGTCACTTCAGTGCTGTGATCTAAAGTAGAGGGTGCCCTCTCAGCTGAATCAAGTAAGCTGGTGAGTACATTGTCTCTTTGGAGGCAGAGGACTTGGTAATTACTGAGTGTTCAGTGACGGGGCTGGACACAGCAAGGGGAAGCTTCTGGGAAGTCTGGGAACTGGGGTACACCAAGTGTTAACCTGCAAAGCAAAATTAGGGCTGGCAGAGTTCTTTCTTTCCTCTGCAGCATTGGGCACAGGTCACTTGCAGCTTTAAACTAGTGTAAATGGTGAAGTCTCTGTAACTTGAAGTTTTTAAACCATAATTTGAGGATTTCAGTAACTCAGCCTGAGGTTAGGGGTCTATTTCAGGAGTGGGTGAGGTTCTGTGATCTGCAATGTGCAGGAGGTCAGACTAGATGATCACTATGGTCCCTTCTGACCCTAAACTCTATGAATCTATGAGACTTCCTGATGGTGATCTTTCAAATATATTTACCTGACTATGCTTTTTCCCCATCTGTTGTTTGTCCTAATAGTTCAGAGTTCATAGATCCAAGGGAGACTCAATCATAAACAATTTAAAGAACTGCTGAGTTAACAAGTATGAACAACAGCAGAGCTGATAACAATCTGCTCCAATAAGTAACATTGCTTTTAGATTCATTAAGACTCCCCAAGCACACCTGGGGCACTGTTTACATGGCTCTTGGCATGGCCAGTACGTGGTGTGATAAGTGGATCACAGAGCTGCAGATGCATGTGTAGTAATTCTGCTTATTATAGGTAACAGTGAATTAAGTTTGCAATGATCGCCCTCAGGTAATATGTAAGTGTAATTAACTGGCTGTGAGAGACCAACATATTGAACTGATAACTGGCAAGACAACAAATTAAAAAATACAAACTGCTGGAGATACATGGGGCACTGTACAGACTACATAACTCAGTTCTTTCCTTTAGCCTTCTCTTTTTATCCTTAGTTTTTGGGACAAAGCTTTTGTTTTGTTTTTTATTTGTTTTTACTGTGTTCAAGGCATAATAACCTACAACTGATAGATTTGAAACACGGGGCAAAAAATGATTAAAGCTTCTATTACTGCAGGATAAAGTCTGTCTTGTTTCTAAGCTGTCGATCAACTGTCAGGTTTGCTAGAAACATTTCAAGACCCATTGAGTCACCTCAGGAGCTCATGGTTGTTTAATGAAACACAAAGCAGGGGGAGGGAGCATAAAACTGAACTGAAAATGCTGCACTTTCTTCTGGCCACAACGTCTTGTAAATTGTTTTTTTCCACAGAGGAGACTGTAAACTCAGCACATCGAACCTGGCACAGTTTCTGTCTGATTGTTTTCTTGGGGCAGGAGGGAGGCCCCTATAGAACAAGAAGGGGCTTCAGCCCCAGAAGCTTCTGGTTGTTGGGAGATTCATTGGAGACCAAGGCCATCTGCATAGAGACCTTGTGCATTGCTTCCTGGCGTCTCTTCACCAGCCTTCATGGCAGCCTGAGTCTAGCAGGATCTATATGCAGAGCACAGAGAGGGAGAACAAGCTAATAATCCTGAATGAGCTATCTGCATCTATACAGTGATACCTGGAGGGGACTAATGATAGATCTTCTCTGCCTGACTTTCAGCCAGTTTCTCTCTCAGTAGTTCTGAATGTATTGGGAGAACTTCATGCCATAACTTGTGCTTTGGATACCATGAATGGTGAGGTCCAGTTCTTTGCTGTTGGAGACTGCCAGTGCCTCCTTTAAGGAGGGCAGGGAGCCAACATCTTTAAAGGAAGCACGTTTGGCCTTTATTCAAACATCCATCTCTTGACACTACCAAGCAGTACCTAAGCTTCTAGTTCTGGTTAAGCCTATGGAAAAGGTTGTGTGAGACAACTCTCAGAGTATTTTTATGCCACCAACTTCCCTGACCCTGTCAACCCAGGTTCCAACCATAAGTAGCAGATCTCCTGCTGATGGATAAAGATCAGGCACCCATAATTATTAGATCCTTCAGCTATCTCTGATATCATGGATTATGAGGTGTTGATGCAACTACAATGCCCATCAGAAGTGGATGTGACTCCTGTTCTATGGTTTCATTCCTGTCACGCAGAGTTCGCAGAGGTTAGTGTCAGACAATTGCTTTCCTGCCTGAAGGAAATGTGGGATATTACAAGATTCTCTGCTGTCATCCCTCTTATTCTGGGAGTATGTGAGGTTGTTAGGACAGCAGGTGAGGATACAGGGACTGGAATGCTTTCACTATGAGGATACTCAGCTTTATACCTGTATTCCATTCAGCCTGGAGAGTAGGGTTGCCAACTTTCTAATTCCAGAAAACTGAACACCCTTGCCCTGCCCACTGCCCCGCCCCTTCCCCAAGGCCCCGTCCCTGCCTGAGGCCCCGCCCCTGGCTAACTCCATCCCCCTCCCTCCGTCACTTGCTCACCTCCACCCAAGGCCCAAACAGGCATATTTATTGTTTTGATGGATGTATTATGCTAAGTTCAGGTTTTATTTGTTCCAGGACGCTAGAGCTGGCAGCAAAATAGTCAAAATAGTCAATTTTTAAAAAAATGAAATTTCACAAAAGTCTTCATGATTCTTTCCCTCCCCTTCCCATTTTTCATAACCAGCTCCATGTTTTTTGTTCATTAAAGTTACTGTAATTTTATGTGTGAAATTAGGACCACACATTATCACAGCTGCAATGGGTCCATTAAAGGCCTACTCCCGAAGCCCAAATATGAATCCATAGAGCACAACCACAAAAATGCACACCTGTCCAGATAACTATACAAATAAATCTGTAGAAACTGACTCCCACACCTACCTGCAGATACACATGTGTATTCATGTGTACACACCTAACATGCACTAACACATATACTTCCACATTATTTATTATTACAATTGTTGTTTAGTGTGTAGAGACCCTAACTAAGATCAGGGCTCCAGGTTGGTAAGTGCTGGACACACACATAAAAAGAGAGAGTCTGCAACAAAGAGTTTATAATGTAGCTAGACAAAGGTAGGGAGGCATGTCTGATCCATTGGCTCTTCTGCAATTACTAGTCAACAACATTCACTTTAAGAAATAATACATTTCTTTCAGAGTTCCTTTCTCTTTCGAAGACTTGTTATGAAAGTCATAACATTTTATGTCATCAATTCCTTTGTTCGCAAGCCAGCAAAAGGAATAAAAGTCAGAGTTAGGCTGCAAATTTTATTCACACAGGTATATACACAAGCAGCAATACACGCACCTTCCTACACCAAGACACACAGTCTCTTACAAACATACAATGCATGCATGCACACACTTGCCTACACAGAGACACTTTTCCAGGGGTTGCCTAAATCACCCAGCCAGGAAAGGAGGAGGGTGAGCTGGAGGGGAAAAGATGGAGACGTGGGGGTGGAGGAGAGAGGGTGGGGAGGGAAAGAGGCCAAGGACGAGAGCAGGGTGGGGGTGAGAGGGGCTGTGGGGGGGTATGTGGGGTGGATGGGGATGCAGGGGGAGGCAGAAGGCTACAGGTGCATGAGGATGTGGGATGCACAGAGGTGTATAGGGACATAATGGGAGTGCAGCAGTGTATGAGGCGAATGGAGTGCAGAGGTGTGGGGGGTGAGGGACATGGGGGTGGTGGCTCTGGGAGGTGGAGAAGATGGGTGGGAGAGTGCTGTAAGGGGTACAGGGATGGGATGGGTAGGTGGGGTCAGGATGGGATGGGAGAGGGATGCAATGACGGGGGATGGGAGTGCAGGGGGTGAACAGAGAGGGATGCAGTGAGGAGGTAGGTGGGGGGGGTTGGGATGGGGAGGAATGCAGTGACGAGGGTGGGACTGCGGGGGGTGGGACAGGGAGGGATGCAGTGAAGGGGATAGGGATGTAGGGGGTTGGGATGGGGAGGAATGCAGTGAGGGGGTGGGGGGATCAGGGTGGGACAGGGAGGAGTGCAGTAAGGGGGATGGGGGTGTGGCTGTGTTGGGACGGGAAGGGATGCAGGGAGGGGGATGAGGGTGTGGCTGGGTTGGGATGGGGAAGGATGCATTGAGGGAGATGGGCGTTTAGGGGTGGGACAGGGAGGGATGCAGTGAGGGGGATAGGGATGTGGGGGTGGGACAGGGAGGGATGCATTGAGGGGGATGGGTGGTGGGGGTGGGACAGGGAGGGATGCAGTGATGGGGGATAGGGATGTGGGGGGTTGGGACGGGGAGGGATGCAGGGAGGGGGATGAGGGTGTGGCTGGGTTGGGACGGGGAGGGATGCATTGAGGGGGATGGGTGTGTGGGGGTGGGACAGGGAGGGATGCAGTGAGGGGGATAGGAATGTGGGGGGTTGGGAAGGGGAGGGATGCAGTGAGGGGGATGGGGTGCAGCCCCATTCCCAGTACTCAGAGACGGGGATACGCATACCTCCAACTCCTGGGTGCTGGCGATGGGGCAACAGACCACGGTTCATAGCAAGGCACGTGCTGCAGCTCCAGCCCAGCCATACAAGGAGCACGAGGAGAAGAGGGCTGGACAGCAGTGGGAGAAGTGTGCGCCACACGACCCCTCAACAGCTGCCTGCTGAGCGCTCATGAGTGGTGCTAGTTCCTCCCCTACCCTGACCCAGCCAATGGGAGCTGTGCCTACGGGCAGGAGGCGGGGCACCAAGCAGAACCCGCTGGCAGCCCCTAAGGCCAGGAGCTGGACATGCTGGCTGCTTCCAGACCCAGGAGCTGTGTGGGCCACGGTGCAGTTCTAGCAGGGAGCCTGCCAGCCTGGTCATCAGTGCTGACTGGAGCCATCAGGATTCCTTTTCGACCGGATGTTCCGGTACAAAACCAGACACCTGCTTACCCTACTAGAGAGTGCAGTTAACTGCTTTAGCCAGCATTTTAGTGAGATTAGGGCATGGATGAGTGCAAATTATCTGAAATTTACTCTGGGGAATACTAAAATGATGATGTGGTGGGTGCGGGAAAGCAACCTAGATTAGCAGTTTATTCCCTGTTTTGCTACTAGGGCAGCACAGCTATATTCAGGTGCAAAAAATTAAAAAGTAGTGGTGATTACAGAGACCATGAGGCACTGAATTACTAGGAATAAAAATGGATTGAGGGTAGGTTGTGCTCATCAAGCTAAAAAGGCCCATTCCTCTCAAATGGCTTCTGCAATGCAGTTCAATGAAGAGGTCAACTGTTCTGAAACAAAGATCCATGATTTTATATGATCCAACAGTGCACCCTAAGGTGGTGAAAGAAAATCTACCATTAAGGATGAAATATATCATAAGTCTTGAAACATCCGACAAGAATGGGTGCCTCTGAAAACTAAGGAGACACTGAGTATGCAAAACAATGTAAAAAATCATGTGGTAAATCTTGGCCCCAATGAAGTCAATGGAAAACTCCAGTTGACTTCAGTGGGGTCAGTATTTAACCCCTGATGTTTACCATTTTTGTCACTACTTTAACATGCTTTTAGCTTTTTTGTGCTGTGCACATTTCTGTAGCTTAGGCCAAGAGAAAAAAGATGCTTATTTTAAATACTTCAGCCTAAATTTTCAAAACTGACTAGTGATTTGGACTCCAATGTGATCTTCAAAAAGTGCAGAGCTCCCGCCCTCTGAAAATCTGCCCCCCTTAAGGTATCTCAAGTCGAGCTCCCAAAAAACTGAGCCACTTCAAATGACTTTTGTAGGTAATCATTATCTAAAATGTGACTGAAGAAAAGCCCAGTTTGCAGCCAATTAGATCTAGACAGAAAAGAATTTAACTCATGGGCTAAAACCTACTGAACCGCATTCTAAATAATATTTGTGAACTATCAGAGTGAGAAAGACAGCCATGACTATCTACTACCTCATTATTTCAAAACTACTACTAAAAATCGTAAGCAAATTATTTCACCTTAGGGACTAATAACCTGCCACATTTGTTGTTTTTAAATTCTGTTTTGAGTGACCCATGCGGAAAAATTAGTCTTTACATTCAAACTTCTCCTTTTTCCTGTAACACGCTTATAACTATAATAAAAAAGAGAGATTGACTGGCTTGATATTTTCCAAAACAACTTCCTCTTAGGTTAGGATTATGTGAGCCATGCTGCATACCAAAACCAATGTTTACAGACCAGTTATTAAACTCTGGAAAAAATGACTTATAATGAAAAAGTTGGCACAACGTTAAAAGCCACG
The DNA here is from genome assembly GCF_013100865.1 of Trachemys scripta elegans. Classification (NCBI taxonomy): domain Eukaryota; kingdom Metazoa; phylum Chordata; order Testudines; family Emydidae; genus Trachemys; species Trachemys scripta. The sequence goes on from NC_048298.1 coordinate 42,633,096, forward strand.
TGCGTAATGATATCCTAATAACCCAGTAGATGACTGTATGGTACATGAGCAAAGACCAAGTAGTTAAACTCATTTCTCTTTTAAACTTTTTTTTCTTTCAAAACACATCACATTTATTTATTATTACTACAGTTTTGCCTCAATGCCCCAACTGAGATCAGTGCTAGGCACTGTACAGATACACAGATACACAGTAAGAGATAATTCCCTCCCCAGAGAGTTTATAATCTAAATAAGATAAAAATAGATACATAAATAGATCAGGTTTAGCATTCCTGAGTTTCAAAAGAGCATCATAGCACACAGCCCACAGCCACAACATTGTGATGCCTACTTGTATGGAGACATTTTTAAAGGCACATTGGCAAACAAAAGCAAATCTATTTTTGAAAATGTACACTCCCGTCACTAACATTTTAGATTATTAAAATGGAAAGAATGTTTAATCTATAATTTAAAGCTCCCAAGGGTGGATTTGTGGCAGAACTTTGGATCCAAGCCCAGTAATTAGAGGGGACCTAACACACATACAGTCAGAGCAGCTGGTAGTGAGTCAGAGCAGAACAGCAATAAGCAGCATGCCTCTCAGACAATTGCTGCTAGCCAACCACCTGCTGCTACAAAACCACAACTGTGGCCCAAGGGATAACAGAAGAAGGTGAGGAATGCCACCTTGCCCCCCAACCTCAGCCACTCACGTCAGGTGGCAACATGCCTCAAGTCAAAGGGAAAGGAGGGAAAAGCAACAACTAGCACTCCACAATTAATTTTTACTAGCCACCTGCTTGCTACAGCAATGGGATTGGAGGAGGAGCTAGCATTAGAGGATAGTGGAGGGCTTCATGATTTCCGTGTGCCCCACTCCACCCCTTGGTCATGTCACTATGTAACATTTTGGCCACTGAGTCACCAAAGGGCCCGGGGAAGGCCAACAGGCTGTGGCAGCTAGCTGGTGTTTAGAGAACATGCCACATGAGTGAATGAGTACCCTGAGCATGCTGCCAGCAGTCCCGAGGGAGGGGAAGCAAGTGTACAGTATCTTGCAGCCACTCCAACAGGGGCCCAGCACACAGCACCTTAATCAGGGAGGTAAGCAAGCCTGAATGCGGCAAAGATACTGCTTAAACACAATTGCTGGCTTGGCTGAAAAAAGAGATGGGAACAGCACAGGCTGGACCCTGGGGAAAGAATGTAAAGTGTGTTTGCAGAGGGCTGGGCTGGACTGCTTAGGCAAGAGGAATGTCAGGGAGTCCATCTCATTGCTGCCAACAATCCCAATATTTTTCCAGGGAAAACTCTCTAAGACAGAAGGTTGTGTGGGCATTATGGGTCTCCCCAGGCTCCACTGTCAGGGTGGGGCATGGGGTTTCTCTCCATTTCTCTGAGTCTTCTCCTTCTCTATCTGTCTAGCTTTTTGTAGGGAGAGGGAGTTCCATGGCATCCAATCCACTTCTGACCATACAGCAGCTTCTATGGGGCACTGGGCCCAAGAATCCTAAATACCCTCCCCAATCATCCTCAAATTTGAAGCCAGAAGCAGTCAGGAGTAGCCTCTTAGGTGGCCCTTAAAGGCACCTATCTCAGAGAGCCCTGTGGCTGCCTACCAGATCCAGCAACAGCAGAACCATGGAGCTGAGGGGTGAGTGTTAGGGCCTCCTCCTGAACCTCCACCAGACCATGCAGCAGCTGTGTCCGGACAACTGTGTGGCTCCAGCCCATCATATGCACATGGAGCAGGAGGCAGGCAGGAGCAGCAGGTTGAAAAGCTCCCTCCCCAGAGACTCCTACAACCAGCCGCCACTATCTAAAGGAGCAGAAGGATCCAGCCTTCCCAGCCCAAGCCTCCTGATATTAACCAACGTCTTCCATACTGGACTTTAAAATCCACTGCCAATATTATGCATAATCCCCTCCCCCACTGCCCTACCTGCCCAGCATCCAGCAACTCTCCTCCTCTCTCACCTTGCTCAATCCCAACCCTTCCCTCTCATTCTAGCTGTATCCTACCCACTCTCTATGATCACATCCTCCTACACTCCTGTGACCTCCTCCTCCTCATCACCCTACCTCTTCCCTGTCACCCCTGCCTCTCCCTCCACAGCCTCCCTTCTCCCACCCCATACAGAACTCCCCAGTAGCCCTCCCCTGATGATCTTCCTTACACAAAGAACAAATGTGTTTTCAGTTTGATTACACTATTTTACAGTGAAGGGAGAAAACAAACAAGAACTACAGAGTCTTGTCCTGTTAACAAGACATTTGAACTAACTCACAGAGACTGTGTCCTTGCAGGCACTCTTAAAGCAACAGCAGACAACCCTCCTTTTACATAGGTAAACCTCTGGTCTAGTAACAGCTATAACTAAAATACATCATTTAAAAAAGGAAATAAGCATTATTTGGCATAACCTCTCAATGGAAACACAATCTTACAGCTGTGAACCCATCCGCCTCATTGACTGTCATCCCTTGCCCTGTCTCATCTTGTCTTTTAGTAGACTGTAAGCTCTTCTGGGTAGCAACCATGCATTTTACTTGTTCTCTTACATAGCTAACACTCTTTAAATGCTGAATACATGAAAAATACAAGCTGACTGGCCATCTCCAACAGGAACGGGTGAGTTCCCCCACAGGCAGAGATGACAGAAGCAGCAGGCCAACTCTGATTTAAAAAAAAACAAAGTCCCATGTGCTACTGCATAGGGAGAGCCTGGCTATTGACCAAAACTGTCCCTCCCTGTGATAATTTCAAAATCCAGGAGCCAACTCAGCCAAATCCAGACTATTGGCAATTCTGCTGTCTGGGCTGGGAGGAAAAGTCTGTCAGGAAGTGGTGACAAGGAAAGGAAGCAGGAAAGAGCTAGCTGTCTGGGATAGCAGGGAGGGATCTGAAAACTTGGTGGATCAACCCCCTCTCTTTTCACCATTTATGGTGCTGGTTTATTTTGTGCCTGTCGCTCCTCTTGGACAGTGAATCCACACTGGTTGGTCTCACTTTCTGGTTCTCATGCAGCAGGACAATGCTATTCTGTTTGGTTTCTCAATCCTCAGGGGAACATTTAGATTAAAAACGTCAGACATTTAAAAAAAATCTTAAAGACATGTATTTTTGTATTTGTTTTGATAAAAATCTGTTTACAAAACTGAAATTAGAGGCCTACACTACTTGACCGTATCTTTATAAGCTGCCAAAATCATCATCAGACACTGAGACTGTCTATAATGCAACTGCGAGTGTGACTACAGCTTGGATAAGCATAGCTGCATTAGCTTGAATGTAGCTAGTCTGGTCAAAAATAGCAGGCAAGACATGGGGGCACAAGCTTCAGCACAGGCTGTACAAGCTCTCCTGGGACCCTGGGTATGTACTCACATTGCCACCCCACGGTGATGCTCATGCCACCGTGTCTTCACTGCCATTTTAGGTGAGGCTAAAACTAGTGTGGGTATGCCTACCTGAGCTGCAGTCACACCTGCATTGTGGACACAGTCTATGTGAGTAAGGGCCAGAGTCCTGAGAAATTCTGAGCAACCACACCTCCCAGTGTCTTCAGTGGGACTTCAGCATCTCTCAAGACCAGGCCCTTTATCTAGTGAAGTAATGATGATATAAAGATGGAAAGGAATCAATCAGATGTTTAAAAATAGCCCTTATCTACAAGAGAAGCGGAGCACTGGTCAGTCTCATATACCATGTGTGTGCGATGAGATGACTATTACAACAATTTATGGACACCAATTAAAGAGTATGACTTGGAGGAGAAATCTCTCTGTGTGGTGAGTGCCTCTTATGTTCGTGGTTTTGTGGCAGCAAAATAATAAAACTGTTTTAATTGGCCATTGCCCAAACAGCGTAACAGAGCTGACCAAAATGTTTCAAAGCCAGATTGTTACAAAATGAATTCAATTTCTGAAATCCTTGGAACTTTGACAAATCGACTCTGATTTGTCTAAAATCTGTATTGCATCAGACTACCCTCTAATGCACATCCCAGAGCAAAGGGCTCACACTAGGGACAGTGCGTCACTTAAGACATAGTTATGCACTCAGCATGGGGCCAGTATGATCTCAGTTATATGGTGTAAATCCAGAATAGTGCCAGAGACTCTAGATATTCACTGGTGTAAACGAGATCAGAATTTCCCTCATAGGGTTTAACTAGGGATTAACATAGAGCATACGGCTTTGTGCAGGGCCCCTGCTCTGGGCTGAATTTCACCCATAGTAAATTAGGATTCTCTGGCAGCTGGCCTGTAACCTTTGAATTTTTCTGGTTGATGAACTTAATGTACAAAGACTTTTTTTTTTATCAGTAAACTCTGTTGGGCTGGAAACCAAGCTCCAACTCCTACTCCTTCTTCATGCCACAACAGTTTTATAAAACTGGATAAACATATCTCATTGAACCAAGAACTGTGAAGGGTAAACACCAATATATGGAATAACACAATATAGCCTGACAAATAGGACATTTGTATTTTAAAAAAACATGACTTTTCCAGTCTGCTAAATGATACAGTAACTTTAGTTAAAAGGATCCTTTATTACTACAATTTACTTTCAAGAGATGTCTGAAATGGATTATCACTCGTATTCTGTCTTGTTTTTAAAAGTTGATGAAAAAAGAATATACAAGTATGAAACCTCCAACACACACACAGTATCAGCCTCACTACTAAGCAGGTCAATGGATCTTCTACATTTATGCAAACTGAAACAAAATAGAGGATTACCTGGGAACGCTCTAATTATCTGGCATAATCCTTCTTTTCTGCAAAGCAAGTGCTGAATCTCTGGGAGTGTATTTACCTGAAAATAATACAGAGATGTTCTAGTGAGTTCACCAGTAGATGCACTGTCTTTCACAAGCCCTGCATGTTTTCTCGTATAATTTATCAGGGACACCTCATGTGTGAAACTCCTATTGATGTCAACATTGATTTATGACTCCCTGTGACCTGGAAAATAGAACTCTGAGGTGGGAGTTCCTTCTCCACAATCACCACGAGTCAGTTTCAGACTGTTTTTCCTCCTCCTGAACGCTGTGATTCTGTCACCCCCGCAGTTTCTGCCTCCAAAGCTTCTTGCTCCTCTACATGTCTATCAATCACCCTCATTCATAGCACAGAAAGAGCACATAGAGAGGAATGATGACCCAATGTTTAGGGTGTTAGCCTGGGATGTGGAAGACCTATGCTAAGTTCCTGCTCTGCCACAGACTTCCCTTGTGACCCAGGGCAATCACTTAGTTTCTCTATGCCTCAGTTTCCCATCTGGGAATTAGGGATGATCGCACCTCCCTAGCTCACAGGCATGTAGTGAGGATGAATTCAGTAAAGATATTGAGGTACTCCGATACTAAGGTAATGGGATACTTATAAATACTACAATGGTCAGATGGATTCATAAGCTGTGTCAGCAGTCATGTATTTACTAAGGCACCTAATGGAGAAATAAGGCTGGAAATTAGAAGGTTTCTAACCATCCAGAGGAGTGAGATTCTTCCAACAGGAGTAGTGGGAACAAGCAACCTAGCTAGTTTTAAGATGGAGCTTGGTGAATTTATGAACAGGATTATACAATGAGGTTGCCTGAGATATCACTCCTATGTCCCTTTGAAAGCAAATGTATTAGGTTGGTTTGTCTTCAGTGACCTGATACCCAAGAGATATTTCCAATGCTCTGATTGCTAATTGTTCTGTTATGTAGGCTTATGGCCCTATGAATTAGTAGTAAAATATCATACAAAAGCATACTCCGTGGGGTAATCATTCCATCTCTAAACAACAGTTGGCAGATGGCATCCTTCTGCTAAGCCCGGCTCGCAGAGGAACATAACCATATTCATGGTACTGGATTCCAGTGTGATTTTATATGGATAATGATTTATCAGTAACAATGCTCATTTTTTTCCCCATCCTAAATTACCTTGTTGCAGGATGGCCCATAATGTGCCATGACATATCTAATATTCAGTATTGCTACTACTAGCAAGCTATTGGCTTTCAATAAAGCCAATTATAGCTCAAATGAATGATAGTGGGTACCACTCCGGTTCAATTAAGTGGCAATACAATTTTGATAGAGAAATGCTGCCCTGGGCTAAAGGCAGCTGACTGTTGCTGGCACTTGGCTTCTTCTCTAGGTGTGCTGGAAATCACTATACTCCAAGAGCATGTGCTAGCAGCAGAATAGAAGCTCAGGGCTTTTGAAAACCAGGCCAGTACATTAATTCCCTAAATATCAATTTAGCAACCTAACTCTGGCACTCAGTTTTGAAAATCTTGGCCAAACTGTTTATATAACCATGTGCATAATTCCCATTAATAGGAATATATGTATACAAGCCACTCCTGAGTTAGCTCTGTTGTCCTGGGCCATGGGAGGAGGCTCTTTTCCCACAAGATCTTCAGAATAAATCAGGTGGCTGTTTCCCTCATCATCAACTGCCAGGGAGTCACCTGGTAGACTTGCTGAAACCCCATTAGGCAAGAGCAGGCAAAACCTACCATGCAGAGGTGGCTGGTACATCTCTCAACCTCCACATGAGGTTCATTCTGAGTACCTTTTCCTGCCCCACTGTTGTAGGATGGGGCGGCGCGAACAATAGGCCTCCCACGGTCATTATTTTTTTCCCCTTTACTTTTGATTTGATCATATTTTTAACATTTGGCAAATTTAGGTGCTTTCTGTACATATTTATTGTAAATCTAAATAAACAAACATTGAGTGTCAAACTGGTTCTCTGTGCTGCATAGATGTAAAGGAAGATACTGTCCCCACTTAAAGGAATTTGCAATCAAAGGGCTTCAGCCCAGATTTTTAAAGGTATTTAGGCACCTAAGGAAGCAGATGGGCACCTAGGGGATTTTTAAAAGCACCTAGGTGCTTAACTCTCATGGCAAAACCCTACAAAGCAAAAGTTGTTGGGAGTTAGGCACCTCGGTGTTTTTGAAAATTGCATTAGGCACTTATCTGGATATCTAGGCATATAAATACTTTTAAAATTTTGTCCTTGGTCCTAAGAGTCGCCCCACTCCTAGATGTAAAGTTACACATGTGCATAAGCCTTTGCAGGATCAAGATCCCAATCAGATAGTAAATACAAATTACCAGTACATATGTACTGGTATAACATGCCAGATGAAGAACTATTCTTGAATCAGTGAGGGTATTTATAGATTCCAAGGCCAGAAGGGACCAATGTGATCATCTAGTCAGTCCTCCAGTATAACACAGGCCCTAGAAGCATCCCAAAATAATTCATAAAGCACACATTTTAGAAAAACATCCAGTTTTGATATTGTCATCACTAATAAGCTTTGTGGAAGAAATCCACCCCTCCAGAAGACCCTTTCATTCTTGTGCACCCTTATTTTTCAGAATGCAATTTTGTGCCTGCAATTATTGTTTGTGCAAAATTTTTGAAATTATGAGTCAAATTAGGCATGCATTTTTGTTCCCACAATTTTGCAGGTGCAAATAACTGCGCAATTTAAGTCACTTAGATGTTTGCACCTGCAAGTCAGATATTTAATCAGGTACCTCGATAACTAAGTAACCTAACTTGTGCTTAAAATATTCAAAATTCAGGTGGAAAAAGTGAGGGCCAATTATAGACATGCTTAGAAGACTAGCTCATACTGGCACTGATTCTGCAATTGACTGTATGTGTGCAAGACTGCTGTGCCCATGCAGGTCCAAAAGGACTCCAGTTCAGACCCCACATGGGCGCAGCAGTCCATCCGCACGCTGCGAGTTGCAGGACCAGAGTCATTGTTTGGAGAGATGCTTGAATTATGTTTGTAAAATGACAATTATATATAAACACCGTATATATATATATTTTTTTAATTCCTAGAGCCAATCCAGCCCTTGCATAAGTGGCACAACCCCTGCTTACATTTGGCTGAACTGGTCCCCAGTCATTCTGACACTCTGAATGTATTTTCTAGCTGTTTTTCCGCATTCCTAAAGTTTCTTCTCTCAAAGAGACATTTGTTACAATTTTCTTTTACTTCTATATTTCTTGTGATGCATGACAATTGAATTTTGAGTATGGCATAGAGTCCAGAAGCTCAGATTGGAAAGAGCAAATCATGACATCCAGCTGTAACAATTTTCAATGTCTATGAACATCAACATATTAAACTACACACAAATTGAAAGCATTAAGACATTGCTCTTGATCTCTGGATAGGATATCTACAAGAATGCAAATATGATATACAATAAACATCCCTGAGTGGGCAGTGAACTTGGAAACACAGCTCTGCTTTACAGTTTAATGAACCACATTTTTAGACCATAAATAGATAATTGAACGCTATTTTTGTTAGTGGGTGCTGAAAAATGTGGGGTATTCCAAACAAAAGAAGGCATGTCAATACTTTACCTTCTGGAATAATTCTAACTGATGGAAGTCATCTATTGGAAAGCAGTCTGTATCATCGGTTTTACTGGAAGATAAGCAAATCAGAAGATCCCAAGAGCTTAATTTGCCTATGAAAAGGAACAGAAACATATTGAGAAAAAATATTATGCAATTCCAGCCTCAACGGAAAAATATACAGAGCCAAATCACGAGGACTAGTAGACTTGTCAGAGTATTAAATATACTATTAAATGCGGGAGTAGGGGTGGGGTGCTTTGCCTTTCTATCCAGCACCACAATTTTGGGTTTTTTTTGTTAGTTCCAGGATTTGGGACAAATTCAGAGCTGATGCATTAGGAAGTGTATGTAAAACTTCTCACAGCCCTCCCCTGATGCATGGATCTAAGATGGTGTAATTTATACATTAAGGATGTGGAAGGTGTTAAATTAAAGCTGAGTAGCTCCCTTCCTGCTTTAATTTGCTCTTTTTCCACACCCAGCTTCCCAGCATGTATAATTTTATGCCAAATGTCATTGTTACACATAATCTTCCAAGTTCTTTTTCTTTGAGCGTTAGCTAATTTTAAGGGTTGCAAATAATGCTTCTCTTGTTGATTTGGCTGTAAGGTTCTGTGCAGAGGAAGCTGCTGGAAGCAGCAAGACAGTTTGCTCTGCTAGACTCAGTTCTTGGTACACTTCCTGGAAACTGGGCATTAGATTGCCAGCATACCATTTGTCACCATCTCTGTTTCAGGACTGCTGCATAAAATCAAGCAAGTTATAGTTGGAATATATCTAGGCTCTGAGTTAATGATTTCCTTCCCCACTGGGAAGCTGACCCAGAAGACCCCAGATTTTTGCCACCACTCAGCAGGGTAGCAACACTCGTGTCAGAGATGGGACATGATTTTGGAAGAAGATAGAACAGTAAGTTACACCAATTTACACTCCCTTACACAATGGAAGAGTGGGTACAAGTAAGTCTAAAGCTGTCTAAGGGCAGTTCTACACTACCGCTTAAATCGATCTAACTTACATCACTCAGGGGTGTGAAAAAGACAATCCACTGAGCAACACAAGTTACAGCAACTTAAGTACTATCCACACTGGCACTACACTCTCCTGCCTACATAGTTTCCACCTCTTACGGAAGTAGAGTAATTATGCTGATGGGAGAGTGCTCTTCCATGGGCATAAACCATTGGTGCAGCTGCACTGATGTAGCGCTTCTAGTGTAGACCTGCCCTAAGCTAAAGTTGTCTAATTTATACCACCTTATGCATCATCTCTGCATCTGGCCCTTTGAGTTAGATATGCAACTCAAATTTTGGCATGTTTTCTCTCACCGATATTCTGAGCAATTTAGACTGGCCCAGTCTCTTTAAAACAACCAAATTAGCCAAGCCCTGCTGAATACACAGGAGCAGAGAATCAGTAAATGGGTAAGCACCTGAGGCACAGGAAGCCAGACCGAAACAAGAATCTCAGAAGGGGCAGTCAGAAGGGAAATCGGAAGGTGGAAACTAAAGCCAGAGTTGGCTTAATCTAATGCCATTTGGTGCTAAACTCTTGTTAACTATTGTGGTGCGGGGTCGTTTTTGTTCCTACCTTCACAGTTGGAAACATTACATATATTTTATTTCATGCTGTCTGTAGGACCCTTTACTTGTATAAGTCAACCCAAAGGCTTGGCCTCTGTGACATCCTGCATATCAATTTTTTGCAGCCTTTCCTCCCCAAAATGTAATTATTTCCCACTATGATACCACCACCAAACACAAGGCTGGTTGAAGGATTTGTGAGAGGGTTGGCGAGATGGCCCAAATTTAATATCAAAGGAGTGTGTAGAATGTGCATCCATGATTGTAAAGCAAACTAGCACCTTTTATTTTTAGTGACTGGGCTACAAAGCTTAAGAGCTCCAGTTTTATTTATGTTGCATCCATTATTGGAGAATGATTCTATTTCTACATCAGGAAAACAAATAATGCTATATAAAAATAATGCATTAGAGGTAAGTAAAATTTTGGTGTGAGACTTGAGTAGGTGCCCCTTTATGAAACCAAAAAAAAAAAAAAAAGTAGATACGCCAGGGACGTATATAACTAACAAACAAACTCACACTCAAAGAACAAAAAACGTACTAAGAAATACTTTGTTTTAGAGTAAAAGATTTATAGCATTAATAACTAATACTGTGATCTTCACCAGTCATAATTATCAAATAAGCACAGTGATAAGTCTCTGACTAGAAAACACATTTTATTATAACTGAATGTAAAACAATGTCTAGATGTGTTCGAACCGAGGGATGGAGTAGGAATTACCAGATCTCCGATGTAATTCATCTCCCCGTTTCTGGATATTGCTACATCTCCCAGCCTCAAAAAGATACTATAGTGCAAAATGTTTGCTTTTAGGTCACATCAAACTGATCCAGATGTATTTACAAACAAAACAAAAAAAAAAGACTCAGACGAGGATAGCCCCAGCCATACTCATTTCTAATCCCGCTGCCTAGGAACAGAGTTCTTGTCATTTAAGGGACAAATCTTCAGGCTCAGCTGGGCTTCTGCTTTGTATGCCTGCCATTATTTATGTTTGCAATTAGAATAATTAGACATCTAAGCATGCATTACTTCAAAGCAGCACAATCAGAACTGAAACAGGACCTACCTAAAGGAGTACACTATACGCTCCAAAAGGGGTGTCTATTTAGTACTGTAACTTGGCTTCAGACCGAAAGGCGATGATGACATTGGCCCTTCTGATAGACCAATAAAGCTCTAATCAGCTACAGTTTACCAACTGTTTTTGTTTGATTTTACGGTAAAAATTAAAATACATATTTGTTATTACAGATGCTTCACCTCGGAGCAGAATCCAATATGAACACCCATAGGCTGCAAATTATCCCATGTCACCCATCATGCGTGCAAACACTTCAGTGGGAAATGAAGGTGTGCAGCATACATACACAAGACCATAGATCCGCTGCTATGTTATACATGTGATAGTGTAAAACAACAGGGCACTGAAGAGGTTATTATTACAATTTTTATTACGGCAACACCCAAATGTCCCATTTGGGATGGGGCGCTGCTGGTATGGTAAGCATGGTACAAACACACAATAAGACCAGACCCTACCTCAGAGATTACAATCTAATTTAAAGCAAGACAATACGTGAGTTAACAAACAACCCAGGAAAAGGAAGAGGGGAGGACAAGGGTAACAGTAATGTGATCCCATGTTAACACAGGCCATATGTGCATAACCTTGATGTTTCCAAACCATTTAAACAAATGAATATTAACACTAGCCCTCTCTCTAACCATTATCCAGTGGCAATTTCCTGTCGGCATCACAGTGTGGTTCTGAGGAGGGATTTGAAGGAGAGGGTTCAAAAAGATATTTAATTTTTTAATAATTTAAAACCTATATGAGTAAGACTGAACAGTAACAAAGCTACTAATGATTTGTATAGATCTTTTCTTCTTCAAAAAGCTTTATGCACATTTGGCCAAATCCTGCTTGCCTCATTAAACTGATTTCAGTGGATCTATCTGCATAGGATGAGCGGCATTTGGCCTGTTAACTAGTAATGGAATGCATTTGTCTCTCTCCCTTAGACAAGAGTTGTATAAGAGTGACTGCATTGACTGGGGAGCAACAAAGCTCACATTGCACCTACATCAGACTTTTTAAGGGCTTGTCTAATCACACAGGTTGCACCATTTTAGCTAAAGGTGTGATGCTGCACCCATTTAGTTAAACTAATGCAACTGTGTGTGAACATTCTCCATTGATTTAAATCTGGTTTATGGCAGTGTAGCTTGCCTTTTATTTAACAAGGACAAGCTAAACTGCTCTAAGCCCATTTTAAACAGACGGAAAAGTGTCCAGACACAAAGTTGCACCAATTTAACTACATCAGTGCAACATCACACCTTTAGTTCAACCAGCACAAGTTTGTGCATAGAACTGGCCCAGAAGGTCTTATGTTATTAATTCAGCCCCAGATCCAACAAGGTGCTAACCATCCTCAATTCCCCCTGGAATTAGTGGGAGTTAAAGACGTTTAGCACATGGATCAGGCTCAGTGTAAGTAAGTATTTACACCTTCCATTCAGGGCCCCCTTTAATTAGTCTCATTCTTGCTGAGGCAGGGTGCCTGCCGTACAAAGCATAAGCCAATAGCCTGCTTTCCATCTTGTTGATATAGTATACAGATCCACATTTTCATCCAGAGAGTAGGTGGTAGTAAGATAACATTGTTCTCATGAGTGTTGTACTCAGAACTGACCACTTAGAACTGCTATGATGGTGATTAAGCAGAGATGTATAAAGAACTAATCTGAGTAGAAAAATAAACATGCTTTGATCAGAAGGGCTTCTAGAGTGGAAGAAATATTAAGCAGCTAGTGGAAACAACAATGCAGAGACTAATGAAAACATTAACATTTGCTTTAAAAGACTTCTACAGAGCTTTGACTTCTGGTATCATAGGTCAAAGTGAACAAGAATATCAGACTCTGTACTGTGAGAAAATAATCTTACTACAATTTTTTTTTTAAGGTTAAAGCAAACAGATTCCATGGACCCCCTACTGGCGAGGTACCTGTCAGAACTCTGGAAGTTGAAAGCGGATTTATAAAATGGAGCAATCTGATTGGCTCCCAGCCTTGCAATTATCACATTATAGCCTTGTGGGTAGGAACACATTTGGCTAATCACATTGAAGGCCTTACATTCTGCAGATGGGATCCCATGGGAAACAATAGGATTTTCAACATGGAATGGCTGCAGAAACGGGCCCAGATTGGTACAAATTGGTCTATAAAACATATTAACAAGTTAGGTACATAGCTCAGCCTCTGCCTATTTTTAATACAAAATGCACACACACACAAGCTAGCATTGGCTTTAAATTAAAGAGAAAGTGTCATCTAAATCATATACTTTGAAATTGCCTTCCCTGTATTACTGCCAACATCTTGGATTATTAAAAATAAAAGAACTTTTAAAATCTAATATACTGTTCACCCTTTATGCTAATTACTTTTGCAGTTCATTCAGCTTTGAAAATGAAAAGACTAGTCCAGCTACATTTTTATTTATAGTTTCCAATTACTTTCCACTTTTGAATTCTCTTGCATTGTCACAATAATGCTGTATTTGAGTTGAAGCCTTACATGAAGAAGTTTGCATTTTACTCCTGGGGGACTTCTGTTCCAAAAAATTAAAAATTCTGCACACAATATTTTAAAATTCTGCATATTTTATTTGTCAAAATAACACTATATAACCATGCCAGTTTACATTATTTTGGTAATTTATTTCAAAATACCTGTTGCAACTATGTCTGTAACAATCCAGACACACACAAAAATTCTCCAGGAACAGAGAGTTAAAGAAACCGCTATGACAAACCAATTCCTGTTTCTCTGCCCCCTCCCTCCCCAGCCCAGCTAGGGGGCCAAGCACCCGCATACACACCCCAGAGCCCAGATACGGGGCCCCACCAGCCCAGACACTCGCACCCCCGCCTCCCCCAGAGTCCAGCTGTGGGGCACTTCCCATCCCAGACACCCTCACCCCTCCTCCCCCAGAGCCCAGTCATGGGGTGACCCCACAACCCAGACACCCACACCCCTACCTCCCAGAGTTCAGCTGCAGGACACCCCCCAGCCCAGACACCTGCACCCCCTACCAACCAGAGCCCAGCCATGGGGCATCCCCATGCCCAGACACACACCCCTGTAGAGAGGCTAGCCAGGACTCATCTCTCTCTGGGGTGGCAGGGAACCACACCGCCTCACAACCTTTGGGAATAGCTCTTGTGGGGAATTAGTCCGGCCGCGGGAGCCTTCCTCTACGGCCTTAGTGAAGGTACAAATAAACACAGTGAGCCCAGGCCCTGGGTGAGGGCAAGGCAATGGTGGCTGAGCAATAACAGTATATAATGGCAAGCCAGGTCCTAAGTCAGGGCGGGGCAATGGTGAGGTAGGCACTTGGACCCTCAGGCAGGGTCTGAGCAGTAACAGTATATAAACAGTAGGCCCAGGCCCTAGGTTCCAAAGGGCCTGGGAGAGGGGGAGACTACCACCCATGAGTTGGGTGGCAGGGGGCGGGGACAGGCCCTCCCACTTCACTGCGTTCCGGCCCGGGGGCCTATCAGTGGCAGAAGACCCGCTGCAGAGTCAGCAGGGATCCTGGCTGTAACACAGTTCTGGCCGTGCTGCAGCCAGACTAGGGTCAGCTGCCCCCGGGCTACTTCCAGCTTCCCCCTGTTGAGGTACCTGGGTCAGGGTGGTGTCCTCTGGGGGGTCCAGCACCATGGGTTCATCGGGATAGCTGGCCAGGGGTAGACTCAGCAACTCCTGGTAGCTGGCGCAGGGCAGGCTCAGCAACTCCTCTGGGTAGCTGGCATGGGGCAGGTCGGCCCAGTCCTTGGGTTTTCCACAGGCTGCTGGGCTTTCCAAATCGCGGGCTAGGAAGATGTATCTGGCGTCCCCGGCAGCTGCTTCTCCAGCAAGCCCTGAGGTTGGGCCTTTATACTTCTTGGGCAACACCTGAACCTCTGGGCTCAGAGCTCCCTAGCACCGCCCACTCTGGTGTCCGAAGGCGCTCATCTCTTTCCGGGACAGCAGGGAACCACTCCGCTTCATTGCAACCCCCCAGAGCCCAGCCACAGGGCCCCCCAGCCCAGACACTTTGCACCCCTCTCCCCAGAGCCCAGGGACCAGAGGAAGAAACAGCCTGATGCTGGGTCCCAGACTTGTATGGAGTTTCCTGCATGCCACCTTCTTCCTTCAGGGCATGCAGGTAACTGCAGCTGCTGGGAATCCTCCAGCTCTGACCCCTCTCCCCAGCAGTGTCTTCTATTTGTGAGCTGTGGAGCTGGGCTCTGTCGGGTTCAGCAGCCCCCTACTGGTAGCCAGCAGCTCTGCAGCACCAGTTCTGTGGGGAGAAAAGGAAATTCTGCACAGAACATTAATTCTGCACAAATTCTGCATTGCACAGTGGTGCAGAATTCCCCCAGGAGTAGCATTTAAATCTGTTTCCACTGAAATATATGATTAAAAATTACATGAATACATTTCTACTAATGTTACAGTTTTGTAAAACCTCCCCTCCCCCTCTTTTAAAGCTACATTTGAGGCCTACACTACCTGGCTATATCCCCTCAGACTAGTTATATAAAATAAATAAATTGGAGGCTTTTAGATTCCATACAATCCTAAGGAGACAGTAACAGTTTATTTCAGTTTTTTAGAAAATCTGCTGCTCCAACATTTAAGGTAATTTTCCAGGCAAATTTGAATGTCATGAGACTTGAGAAGTGGTTTTCAGAAAAAAAATATTTTTGTTTTTGCTATTTGTGTTGAGCTCTGACATATTAAACCCCTATTAGATGTTCACATACATTTTTGACATTCTCTTTGAAAATAACTTTTTTTTTTTAGAATAATGTGTAGTGGTTCCCTAAAAACTAGAGTTGATTGGAATCAAAACCCTCTGTCCCTGTGGATGACAGAGGTTGAACTGAGCTGGCTCACAGACGGCGGTGCATGGATACATTCTTCTGAAGGTTGCCAAAATTTAAGCATCTAAAATCTTTCATTTAAAAAAATCTCTCTTATGGGGTAGGCCTTGGGTCTGCAGCAAAGTCAACACACAAAGGGGTGGATGGGCAGTTACTCAAGCCCCTAAACTGCTGTACTTACCAGATAGGATTACTGAGGGACTGCATTACTGGTTTGCTGCCTGTCTTCAGGTTATGGGGCGGACAAGACAGCAACATAAAGCCCAATTACTTTGTTTATGGGATTCAAGTGAAGAATTTCTCTGTGGTACAGGATGTCCACGTTTGAAGACATGCCCTGTGTAGTTTTTAATGAATTCAGTCCAGTGAAAATTATCCATTGCTGGTTTTGGTGGCCTGTCTGCATCCCTTTTATAAAGATTTTAATGCCATTTGTTGGATTGCAGATTTTCTCACTGTTGCTGGTCTGATCTTTTTTTATTTTATTTTATTTTCTGTCCTTGGTTTTCCTTCTGAAGAATTTCCTCTGAAGAACTTTTCACACCTGGGGGACTGTCCCCTCAAATTAATTCTGACTTAGGGGAATTCTTGCTTTCCAAGTGGATTTCTTTTAACTTGACAACTGAAATTAGAGGTCTGCAAGTATCATCAACTCAAATTTCACTAAAGTGACTATGAAGAAACGATTGTTGTTATTTCAGTGGTGAGAACTAGGAAATTAGCCTGAGGGAACATTATGAGGTTTATATTTATTATTTGTTAGCATTCCAGGTGCCAGCTGAGACTTTAACTATGCACAATTCTTTTTCACGATTTCACACTACATGCTCCATCTGATTTGTTGAGACTCCGCTGTGGTCTTCCATAAGGCAACGTTCTAGTACAACTGAAATAGCTAACTCAGTTCTAAACACCATCTATTTACCCATTAACTCAGGCTGAAATCTTGGTGTATAAATTATAGTGAAGTGTTCTGACTGGGAAAGAAAACACCCTTTAGAAGAGGCTAAGGTACCAGGATACTGCAGGCTAAATTGGAAGCTGCTTTGCATGCCCTGGAAAGGAGAAAGAGCCTTCTTACTTCCCAGGGAGTGCAGCCTCTGCCAGGCCCCGCACTACTCCTTCTCCTACACTTGTGGATTAGCAGGAGTGGTGCCTCAGCTCTGTCCAACACCTCCCCTGTCCCCCAGCCCAGCTAATCTGGTACATCTGAGGACATACAGTAACTCCTCACTTAACATCGTCCCGGTTAACGTTGTTTCGTTGTTATGTTGCTGATCAATTAGAGAACATGCTCGTTTAAAGTTGTGCAATGCTCCCTTATAATGTTGTTTGGCAGCCGCCTGATTTGCTCACTGCTCGCAGAAAGAGCAGCCCATTGGAGCTAGCTGGTGGGGGCTTGGAACTAGGGTGGACCGGCAGCCCCACTATCAGCTCCCCTAAATTCCCTGTGCGGCAGCCCCCCAGCAGGCTATCAATTGCCGGGTAGTTTAGCTGTCCCTCTCCCTACTGCCATGTGCTGCTCCTGCCCTCTGCCTTGGAGCTTCTCCCGGGAGCCCCCTGCTTGCTGTGCAGGCAGGGGGGGAAGAGGGGTGCTAATATCAGGGTGTCCTCCTCCCCCCGCTCCTGTACCCCGTCTTCACAGAGCAGGGCGGAGACATGACAGGGCTCAGGATGAAGTAGCAGCTGCTGTCTCAAATTGCTACTTAAAAAGACAATGTACTTAGAGTTGGGGTCAGTGTACTTAAAGGGCCAGTGTGTGTCTCTCTCTCTCTCACACACACACACACAGGGCTGGCTCCAGGCACCAGCGCAGCAAACAAGTTCTTGGGACAGCCAACGGAAAAGGGGAGCAAGTCCAGCTCTTCAGCGGCAATTCAGCCGCGGGTCCCTCAGTCCCCCTCAGAGGGAAGGACTTGCCACCGAATTGCCACCGAAGAATGAAGCGGCGGCAGTAGACCTGCGGCCGAAGTGCTGCCAATCGCGCCATTTTTTTTTTATTCTGCCGCTTGGGGCAGAAAAAACGCTGGAGCTGGCCCTGCTCACACACACACACACACACTTCCACCCTCTGACTCCACCACCTCAACCAACCTTCACAATCATCATTGCTGTGTACAATATTCGTTTATTTTTTTAAAACTTATACTATGTATATATGTGTGTGTGTATATATATATATATATAATCTATATTTATTTTATCTATCTATTTATGTATAGATATATTTATCTATATAAAAATATTTATTTTATCTATTTATGTATATGTATACATATATATTGTGACAGACCCAGATCAGTGGGGTACAGGAGTCTGGTAGAGGGCAAATATACTGGTCACTGGATGAGTAATTTTCTGTTCCCCTGTTCCCCTGAGTGACCAGAGCAGGGTCTGCACTAGAGTAATCAGGAACCTGCTAGAACCAGTTAAGGCAGGCAGGCTAATTAGGACACTTGGAGCCAATTAAGAAGAAGCTGCTAGAATCAATTAAGGCAGGCTAATCAGGGCACCTGGGTTTTAAAAAGGTGCTCACTTCAGTTTGTGGTGTGAGGAGCTGGGAGCAAGCGGCGCAAGGAACTGAGAGGGTGTGCTGCTGGAGGACTGAGGAGCACAAGCGTTATCAGACACCAGAAGGAAGGTCCTGTGGTGAGAATAAGGAAGGTGTTTGGAGGAGGCCATGGGGAAGTAGCCCAGGGAGTTGTAGCTGTCATGCAACTGTTACAGGAGGCACTATAGACAGCTGCAATCCACAGGGCCCTGGGCTGGAACCCGGAGTAAAGGGTGGGCCTGGGTTCCCCCCAAACCTCCCAATTGACTTGGACTGTCGGTTCTTCCAGAGGGGAAGGTCTCTGGGCTGTTCTCCAACCCACATGGTGAATCTCTGAGGCAAGAAAATCTGCCTATAAGCACAGGACCCACCAAGATAGAGGAGGAACTTTGTCACACTATATATATACATATACATAAATAGATAGATAAAATATAGTCTTTTGTCTGATGAAAAAATTTCCCTGGAACCTAACCCCCCCATTTACATGAATTCTTATGGGGAAATTGGATTCACTTAACATCGTTTTGCTTAAAGTGGCATTTGTCAGGAACAGAACTACAGCTTTAAGCGACGAGTTCCTGTACTGTGCTTGGTGTAGGACTGGCACAGATTACTTACTCCCCCAGAGCAAGGGGATTCACAATTCAGTTCCTGATCTGCTCCAGCACATCTCTATACTGACTCTTGCTCAGGGCTTCTGACAAAGCCACAGCTGAATCTAGCTGAGGGACTCGGGCCTGGAACCCAATTCTTCTCTGTCCCAGCCCATTACCTATATCACATGACCAATGAATTTTCATATTCAGGAGATGACTGTTCTGAGCTGTCGCCTCCACCATTGCCTATCTGTGAACTTATCATTACATTAAGATAGATATGAAAAATATTTTGTGACCTGTAGAGGAATTTCATCGCAAATAAAAGGCAAACATTCCACACTGAATTACTGGCAAAGACATCAGGGCAAGCCAAACACTCAATTCTGGTATTCCACTTCTATCCTGATACTCAGCACCTTCAGATTACTATGGTATGCTCTTAGCATATTGGCATTCCCAAACTACTTTCTGCACAGCATTTATCAATAAGATACTATTCTCCAGAAAGAAACTAAGAAAGAGCCAGTGATGGCAATGAAAGTTTGCAACTGACTTCAATGGTAGAAGGAATAGGCCCCACAGATGAGAAAACTGCACCTCCAAGAGCGTACTGAGGATCTCCAGTGATAAATAACATCCACGGTCTGTGGGAGGGTTTTATTCATATACATTAT
This sequence comes from Trachemys scripta elegans, assembly GCF_013100865.1. Lineage (NCBI taxonomy): Eukaryota > Metazoa > Chordata > Testudines > Emydidae > Trachemys > Trachemys scripta. The sequence continues at coordinate 42,652,847 of NC_048298.1, forward strand.
CTTAATTTTTATTTGATTCAAAACAAAAAGCTGGCTACTTTATCACTTTTACAAGAAGCCAAGATAATATAAAATGGCTTGGTGGCAACCCTAGATTATGGTTGTGCAAATCATGTTTTTTAAAAATATTGGCATACTGCATCATAAAACCAATATACAAATATTAAATAATTAAGCCACATAATATCCTTGTGAAGTAGGCAAGTATCATTATCACCATTTTACAGATAAGAAAACTCAGGCCCAGCTAAGCCAAGTGATTATACCAAGGCTACACACAAGTGTTGGTGTTGGCTAATACAAAGACAACTCCCCAGTTATTGTATTCCTTTTTTTCTTACATTCCCCAGTTACATTTTTAAATTAAGTTTATTCTCTCCTCCTTGTCATTCTGAACTATCTTTCTGGGGGGGTTGTTTATGCAAAAGTTATGCAATGTAGATGCTATTTCCACATACATATTTTCCATAGAATATGAACTCCGTGGTTTTATAGTAAAATCATCCCTGAAGAATTTTTAATGAAACTTAGATACTGATCTTTCACCAATGGAGGTAAATAGCAAAACTTCCACTGATCTGAATAGTGCTATGAACGAGTGACTTTGTCAATATTTCCTCCATAATATTTCATCTGGGCTATAATGTTTATGTTAACAGACGTATTGGAGCATGAGCTTGCGTGGGTGAATACCACAACATATTCACCCATGAAAGCTCATGCTCTAATACGTCTGTTAGTCTATAAGGTGCCACAGGACTCTTTGCTGCTTTTACAGATCCTGACTAACACTTCTGATACTTGAAGGTTTATGTTGTAAATCAGGTGATCTTCAAACTCTCTAGAAGTATGCAGGCAGGGAGGTAGACATCACCCAAATCTATATTCTACTTTTTGCCTGGGATTTTCTTGAAAGTAATGTGGATTTTCTTCATATTTGGACAACTGCAGAATTTCCTAAAGCTGGCTCTCTTTTCCACCTCCGTCAGGATGGAGTTCTGGTTGAAAAGGGCCAGTTGAAAGATGTGTGTTTTCATTCTCAACTTTCAGCCATTTCTGGGAGGATAACTGCTTGATAACAAGAGGCAGACTGGACATTTAGTTTTATATGAAAGGGCTGACTTTCAGAAAAGGCCCCAATGGTTGCCTAATTGTGCTTGTAAAATTGAAGCCTGGATTGAGATCCTTTCAAAAATAAGATGCGAAATATCTAGCAATCTGTCTCATTTTTGCTTGGTTATTTTATGTTGGAGTACTAACAATTTGAAGCACGTCAAATATCAATCTCGTAGGGCAGGGGTGGCCAACCTGAGCCTGCGAAGGAGCCAGAATTTACCAATGGAGGAGCAAGGGCACGGCAGGCTCAGGGGAGGGGGCAGGAAGGGGTGGAGTGGGGGCAGGGCCTGTGGCAGAGCAATGAGCACCCTCTGGCACATTGGGAAGTTGGCACTTGTAGCTCTAGCCCTGGAGTCGGTGACTATACAAGGAGCCGCATATTAACTTCTGAAGAGCTGCATGTGGCTCCAGAGCCACAGGAGAGTGGTCTGCAAAGACTGATTGATATAATTAGTTATTTTTTGTTACTGGTTGCCATTACTTTCATTAAAGTTGGCTTTCTGTATAAATAAACTTTTCCAGAAAGCTGAGAAACATCATGCATAACTCAAAGGTACTGGTTTCTAAATAAGTTAGACAAGTTTTTTTCTTTTTTTAACATCTGTTTATGAAAGCCAGTTTTACATCTATATACACGTCCAGGGTTTTTGACATGATTTTCAATATAATATTAAAATATTCAGGATTCTGTTTTAAAATTACAGCTTGTGAGACTATAATAAACATGGTTCAATGGAGGACTTAATATTTTATGAAAAATAAACATCCTTATCGGTAGTATATGGCGCTTTAAGAATGTACATGTTTAACAGAACATTGTCAGGCTCTTTGCAAAGTCCACACTAGAGCCCTGGCTTTCGTTCATATATTGAATAAAGTTAATGTTGAAAAATACACTACAAAAGAATCTAAAAACAGTAACATTGGGTCAGACCCATGGTCCATCTAGCCCAGTATCCTGTCTGACAGTGGCCAATGCCAGATGTTTTTGGCAGTTGGAGGTTTAGAGATACCCAGAGCTTGGATCTGTGTCCCTGATCATCTTGGCTAATAGCCATTGATAGAACTACCCTCCATGAGTTTCTCTAATTCTTTTTTTAATCCAGTTATACTTTTGACCTTCACAATTTCCCTGTCAATGAGTTCCTCAGATTGACTGTGCAGTGTGTGGAAAAAATACTTCCTTTTATTGTTTTAAATCTGCTTCTTATTAATATTATTGACCCCTAAGAGCATAAGAACGGCCATACTGGGTCAGACCAAAGGTCCATCTAGCCCAGTATCATGTCTTCCGACAGTGGCCAATGCCAGGTGCCCCAGAGGGAAAGAACAGAAAAGGTAATCATCATGTGATCCATCCTGTCACCCATTCCCAGTTTCTGGCAAACAGAGGCTAGGGACTAATCCTGGCTAATAGCCATTGATGGACGTATCCTCCATAAACTTATCTAGTTCTTTTTTTAATCCTGTTATAGTCTTGGCCTTCACAACATTCTCTGGCAAGGAATTCCACAGGTTGACTGTGAATTGTGTTAAAAAAATACTTCCTTTGTTTGTTTTAAACCTACTACCTATTCATTTCTGGTGGCCCCTAGTTCTTGTGTTATGAGAAGGCGTAAATAACACTTGCTTATTTACTATCCCCCACCAGTCATGATTTTATAGCCCTCTATCGTATTCCCCCTTAGTTGTCTCTTTTCCAAGGTGAAAAGTCCCAGTCTTATTAATCTCTCCACATATGGCAGCCATTCCATACCCCTAATCATTTTTTTTTTGCACTTTTCTGAACTTTTCCAATTCCAATATATCTTTTCTGAGATGGGACGACCACATCTGCACGCAGTATTCAACATGTGGACATACCATAGATTTATATAGTGGCATCATGATATTTTCTGTATTATCTATCTCTTTCCTAATGATTCCCAACATTCTGTTCACTTTTTTGCCTGCTGCTGCACATTGAGTGGATGTTTTCACAGAATTATCCACAATGACTCCAAGATCTTTCTTGATGGTAACAGCTAATTTAGACCCCATCATTTTATATGTATAGTTGGGATTATGTTTTTCAGTGTGCATTACTTTGCACTTATCAACACTGAATTTCATCTGCCATTTTGCCATCCAGTCACCCAATTTACTGCATTCCCTTGTAACTTTTCGCAGTCAGCTTTGGATTTAACTATCTTGAGTATTTTGTATCATCTGCAAATTTTGCCACCTCACTGTGCACCCCTTTTTCCAGATTATTTGAGTATGCTGAAGAGCACATGTCCCAGTACACATGATTGGAGCTCCATGCTATTTTAGTATACTATTTGTTGTTGCAACTTTCTTACCATATTGCTACATTTATTAATTTAATTCTTACCCCAATTTAAAGGACTTTCACATGAACATCACATGGTAAATCACATGTATTTACACCACCTAGGATAATTCATCCCTGGTATAATTCGATTAATTTCAGTGGCGTCTCAGACCATAGCCCCGCTTTACAGCCTGGATAATGTTGTTTTTCATATTCTGTTAACATGGCATAATTTGTTCAAGAAAAGTAATAATTTTAGCTAGTGTATTCAGACTGCTAAAATATTGTAATTGTTTTAAGCTATAACTCAACATAAAAATTTATCACAGTACTGGCTCTGGGATGCACTCATGCATGTGATTAAGTTTGGAATATATATTCCAAGAAATGTACATTGTTATTGTAACTATCAGTTTTTTTGTAATTTTGTTTTTAACTTGGTAAAATGCAATATTCAAAATTATTTTGAAATAATCAGTAAACACCTTCCCTTTTGGGGGCAAACAGCTCATCTTATCTTTTAAAAACTTACTATTTTACAGAGGGTTTTTTCCACCCTTTTTCAACAATGATCTACAGAAATGTTTTCAGTGCGCTTAGGTTAAAGAAACAACATGTTCTGTTCAAAATAAGCAAGGAGAATGAATATGTTTTTGAAAAGTACACAGTATGCTAGTATACACTAGCATGATAATGCAGAATCCCATTAAAGAATAAAAATTATATGGGTATTTTAGGGACTAATATGGCTCCTACTGAAATAAGTGGCAATACTTACATTGACATCAGTGGTAGTTAGCAAACAGACAAGCAGCAATATTAAAAGCAACATAAGCATGACCAAAATGTTATTTTCTTGTGTTTGTAACATATTTTTTTCTCAAATCACATTGAGCTTTCATTATAATGAAGTGGAACAAATGCCTTAAATATGCTAGTAATTTGGTAAGCTCTAATGGATGTTATTACAGCTCTATGAGCCTTTTTTGTGCATTGAGTCTACAAAGTTCTTCTGCTGAAAGACAGGAGAACAGTATACATTTGAAGTGTATGTTTTTACTTGACAAAGCTTTGCCAGGAACACACGACATAAATTTTGCCCAAAGAAACTAATATATTTTGTACAGTGTCCGATGTGCTTTTAAGCCATTAGTTAACCGAACCTACAATGCTTTTGAGGAAACCTTAGAAGATTTTCTTTATTTAGACTGTGACACGCACACAGTCACATTGTGGCCAACTTTATTGTCATTATTTTGCACAATATTAAAATGACTCATTTATTTATGACAGGAGAGAGTTTGTGCTTTTATTGGCATGCTTGGGTCTTTAGTTATGTTTATTTAACCTTAACTCAACAGGGTTGTTTACAGTGCTAGAACTTGGGTTCAATTTACTTTAATTTTCTCAGAGACTTTCTTATTTATAAAAGCTGAGCTTCTAGTGACCTCTTTAGTCCTGACATTTCCTTTATCCTCCACTATGTGCAAAGAACAAAAAACCCAGTGTCTCATTCCTGTTCCAAAAAAACTATACTTCCTTAAGTGGGTTGGTCCTTGTAATTGAAAATGGCAACCAGATGTTTACAGAACAGCAGTTTTCCTCTGGGCCTTTTGTGTCTTTAAAATTGTTTGCCAAAATTAACCTGATTTCACAGAAACTGGCTGGTGACTGGAATGTCCAGAAGTAAGACGTTGTTCCTAACAATACTATGGACAATTAAAAATAAAGACTGAAGATTTCAGTTAATCCTGTCTACAGTCCTTGATGAAGTCTGAACTCACAGGGTAGCTCTAATCCTTTTAATCTGACTAGTTTATGCCCATGTTTCTTGTACTCTTGGTACTATTTTAGGCATGTTTTCATGCTGAAATTGTCCCTGTCTCAGGGAAGCATGTTGCATAGAGCATTTGCTTTCTGGCTTCTCCCATTCTGGCCAGCTATACTCGATTTGTAGCGGCACTACCAACATGCATTGTTAATGTGGGGAAACTGCCATCAACTTGGGGAAAGGATGGGAGCATCCAGAGGAGCTTTCCATGTGGCCCCCAGGACCACATTCATACAGATTTCTTCTCTTAATGTATTTTGCATTAGAATAAAGATGTATCTTGACCCTTCTTTGTCTAGGCGCCCAAGTACTGGGCCACAGCCAGTTTATTCATCATCCTGGGAATCAGCTACATCTTTAGAAACCACTTGTGTTTTCCCACATTAACAATGCATGTTGTTACCCACATTAACAATGCATGCATTCAGTCCTTTACCCTCCTCATTTCTAATTTCAGTTTTCATTTAAGAAATTAAATTCCTAGCCCTCTTGCTGTTGATGTGGCCTTGAAAATGTAAACTGAGTGCTACAGTGAGGAACTGGCCATGGGTTATTCATGGTACCACTGATAGCTGCCCTGGGATGGTGTTGGGGGCTTGTGAAACCCCCGGCTGTAGTTCCCTTGCCAGACTAAGCATCAGCTGTGAAGAAAGCATTGTGCTGGCTGTGCTGATGAAACTAGTGGTTTTACAAGCTCTCTCCCTGCCGCTGGCCAGATGTTTGCAACTAAACTGGATCCTCTGCTGAGTAGCCCATATGGCCCCAGGGTAAGAAAAGCTCAGTAGCACGAGAAGCAATCTAGAGGACTAAGATACAGGTTTAGAGCAAGATGTGTTTTCAACATGTGTTTTCATCCCAGTTCTGACAGTGACTCCTGTGGCATTAGTCAAGTCTTAACTTTTGTCCTAATGTCTCCATCTGTAAAATGGAAATAATAACACTTGCCTACCACAGGGCTAAATAATTACTACAGGGGTAATAATGTTGATAAAGGGCTAAATAATACCAAGAGAGAGATGGGGAATTACTGCTACCTCATAGCCACAACGACCTCCATGGCCTCAGCCAGAAATGGAGACAGGCCAAAATTAATTCAGGTTTGCTCAGAGCAAGCTCCACAATCTCACTCCTCCCACCATCTGCACCAGACCTGATCTTCCCCAGAGTTGGTTGTTAGAAGCAGAGCTTGTGTACAAAGCTACTGTACACAGTCATACAGGGCTTTCTTAAATTGGAAGAAAATATGAGGGAGAATAACAAAATCACTGGAAGGACAAAGTTAGAAAAGAAAACCCTAACACAGTCTGCAACACATGTAAATTTTAAAGATATATATGGTGCGGAATCTCCATTGAACTACCCCAAATGAATTAATAAAATCTGAAGCAGATATTGATTTTGGTTGCAATGAACATCAAGATTCAATGACCCAAGAGGTAAGAGGTAAATATCAATCAAAGCAAAGCTCAAGTCAATAGTTGCCTTACAGGACAATAAATAACCAACAAAGAAGTCAATATATAAATTGTAATAATCATTCCAAAAGCTGGGCTAGAATTTCCTCAACTATGGAGGGACTCATAAAGTAAACCTAACTTAGATTTACTTTTTGACGGGCATCCATAGTCAATTGTCATGGTATTGTAAAGTCACTACCATGGAATGGTATTTGATTGTTTTTTTTTAAAGGTACCCATTATAACTGCATAAACTTCCTGCAGGTTAGTGAAACTAACATTCAAATGAGGTGGGGAGATGATGAAGTTAGAATTACACTAAACTCAGCTGTAGTCAGTTGGGATGCATTTTTTCGCATGGGCAAACTGACTGGTTAACATGAGGGACACGCAACATCTCAACCAATCCAAAGGCTAGACATAATGTGGGGATTTTGCAGCTTATTAGAAAAGGTACATTAAAAATGATGGGCCAGGCAGCTTAAATCCAGTCTCCCTTTCTGAGCCTAAAATGACCTGAGACATGTGAACTCACAGATGTCTGATCTGTGGGTGCAAAATTGATAAAGGAAGGGAGCAGACTAAAAAGGGGGCTGCAAAAGTACTGATCAAAGTATGAAAAAACTGATGGATTTGGGAGGAGGGACTCACGTAATTTATTAATTTTAGAGGATGAGACAGGAGGGGAGAGTGTAGATTTGATTTTTTTCAGGTAGCAGGAGGAAAATATGGAACAAATGAATTTATGGAGGATGGAAATGCATTTTAGTCTCATGAATTGCTGCGTGAGGCAGAGCGTTTTTGAAGGAGGTCCTGGTTAAAATTTTGGCAGCACATCACTAAGCACTGAGTCCACACAGGCCCTGTTAATTCTCATTATAGCTCCAAGGATAAGAGATTTCCCCACAAGGAAGGGAGGGAAGGAACCGCAGAGAATGCTGGAAGAAGAGTCTGAGACTCTGCCAGGGCCCTGAAGTGTAGTTCAGTCCCCTGTTCATCCCTATTCGCTGCAGTTGAGCAGCTCTGCACTTGTGAGAAGAAGGCCCCTGGCACACAGTGCAGAAAGGCTCAATGTGGAAAGCTGGAGAGGAGAGGCATGGATGGAGCACTCTCTCCTGCTTATTCTAATCCTTTTACTCTTTTCCTTGCAGCTCCAAGATGCTGGTTCCAAACACAGGTTGAGGCTGTGGCAAAAATGGCACTTCAGCCAGAGGCTGCTCCTTCAGTGTGAGGCAAGAAGTAACTGAGGTAACTTGCCTGAAGGAGGAGATCTGGTTGCAATGAAAAGTTCTATCCAAAGAGACTACTGTGGTGTTTAGATATTGCTTGTAATTATTAGAACTGGGAGCACTGGCTGTTGGGAGTCTGAAAGGACAGGAAACAGAAGGAGGGGGGAGGAGTGAAGGAGGCTGAGTGAGAGCTACCGAGGGTGCAGCAGCAGCTTGGTAAAGAGGTTTTCACTTTAAAAATAAAGTCCTGTTGAAGTTTGTTAGTACCTTGCTTGGTTACTACAACAACTACCATGTGCCTGATTGACAGGCAAGGGAGGCGAGCCCATTGTGGCAGACATATTGAACAAAACTTGAACATCCCATTGGAAACAAGACAGCAAATTCTGCCCTTCCTCAGCAGCACCGGGGGCCCGGTCATATGGGGTGAGAGCAGCAGTGAGGCAAGGCAGGAGCTCACTCGGGATGTGTGTATCCTTTACGTGTAGGGGCTCATGCTGGGCTGGTGCAGAGAGAAGACTTAAAGCAGTTCGTGGGCAGAAGCAGAATAGTGGATCCCTGACTTCATGGATCCACTGGCCATTCCCTTCATGTGGGGTTAGAGGCACAAAAAGAGTGAAGCTAGTGCAGCATGGATAGTTGAACATTTCTTTCCAGTTGAAAACTTTTTTTCCAATGGAAAATTGGGTTTTTGACTAAATAAACATTTTTTGCAGAAAGCAGTATCTGATGGATTTGTCATCAGAAACCCTAACCCCCCTGCCCCCCCCCGCCAAAAAAATTGTCCAAAACCCAGATATTTTACAGATGCCAGAGACATTTTGGTTTTTGACAAAAAGCCAGACTTTTCCACAAAAAGAAACCATTTTTTCTACCTTCTCTACGAAGCAGTCAGGAAGCTGGAGTAGCGACTGCCACCCAGGTGTTGAAAAGGACTCTGACCCTTATGGAGTTCCAGTTTATCAGCTGTATTTGGACTTCACATGGGAGTATAACTGTCCCCAAAATTAATTATTAATCAGAACAAAAAAGTTAGGAATGTTTTGTAGTGATTTTTTTCCATATATGACTACCGCTAGGCCCTTTGGCTCACAGCCAGCATAAACAGAAATCCTAAAGAAATCAGTCTGAACTATGAAAGTTACAGGAACACCACAGATTTTCAAAACCTGAAACTGCACAAAAATAAAAGCACCAGACCACGGCACTAAATTAGAACAAGCAAGGAGGAGTGATTCTTTTTATAGATTTTTCCACAATATTTGTGATCTATATTTCTCAGTCTATTATCTGTATCTTTTTAATAGTGCCTCCAAGGAACACATTTTTATAAATTATAGCAGTCTTGTTAGGAAAATGTTATGACATAACATAATTCAAAATAGCTTTCTCCAGAATACAGTGTACAGTACTACACCACACAGAACACTAGAAAACATCATTTACCAGCAAGAGGAAAATAATTCCAGTTATAACTTCTTCAGCTCTAGGCTAAGATCATCAGTTTGGAATGCAGACATGTTCTTTTACTTTTTACTTTAAAAACAATAACAACATAACCTTAAAGCTAGGAATATATACAATCCTGGAAGCAGTTAAAATAGTCTATGCTGCTATATAATGGAATTAGAAGGCTCTTACTCTTTACATTAAACTGCTGGTTGTTCCATTTATTCTATACCGCTAACATATGCTGAAAGTTGCAGGTACATCTGGACAGTGATGGAAAGTGTATAAAGCACTTTTGCTATTTTTGTTCCCATTACTGGGAAAAAATAGTGCAGGGATTATTGGCACAGGATGTAAAAATATAAATATCTACAGAAAATCTGAAATCTGCAGCCGGTTTGTTTACCTCTACAGCAGTTTTAAGTGAACCCTGCGCCATCAGCCAGTTAAGCCAAAAAAAGGATGTCACAGATGTGCTTTACATGATCCCCAGAGAATGGGATGTTGGCTGAACTGCACACCACTTTGTAGCTAAATCCATCTGGCATCAGCGTGGGCTGCAGATGTGCTGTGTCTTGTCAGTGAAGTGATGTGTACTGATGGCAGGTAGTAAGTGGGAGATGTCAGAGCTGAGAAACCAGATTTTTTTTTTTAAAGCAAGACATGGCTAACGCTCCATATTCTAATACAGGAGGCAGCTCATCAGGGAAAATGTATACACCTTACCTTAAAAAAAAATCTTTAAAACTTAACCTAAAATAATACTAGAAATTTGCTGTATTCAATACAGTGTGTTCTAAGCAGCCCCACAGAATATACAGAATAATTTTCACGTTATTCAACTGAGATTAGTTAAATAATAAAGCAACAGTGAGGTATCTGATAACTGCAGGAAGTTTCTGCAAGTATGAATGACAAGAATATAATTATTCTTTACAATAAGGAACAACAAACCACATAATAAAAATACCAGAACTGTCATTTTCTTCCATTGACAGAGTACTGGGTGATCTCTTTCTCCAGCTTCTACACTGGCTTCCTATAGAATAGAGATTCAAGATCACAGTCTTGATCCTTATCTTCAAGGCCCTCAATGGCCTGGGCCCCACACACCTAAAAGACCATCCAAAGGTTCAGGCTGAAGACTGTGGCTGTCCCCCCATCAGGCACAATGAAACTTTCTACCATAAGAGTACAGCTCATTTGTGCAAGGGCTTGTCTCAAATTGTGAAACAAATTCCCACAGGAACTAAGGACCATTACAAAACCCACCACCATCCACTCCATGTGCAAGGCACATTTCTTTGACCTTGCCATCTCTAACAAACACAAAACAGTGTGCACGTTTAAAAACATACAAAAATCCTACCCAAACAGCAAATGTATACTGCACACACAGTTCTCCTCGGGAGGGGGTAAGAGAAAGAACCACACCTGACAGATTGACACTTAATGCTGTAAGGGAAGGCACTCAGATACTACAGCAAAACTGACTTCCTGGGCTAGGATGAATAACAGAGCTGGGGTGGAGTTAAAAAGCAAGCAATTGATAGAAGGAGTGTCCCTATGTGGAAAAGTAAGCATCTGTGTGACTGGACAAGACCAGATTGTGACTTTAAGCCCCTAGTCAAATTGGTTTATAAAGTTTATAAATTAGATTCAATGATGGATATTCTGAATGAATGGGATTACTGACAAAACTTCAGTAATAATTTGTTTCTCATCATTCTTACCTTCGTAGTGGTGCTCATGTCCAAGGCCTACAATCAGTTTCCTGTCTTCAAGGACTGTCACTGTATATCCGTATTGTGCTAGGATGCGCTGATATAGCTGAAGTTCTTTTTTACCACGGGAAGGAGGAACGTACAAAATTGCTCTTCTTGTATGACTCCCAAAGTACTTAAGAATGGAGTCTTCGATCTAACAGAAAACAGAATGCAAAGACAACATCCGTAAGACAAGGTAGGATCATGAGACACTGTTGTTATTTTTCACAAAACCATGCTATCATCTTAGATACCAAACCAAATGCAGATTTTCAAGAATATAAAAGTGAGGATTGAGGTATTTAATTGTCTAGTTCTCAAACACTGGATCTTTAGGGCTAAATGCTCCTCAGGCCCAGGAGCTTCACACAGAACCAGGCCAAAGAAGTAGAACCAAATGCATGAGACACAATGCAAAGTTTTCTACAACTGCTCCCCTCTCCACTATCAAAAACTGAAGATGTACAAACAGCCTAAGAGCCCAGTAAAAGGGATTCTGTTCTCATCAGCTGGTGTGGGGATAAGAGGAGGGAGGACAATGGGAGGTGTCTATGGGTGCTGGTCCACTAAGATTCAGTCACGCAATCTCTCAGAATTCAAGAGGCTCTCAAAAGCCCCATACTTTGTCTTCACAGGCTGAGCTTCGCAAGGCAAGGTCTATGTCCTTGTTCGTGTTTTGTACAAGCATATGGCCAGTGCTTAATAAACAATAACATGATATGTAACTTTTATGGGGTGGGGAAGTGAAGCCAAGAGAGCAGAAGGAAGGAGCCAGGAAAGGCTCCTCTACCCATTACCACTGATGTCAAGTCTGTCAGGCAGCATAGAGGAGGAGAGAGAGCAGCCGGGGGGAGGGAGGGCTGAGAACTAGCGCAGGGGATGTGGTTGTTCAGATGAAAGGAGAGGTTGGACTAAAGTCTTCCCAGTTGGTGCAGTGGGAGAGTAAAGTAAGACTAGTATTCAAGATGGTTGAGGGGAGGAGGATGCTGACCTGGGAGCGGGTGCAAGTGGACACTAGGCAGCAGCACTACTCTGCAAACAGCCAGACACACCAGAGTGTGACACTGTCTTTATGCCAGCTGTGCTGGGCCAGTAAAGTAACTTACTTTAAGGGAGAAGAGAAGCTCAGAAACCATGCTAAAATAGCCTGAGTAAAGCATGAGGGCCATTTCTATCGGGGATTCACCACAGGGTGATGAGCAACCTCACCTGAGACAGGTGTCACCAGACTCATCCTCTTTCCACATAGGCTAGCCATGCTTCCTATGTGCTCCATGCCCTTAGTCATATGGAGGGGCAGCAGAGAGTCCTGTATGCACCAGCAGAGGAGCAGTAGGATAGTATCACCCGTGAAACACGGGCAACACCCCTCACAGGTTTTCTGATGTTTGACATCCTTCTACACAGAGGCTGATGCCAGCAGTATGTAGGGATAAACACTCTCCCTCTGCTAAACTCAAATAAATAATCTAGGTTCCGGGGTACCTGGAGACTGGGGAGAGAGAAACTTCCCCCTCACCTCCATAGACTAAGACTTATGTTGTGAGTTTAGCATTTTGTTTTGGAAGCAGTTCATTCTATGGTCACTCTTATCCCTTGCAGGAGTGAGTTTCATTAATCATAAACTCCTATGAAAGTTCAGTGTCCCGCACTCATGAACCTCCCCAACTCGCTGAATGTTTCATTGTTCTAACATTACCCAGATGTGTCAGAATGTCACGATAGCAATCTGATTCTATTGGTATTTGAGTAACACACTGTGTGTGCACAGCAATATGTGTGGGGAGGGGGGACTACAAATGCAGAGAGAGAGTCACATGATACATAAAAATAGCATGTTCTGCATGGAAAAAAATGTGACTGTATTTGGAGCTTCCTAGATGCTGTTTTGCAGAAGGATAATAGCAAAGTTACTTTATTAAACTGGTTGTTCTCCCTGTCAGAAGTATTTCTATTTAGAGGGCTTTAATGCAGGGTTATCAAGTTATCTACTGGCAAGTACATGAATTTTAAGTTGACATTTGAAAAAAAGAATCTATTTTAAAAACTGAAAGTTGTCTAGTTTTAGTAAGTTTACATTGGAATGCACACAGGAAGTGCTATACAATTGAAGAGTCATCAGTCTTTATTAAGAGGCTATGCTGAAAAAAAAGGGACAGATTTTTGGTATAAACAAATGTCATTCAAGATGCTTCCAGTTGTTTATAGATCTGGTAAGTCACTCTCACTGCAGTCTCTTCCCCAATCACAGGATGTAGCTTTATGTTACACTTGGCTCAAGTGTAAAATTCTTTGCAGCAATGAGAAGTATAAACTATTTTAGATCCCTGAATTACAAGTACTCTTCTGTTTTTATTATAGAACACACATCCCTATGAGTGATTTGAGCATAACTGATAACGAGACATGCTGAAATATGTCTATAATACTACGAGAGTCATCTAGATATATTTAATGAACGTGTAATCCAAGAACATTTTAGATGTTAGAATATTCAGATAAATTCGGATCACATGCATAAAGGAACAAGAATACATAGGAAATGATCAGGTCTGAAGAATTATGTTACATAAACTTGTAATAGATCCTCCTCCTGTCCTTGTAGTATTTTTATAACATATTAGTCTAGCAGTTAGACTGGCATGACCTGTGCTACATTGCCTTATAATATGCCTTCCACTCTCTCCTCCTCCTCTCCCCCATTCTGTTTTCTTTTCTTCCATCTTTCCCTCTTGATCTTTTCTCTTCTGTACTTCCTATATAATTACAGTAACTATTAGAAGTCATGTCTCCCCACATTCCCCCTTGTGGCTGCTCTACTCCTTCTGACTCCCCATCTTCTCTTTCCCCACCTCCATCCCCTCCCCCACCCACCATATGGTTCTTGCTTTGTACACTGGGTCTCTCCCCTACTCCTGCCCAATATGTGGTAACATCAGAGGTAATTAAGCCAGTCATCCCCTACTCCTTCCATTTCATGTACATAATGCAAGGGAGCCACTCCTCGCTCCACTTTGTACAAGGACACCATTTTCCATGCCACTGTAAACCCAACAAGGTGAATTAAGGACAGATAGAGAGAGAGCTTTGGGGCCAGATCCAGAGCCACGCTCAGGATCTGGCACTTAATTTGGAATCACTGACTTCTCTCAGTTTGTGTCCATTCCTTTCTGATCTAGATTGGTAGCTGTTTTGGGTAAGAATTATGTCTTCCTCTGTCTGGACACCACCACACATAATCCCAGTGCTCAAGAAATAACATTTATTTAATGCCCTTGTGTGTGCTTTCCATCAGAGGACATTCTGAACACGTCCCTACCATAAGATCTCTCTCCCTTTCATAATGGAAGGTAATTCCCCTGCAGCAACACCAGAGGATGCCTTTAGTATTTTGTTTAAAGCAGATTTTAATAGTTTTTCCCACATACCCAAGTACAAAACTATTTTAACCTGAAACTCAGGGGTACTCCAGGTATATTGCATGGGATGTACCTCATCCTCACAGTCCACCCCTACCTCCACTAATATGCCAGGCAACCCTACACTTTGGACAGCCTCTCTTGTCTTCAGGAGCACTACAGTTCCTTCCATTTCCACACATTCAGAACCTTCTCCTGCTCTCTATTAAAAAGCCAGTGTCCTTTCCCCAAGTCAGCACCTCCTCCTCCCAGTCAGTGCCCGACTCCAGTGTCCCAGCTGCAGATCCTACCTTCTCCTTATCGCCCATTTATTCCCCTCACTCCCAGATCTAGCACTAGCCACAGTCCTCCCTCAACCACATCCACAGATGACAGTCGACATGGACCTCACACTGCATTTCCCTGCTGCGCCCTGCTTTCTGATGCCCCTGCCAACAATTGTTCAGGAGTTCCTTAGAGGAACTTTGAGCCCTTACACTTCAGAAACTCTGCGTAAGGAGGTCTTTTTAATATGATGCTGATAATATTTAGCTCCTTATATTGCTCTCCTCCAGAGATCTCAAAGAGTTTGACAAAGAAGACTATATATCATTATCCCCATTTTACAGATTTGAAGATTACAGCACACTGAGGTGAATGACTTGCCCCAGTCATCCATCAGCTTGGTGGTAGAGACAGGAACAGAACTCAAGTTTTCAGAGTCTAGCATCCTATCCACTTGACCAAGATGTTTTGGTGTAACCTATTATTAAATCATTGATGCCCTCTGAAGGGGAAGGTGGTCATCTGAACCACTCTAGATACTAAACCAGAAAGCCAACTATTATTAGCTGGTAGTTTTGAGAACTGTTTTCTCTTTTAATGTTATTTATGCTGTTTAATTTAAGCCCTACTGACCAACATTAGTGAGCATAGAGCTGTTACTTTCTATCTGCTACACCAATGGTAAAGCTTCCATATTTTATCCCCCGTGCTGGATGAGTGTTATGTTGGGTGATGCAACCTCATGTTAGATACCTGTGGAGATCTATGAATTATCTGTGGATGTGGTTGAGGGAGAACAGTGGCTAGTGCTAGATCTGAGAATGAGTATTCTTGCCGGCAAGTTAAAAAAAGTATGGATTGGATGACTGGACTATAAAGTGGATAGAAAGCTGGCTAGATTGTCGGGCTCAACAGGTAGTGATCAATGACTCGATGTCTAGTTGGCAGCCAGTGTCAAGGGGAGTGCCGCAGGGATCGGTCCTTGGGTCAGTTTTGTTCAACATCTTTATCAATGATCTGGATGATGGGATTAATTGCACCCTCAGCAAGTTCGCAGATGACACTAAGCTGGGGGGAGAGGTAGATTGTCTGGACCCTATCCCTACCCTCCAGCCTAATTGGAGGATTGGGCCAAAAGAAATCTGATGAGGTTCAACAAGGACAAGTGCAGAGTCCTGCACTTAGGAAGGAAGAATCCCATGCACTACTACAGGCTGGGGATTGACTGGCTAAGCAGCAGTTCTGCAGAAAAGGACCTGGGGATTACAGTGGACGAGAAACAGGATATGAGTCAGCAGTGTGCCCTCATTGCCAAGAAGGCCAATGGCATATTAGACTGTATTAGTAGGAGCATTGCCAGTAGATTGAGGGAAGTGATGATTCCCCTCTATTTGGCACTGGTGAGGCCACACCCGGAGTATTGCGTCCAGTTTTGGTCCCCCCACTATAGAAGGGATGTGGACAAATTGGAAAGTCTCCAGCGGAGGGCAATGAAAATGAACAGGCCTGTATCAAACACTGCTCAGTCAGAATGGGGCAGAGGACTAGAATCTGTGTAGCACCATTCCCTGCTCAGCCAGGAGAGCTCTGTCTGAAACTCCCACAGAAGGATTATGCTTCTGCAGAGTCCGCTCTATGTCTGCTATGAAACAGATACATGGGAAGTCTGCCACATGGCTCCCGAAGGAGCAATGCTTCAAGGGGCAGAGGGCCCCAGTGTGGTAGACACAGACAGGCTATCTTTTGTCTCTATAGATCTAGGAGTTTCTTTCTGGTGAATTCCCTGATCCTCGGGCTTGGAGACCTCAGCCCATGTCAACTCTGATGCCATCCTAAACCTTCCTTATGATATGCTCCCATCAGAAGGGGCAAGCAGGCTCCTGGTATTGCCAAACTTCTCTTCCCTCCCTCTTGGACTTCAGCTATAATGCACATGGAATCTTTCCTAGGCTATGGATTAGCAAGAATATTTATAACACACTAATCTTACAACTATGCAAATACACCAATTAAACACAATACAGTCAGAGAGAGAGAGAGAGAGAGAAAAGAAAGACTGCAGTTACAACAGAGCAATGAGGCAGGCTTCAGTTCTTAGGCAAATGTTTTTTTTAAGTGCTGTAACTGGAAGATGGCCAGACACTGTTCCTATTGCTCATTAGGGACACTGATACTCATCAAAAAAAAGTTCAAACAACAACCATTACATAAAAAAGCACTTCTGGGGAAAACATCCAGCACTGCCTTTCCAAAGTACCTAGACAGAAACCTTCCATACTCATTGCTGCCTCTAGAAACCAGTAATCCAAAGGGTGCTGATATTGATCTTCCACACAAACCGAATCTACCACCACAGACATGTCCAGTTGCCTTGGAGATCTTTTTCAAGCTACACACATCAGAGAAACTTTCAAAAAAATAAGTCCTTCAGGTTGTTGGTCGCTAACATTTCCCACTACACACGTACAGCCAAAACTGAAGCAACAAGAACCAAGTGAATCTAGCTAGTGATGTGCTCTGAAGTGCAGCCCTCCCCAACTCCTGTTGTTTAAATATTAAATAAATGGCACTTCTATCAACTGACTTTTACAAAAATTCAGTCTAGGATGATGGGATCTGTGGGAGTCAGATTTTGGGGCTTTTGAATGTAGCAGCATGACCTGACGTTTAAGCTGATGCTATTAAATAATATAAGAGAAAGCTCAACGCTATTTCCCACCCTTTTTTCAAGACCCATGTGCAGTGCTCCCAAATATATTTCCTCACCCCTGTATTTTCAGAGCACTCTGCATTCCTATACACATGTACAATTTCCTCTCTGTTTTCTTACCAAGTGAGGATGTTTTTTTATTTAAAACTATACTTTAGTTTCATTGTATTAAAAACAAATTGGCCAAATTAAATAATGTTTCCTTTATGCAGCAAGTGATCCCATATTTGTTTCCAGTACTCTATATAAAATATATTACATCACTATCCATATTGATCTAGTTACCAGTAGGAGTCAGTCAGAATTTCCAATATTATTGCAACAACATTCATATTTCTAGAGTTAAGGTTTGCCAGTTTTGCTTTTATAAACCCTTTTTCTCAGCCATAAAAATTCATTCTGGGCTGAGATTTGGCATAAAAGGAGCAGAACTCAACCAATTAAAATAATCTGTTCAAATACTATATCATTTTACTGCTTTGACTCTTTTTGGTACTCCGATAGCTTGACTGTGTGGTGGGGGATTAGTCCAGAACTGCCTTTGGAATATTTAAATATAATATAAATATAAATGAAATATTTAAAAATAATTTTGAAATGAAGACAAGTTTCTGTTTTAAAGCTAGTTTAATAGAGATTTTTCTTCCCAAATTAGAAATGTCAGGTTCTTTGTTAGCAAGTGGATTTACTACACATGCAGGGCACCCATGTATAAGGAACTAATGAACAGCATCTCTGGCCCCAGTTCTACAAAGAGAACAACATGGATGGCATGCACTCATTGAAATTAATGAGGCTCTGCATGGGAGCATAGGTCTGCCCATATGATTTAGGATGGGGTTGAAGTCAGCTTTGACACGGTGTACTTGGTGTTACAGCCTTACAAAGCCATTACATTCTTCTCAGTCACTGACACCTACTTTGGCTTTGATATGCAGTTTTAGATGATCTGCAAAGTGAGCTCTAAAGAAACCATAATGGACTATCAAATAAATAAAATGCATGTAAAAAGAAGAGTTTGTAATTATGTTTTATATGTACATAATGGACTGGGGGGGGGTGGAAATGAAAGAAAATATTGTGTCCTATTCAGTCAACTCTCAAAAGTTTATGCTTGATTAAAAACCAAAATAAAATGTATGTTGCTTAGCATTTTAATGAACTACAAAAACAACTAAGTTCACATAATACTAAAGCTCTAAATGATGTAAATATTTTCTATTGTAAAATGAGTATCTACTTTATGTGTATTATAGAATGGCTGGGGAAATTGTCTACCTAGGAGAAAATCCTTTGTCATTTTTTCCTTTAAATTGGTTTGGCTTCTTTTAAGTTATGCTAGTGTAAAAATACACTAGATTGTTTCTTTAGCTTACATAACCCTAAAGCTGTTCCAGTTTAAAATATGAAATCTGGTCAGCAATTAGCTCAGACACTATATAAATACTGTTGTTGTTTTGGCCAAAAAGAAATTAGCTGATATATTTAAAGTTGAAAGGGGAAATCAGTTCGTTGGAGGTTTTGAGATTCTTGGCTTATTGTGTAACACCATAAATATTGAGGCATTGTCCATGTCTGGCAGGCAAGCAAAAACAGTTGAAATGGTTGCTACAGAATTTCACTGATCATGACTTCATCTTGACAAAGTAAACTCTTCTTCTGAAGACAATGGCCCCGATTCTCAGGTCTGGCTGAGCTACTCTCAGTGCAGGACCCAAAGGACCCATCATCTTTTCAACTACCTGATTTTGGCTACTTTACCCCACATTGTAAATTACAGGGAGCCTCAGGATTGCTCTCTCTGGCATCCAGCTGCTCGCAACCTCCAGGGACTGTTCCAGCAACTGGAAATAGTTTGAGCACAGTAGCACTCTGGCCACATTCCCTTTTGCCTGACATGCTGCCTGAGTTGGATACTGCAAAGGGGTGGCAAAGATCCTCTGTGCCAGCTGTATGTCACCCAGTTAAATAGGCTTTATGGGCCCTTTACACACCGGGAACTGCTGAAAGAAACATACTGTGAAAGAGAATCAAGCCCTATGTGAACAATGACAGTATTTTCAATTACACAGACAGGGGGTCAGAGAACTGACTAAGCTCCAGAACCAGCAGTGTAAGTGTGGATCCATCTAGATTTTTAGACAGCATTCAGTATAACAGCGTTCTGGTCCATGCCTGGGGTTCCTAAGCACTACCACAATACAAATAATAATAAATAAATAACAGAAAACTTTGAATTAGTTTCTAACACCCCAAATGCTCAGCCTACAGGATGGTGAAAGTCTTCCTTAATTCCGAAGGAGTCTTCTACACATTTTGTTGACTTTCCCCATAGTGCATACAAATACTAAGGTGTTCTTGTTACTGTTTTATTTTACTTTTAAGTTCAAACACTTCCTGCATTGTTACAGAGAAGTTACTTTCCTGTTTCACTTTCTGGAAGTATTTAAAATGTTTTGGCTCACATGCTACGAGATTTCCCACTCAGGAAGAAGTGGGTTTTGGATTGAAATGGTTGGAATGTGATTCTGCTTCCCATTGTTTCCTGAATAAATATAGAACAGGCAAGTAAATTATGGGGATTTACTTTGATAGTTGGTTTCTGATGATATCATAAGCCACAAAAGTGAAGCTTGAGTTGCTGGCACAGTCGATCACCAAGATGGAAGCATAGTGCTCTCATTCAAAATTCCCTTGCTTCACAATTGTATACAGATCATGGAACCAAATTCCAGTGCTATACCCCAGACAGACTACAGGCCAAATACTACTTGGCTTATTCACAAGAGTTGTTCCATGGATTTTAATAGAACTACTCACATGAGTGAAGTGAACAAGATCAGACCTGCTTTCTCCCTCCCTGTCCAGCTGCTCCAGTGGGAGCAGCGATCGGCCGAACCTGCGGACGCGGCAGGTAAACAAACCGGCCTGGCCCGCCAGGGGCTTTCCCTACACAAGCGGCGTCCCAAGTTTGGGAAACGCTGGTCTACAGGATCAGCCTTTGAGATCTGGCAAGCTTTCCAGACTGTTACCCAAATCTGTGTTTTGGCAATTTAAAAAAATAGTTTGCATTATGTACCTGACAGGCAGTAGTGTTTCCAAATCAGTGACTATTGCATGGGTTTAAAGACATACTTACATACTAAATGGACACATCAACTTTCTAGCATCATATTGATCCACATTTTTGGAAGCAACAGCTTTAAACAATGAGAGAGATTCCAGTCTCTGAGATGTACGTAGCAAAATTGCACATCTCCAGAAATCTGCCAATGCCCTTCCCTGGTTGGTTCATAAAAGATGCCAGGTTTCATCTTAAAGCCATTTGTGCTAACCGTACCCAAAAATCAAGGTAACATTTCATAGCATGTGTAGTAATCAAATGGAATTGTTGCCATTGCTGTTTAATAACACTTGGGGAGGGGAGTCCTCTGCTGCAATAACAAGCCAAGGCCCAACCTGCCACACCCAGGTTCGACACCACACTGTTTTTCTGTCTGAAGAAAAGTATGACCCAATACCTACACTACCCCTAAACCAGCCAGAGGAGATTCTGCAGCACAACACAAGATGCTTCCTCATCCCAGATGCATCAGAATCACCTGCTATTATTTAAAGGACAACATCACAGGCATAGTTTTTATTTTCTTTCAGTTTTATGCATGATATTCACGAAGGGTCCTGCTTACAATATTTGCTGAAAATTGCCATTTTAGTGAACATAAGTTTCTTGTCAGTAAGCTAATTTTCTAGAATATTCACAGTAAGTGCACACAACTGAAGTCAATTAATTAATGTGATTGAGCATGTGGACAATATTTTACAGTATTTGCCCAGCTTTATTCATGAATATGCAAAAAAATAGGGGGGATTTAATTGAAACTGTTTTGCAACCTTAACTACCATGGGTGCACATACTATTGTATAATAAACCAGTGTAACATTTCAAGTATAACAAATTTGCATTGGGTACCTCCAGGTACTTATCATAATAAACCAATGTAAAAGTTCATCCATCACAATTTGTTCTCGGCTAAAAATGTGTGCACAATTTGTGAGTACACCACAGCAGCACAATGGCAGATTTTTTGGAGAAGGCTGATTTCATTGTTCCTAGTCTCTGAGATTAGTCGTGCAATCTAAAGATGTTCTATAGAAAGACCGAGAACATCCACCACACATGCAAGACATTTCGTTCCATAAGGCTCACGAGGGAACTTCTTAGACGTGTAGCCAACAAGCTGTGGATGTTCTTCTGAATAATGAGGAGAATGTATGTTAAAACAGCACATGCTTGAAAAACATTTTTATGAGTTAAAAGATGCATTTAAATAAATACGATAGGTTCAGTATGTGCATGCAGTATTCACATCTATGGATATGGGAAGATAATAAATGCAGCATATTGTAATAGCATAAACTTCTCACTCAACCAAACAGCCCAAGTACAGAAGCCATTGCTAAGTCTGCATGTTTGTTAAAGCAAAACAGGAAAGGAAATATCAATCAAACGTGTTAACGAAGTTTCACAGTTGCTCCGCCAGCTCTTACAAATAGTAAGCTGTTTAGTATAAAATGCTCATCAGTGTTTATAGATACAGTGATCAAAAGAGAATGGATATGTAATCGTGAAATCACAAAATAGAAGATGATGCAACTACATTGCAAAATATACTAATTCCATTTGTAAGTTTAATTGTATTTGTTACATAGCTGCAGAAAACCTAGGGAGAGTAGTTAAAATTCAACTAAAATATAAAATTATGGCAGTTAAATTCTGGACTAGATTTCTGGAAGCCATGAGAAAAATCTGAATTCACAATTGAAAAATAAATCTGAAGATTCTTCCACACATGTGGGTTAAAGGTTCAAACAAGCTATTGGGCCATATCTGTTTTTAATTGTCACAACAGATGTCATAAAGTCAATTCTTTGACCTTTCAGAGTAAAGTATAACAGAGCAAACCAGTGAAAGATCTTCTAAATAATATATTTTATTTTTAAAGATCTGAGCTATACTGCTTTATGCAGATGCCGCCCAACAGATACATTCTAGAATAATATTTACAGTCAATAATAATTTCTATTTATACTCTGAGTGCTGCCATAATGGTAATTTGACAACAAAATCCATCCTGAACTATTACCAACACCCTCCAGGATTCAACAAAACCTGATACAATTGTGCTAGTGCTAATCACAGATTTCAAAATAAATACAACTAGCGTAGCCTGGACCACTTGACAAGCCATATTTAATAACCACCAACAAAAAAAGTAACAGGGTCTGCATTTGTCTAATGTTTTAATATGTAATATTTAATATCTCAGCCACCCTATACAAAATAAACATGTGATCAGGTAACATAAGGTCAAAGAGAAATTTGCTGTTCAAAAGACTGCTGAGTAAATAATGTCCATGTAATTTGAAAACAAGTATTAGAAATGCAGTTTATTTTAGCTTTTCAGTGGAATCCCAGCGAAGTTCAAAAAGCACCAGCAGATAACTTCAAAACAATACAGCCGTGTTCTCAGTGCTAATAAATGCCTGAGTGAAAGAGTCTATGCTAATTAATAGCCTCAGTCATTTTTATGAAGTCCCACTGGCATTTGATTTATGTGTCTGTACTCTACAGTTCCTGACCCCATTTCTAAAGACTAAACAAAATATGTGCTGCACAGCAAGTAGAAGAGGACTAAAGTTTCCATGGAGTCAAAAAATAATGCAATGCTTCAATCAAAGCATTAGGGATTCATTTGACAATAAAAGTGTGCTGAGGAACTAGTTAATGGGCTGTGTTTACAAGGATTTCATTGTCACTAGGTCACTCACATGCTTATTTGTACACACTTCAAACTCAATGTTAATTTTAGTTGGACATAAATGGTCTTGCTGGACTCATCCCAGGCCATTATTGCAGCTAGGGTTCCCAACTCTGACTGAATCTATTCCGGGAGATTTTTTTCCCAACTCGACAATGTCATTTTCTTAAAATAGCCTATTAAAATCTCCTGGATTGCTTTCAATAGTGACCGCGAGATCGATGCCAATGCTGGGAGACTCCAGGCCAATCCTGGAGGGTTGGCAACCCTAATTGCAGCACACCCATTGGGTTGACTTACCTTATTCACTGTTTGTGAATTACTGGAAGGGAGAAAGCAATGAGTGTTCCTTGAGGAGACCTCCTTGTATCTCTCTTGCTGTGTTGCAGCTAGTTTGTTTGGTGAACTCCCATTATCAACTGCCAAAAAGAATCGTTTGGTCCGTATAGGTGGAAGGATCTGGTAGAAAAGATAGACACCCACCACCAGCACCAGAAGGAAGGGCCGAGGGCGACAAAGCCTGCGGCAAGAGGGAATCTGCCAACAAACCATGACCACTTCGCCTTTCTCACTTTGCCCTTTTCCACATCACAGGAACATTCGCAGCAGCCACTTTCCATCGGCACAAAAAAGACAAAGGAGTGTTTTTCCACAACTAATTCAAGTTCTTCCCATTCCTGCTGCTGAACTCCCCCATGGTACCGAACAAGAAGTCATAGGTCCGAAAGGCAGAGAGCACTCCAAAGAGCTCTTCATAAAGGTTACAGGAATAGAATCCAACCTGTGCAAAACACAAACAAATAGCAATCATTGTCACACTAACGAGCCAGACTTAGCCTTTCTCCAATGCATAGTTTGCAGAATAGACCTACGCGCAATCAGCTGAGGAGCAGAAATCTTTACTCCAGCTCTGCAGAAGAAACTACAGGCACACAATAGCATCCAAGGAAGCAATAAGTAAAACTTAACATATGCCTTGCATAGCTGAAGACTGTCCAGGCTTTGCCAGCAATCATATGATTTTTTTTTCTATTATATTTTCAATCCCCACTTTGTTTTTACCGTTTCCTTCATTCCAGTCCTTTTTAAATTTCCCTTTTCCTGTCAGCACGCACCGCACTCAGTGAGCATTTATCTGGCATCTGCCAGACTATGAAGACTTTCCTTTGGGTTTGTTTTGTTCCGATTCGAGTTCAAAGTTACGTTTACTTACTCAGTTCTTATCCTGACAGAAGTTTTCCATTCTCCCCGAATGGGTTGCTGATTAAAACCATTTGGAACAACTCAGCCTTATGACTCCAGCTCATCTCACATAGACAGACAGACATACACACAGCCCTGCATACACCATCTGAACTCAATTGGGCCACAGACATCATATAAAGAAAGGCTGGACTGCACAGGGGGTGGGGCTAACTTCACTCAGCTCTGAAGAGGCACAGATTGGGAACTGGAGAAGCAATGTTAGCTCTGAATCAGAAACAAGAAGTGTCCTTGCTCATATAAAATGTGTATTTCCAAATTACAGTCACACAACAGTTATTTAAAAGTCTTCTGTTACTGTAACAACTCCGATTGAAAAGAACCTTGCAGGTAGTGGAGAATCTGACCATCACATGCAGCATTTAAATCCAATTTTACAAACATAATGTTAACATTTCAATAAGCCAGCCTTACCTGTGTCTATCACTTCCAGCACTGCCATGGCAATATGTGGTGAACCTCAGTGGTGTACGGTGTATTTAATATCACTGCATGAAAATGTCCCCTATTTAATAGAAAAGACGGAAAGAAAGGAAGACAGCCTGAAAGACTCCAAGTAAAGCATTCAGTATCTCAACTACAGAAGTGCCTGGTTACTACTTCCCCCTGCTGACACAAGACAAGGGCTGAACAGACTCAAACAGTTTAGGGGCTCAGCATTATCATCACAAACCTAAGCTGCTTATATGATAACGTTCCTTTTGCTAAAAATATTTGCATATATATCGCATGCACTTTGTTCTGTATTCTTAACTATATATGAAAAAAAGAAACAAGGACAATCCCAGGATCCAAACTCTCTCATATATATGAAAAATGAGAGTCAGTCTGTTATACAGAACAGCAATACCACCTTTCTAGTATCTTACTGAGATTAGCACTTTGTGCAGCTGTGGGAAGTGATGTTTATACTTGTGTCTGAAGTAGTTGTGTTTATTTGGATTTGGAGTCTATTTTTTCTAATGCCTGAGTTAAAGCAATCACTTTGCATATTAAAAAATGCCATATAAGCAAATTTAAAAACTGATGTCTCTGGTTTATTTCTTAGTCACAGCAATTCCTGTAATATTTACTGCATGGTGTGTTGATGCTATGTGAATTTTTAGTCTCATTTCTGGCATTATAATCATATAGATTGTCTTAAATTGATTCCCAGGTTACTGGGAACAAGAAAAGGATTCTAAAGGTCATCCACACTCTCCACTGGAGAAAGTTTTCCCTCCATACAAAGAACACCCTTCTCTTCCCCAGGGAAACATTCCTAATGCCAGTTCCAGTGCATTGCTGCAGTATATCACTACAGCCTCAGATCCTCAGCCACTCCCTCCAGATGCCTTATGCCGCTCCAGCCAAACAGTTGGAAAGCCAGTGAATCCGTCTAGCTGGGGATTGTCCTTGCATGGGAGAAACCCTGAGTGCCCTAGACCTAGCCCCAGGATCTCAAAGTTCTTCTGTGCCTTCCTCCTCCAGCTGCACTCTGGTAGATGCAGACTAAGAACCTGGGTGTTTGTCTTCTTGCAGCATTTCCAGAAAATACTGCAAGACCACTAGATTTCACTGTAGTTGAACTACCCAACTAAAACCGCTCCAGCGCATCATCAGAGATCTACAACCTATCCTGAAAGATGATCCTTTACTCTCACAGATCTTGGGAGACAGACCTGTCCTCGCTTACAGAAAACCCCCCAACCTAAAGCAAATACTCACCAGCAACCACACATCACTGAACAAAAACACTGACCCAGGAACCTATCCTTGTAACAAAGCCCGATGCCAACTCTGTCCACATATCTATTCAAGTGACATCATCATAGGACCTAATCACATCAGCCATACCATCAGGGGCTCGTTCACCTGCACATCTACCAATGTGATATATGCCATCATGTGCCAGCAATGCCCCTCTGCCATGTACATTGGCCAAACCGAACAGTCTCTACGCAAAAGAATTAATGGACACAAATCTGACATCAGGAATCCTAATACTCAAAAACCAGTGGGAGAACACTTTAACCTGTCTGGCCATTCAATGACAGACCTGCGGGTGGCTATCTTACAACAGAAAAACTTCAAAAACAGACTCCAACGAGAGACTGCTGAGCTGGAATTGATATGCAAACTAGATACAATCAACTCAGGATTGAATAAGTACTGGGAATGGCTGAGCCATTACAAACATTGAATCTATCTCCCCTTGTAAGTATTCTCATACTTCTTATCAAACTGTTAGTATTGGGCTAGCTTGATTATCACTTAAAAAAAAATTTTTCTCTTACTTAATTGGCCTCTCAGAGTTGGTAAGACAACTCCCACCTGTTCATGCTCTCTGTATGTGTGTATATATCTCCTCAATATATGTTCCACTCTATATGCATCCGAAAAAGTGGGCAGTAGCCCACGAAAGCTTATGCTCTAATAAATTTGTTAGTCTCTAAGGTGCCACAAGTACTCCTGTTCTTTTTGCGGATACAGACTAACACAGCTGCTACTCTGAAACCTGTCACTGTAGTTATAAGACCCCAGCAGCAGGAACAAAATGCCACCCTTGATGCACGGTTCATTTTTCTCTCCCATCCCTGTGCCTTTTTTCCATGTTGTCCCTATATACAGAATCCTCGTTAGCAATATTGCCAACCCTAAAAGTTCAACAATCATGAGTCAGGCCCTAGAAATCGTGAGATTTTTTAATCTAATTTTTTGGTCCGCCTTTTGATTTTTTGAACTCCCCCTACCCACCCCGAATGTGTGTGTGGTAGTTACAGTGTTGCCAGCTCTCCCAAATGTATGGAGTAAGGTGATTTCGGCCTCTGCGGCAGGTTTTCTAATGGGAGGACCCATCTGTGATCAAATGACAATGATCTGTATAAAATGCTGGGGCAGAGCTTTCAGCTTCACCCCAAAGCCCAAAATTCTAATGAATTAATTCTGTGTCATCCCTGCTCCCCAAACCCCATATCTGCCTGACCCAGCAATTATGCACTCTCCCCACCCCCACATCATTTCTGCCCTCCCCATCTCTCTCTCCCCCAGCCCATTAATTAAATATCCACCCCTCCCAGCAACTCCTTACCCCTCAGTGCACCTCTGCTCCTCCAGGTGTTCTTCAGTCCTCTCTTACAGGCTTGGTAGGGGGGACAACTGCAGGGGTTACTCACTCCCTCTCCCCTTTCCCGGGTCTGGTGTTGCAATGATGGGGATAGGGAAGAGCAGAGAACAGATTGGACCACTCCACCTCCTGGATTCTGCTGTGGAGCAGTTCTCTGCTAATCTACTCTGTCCAGCTGGAGCAAGGAGTGGGCTAGCATCTCCAATATTTCTCTCTCTATTTTTTGTAGTTTCCTTCCCAGAGAAGAGCTTGAGTGCCTGCCTCTTGTGCTGCTCAGGGCAATCTCAACCAGCAGCAGAATGAAACTAACATGATTCTTGTTATTTTTACAGCTGCTCACAGGATTCCAACTCCACACCATGGGCCTGGTTCTCACCTTGTTTATTTCTTTGATTTTTTTACACTTCAGATATTACACTGACACAAATGTAAATTAGGGGTAATTCCACTGGAGTCATACAGGGGAGCATAGATAACAGGGGTAAGTGCAATCAGAATCAGGCCTCGGGAGTCCAAACATCACAAGATTTATTTTATTAGATATATGTGTGAAGGAGTGTACTGCTTGTACCACCCCATTAAGTGGCAGATTGGGTTGTAATCAAGGAATCCCTGCCCCACCCTAGGGCTAGGCTGTATAAACAGAAAGAAGACACTAGCTGAGCAAGAGAGAGGGGAGTAGAAGCCATGCAGTTGTTTCCTCTTAGGCTAGTCTCAGACAACCTAACTAGAGATTTTGTGAACTTTAAGTCTGGGAGCCGAACCAGAGTCCTGAGGTGAGATCCTTATGAACTGCATATTAAAGTTGCTTCTGTCCTCAAACCCTATTAAAAGGGAATGTGCTGTTTGTTAGTGTGTGTTGGCTTCTTCTTGTCCTGGGCAGTTAAAGTGAACCTATTGCTATGCCAACGAGGGGAAATTAAGGTGGGTCACACTCACAGCACCACATGGGGCTGCGAGCGATTGCCCACAGCTTTACAATATGGTATATAAATAACATCAGAGGACAAATCAGATCAGAAATTAGAAGACATTATTTATATGTACACCCATGCATATGTAATGTCATCCAGTTTCCAAACTCTTAGCAAGAGGCTAGCCCCTAACCCCTACCATTTTGATGTTGAAAATTTGGTCAACTGTAGACAGAAGCTGGAGCTGCTGTTCCACTTAATATGGGCAGTTCCCTCCTGCTACAGCTCCTATTGCACCTGCTTGGTTCTCTCAGCTGGCTCCCTCTCTCTCTCCCCCCACCCCCTTTCACCTGGGATTTCCTGCTGTTTACTCCCCCCAGCAGCAGTCTATTTCCCTCCTCTGCACTGAGTGAACAGCTCAGGTTTCCTGGGCCTAGGGGCCTCTGCACCCAAAATCTGCCAGCAGTGGCCTCTGGTGGCCCCAGCAGGAATTCCATCCACATCTAACTCAGCCTGAAATCGGAGGCCAAGAATAACTGATAACAATTAAGGGGAAATCACAGGACATACTAACAATTCACAAGAATTGGCAGCAGTGGGATTGGGATTCTGAAAAGACTTAGTTGGGGTTCCAGATGGGCAGAGGGATGTGCATATACTAGGCAGTTGCAGGCTCAGGGGTTTAGGCACTTACCAGCTTAGTTTTACTCATGTGAGTAGTCTAACTTCACATGAATCAAGTTAAGCACATACATAAGTGCTTTCAGGATTGGGCCTTAGTCACTAATAACAGCTCATTTGCAGCAATGAATGTTTCACCATGACAAAACTGCTAGGGAGAGAATAGGTTTGAAGACATGTTCACAACTCTTTTCCAGAACAACTAGGATAACAATAATTTAAGTGAAAAAGGGGTGGTAGTTACTAAAAATACCAGCAAATAATATGTAAAAAGCATTGATTGAGAAATATTTTACAACAAAGTTTATATACTCTTAATTCACTAGAATGACAGACTTATACACCATTTTCATTTTAAACTTAATAGATAAATGGAAGATGCCTGGTCTAATGTGTAATGTTTCCTAAATTTATGCCCAGATCTCCATGTGGCAGCCTTACAGACATATCCCAGTTCCAAAAGTATAAGACAAGTCAAGGCTAGAGCCATTGTCCTAGTAGAATGTGATCTGGTACCAGAATGGGGAGACACAGTTGCTAACTTCAAAAACAGAATAGGAGTACTTGTGGCACCTTGGAGACTAACAAATTTATTTGAGCATAAGCTTTCATGGGCTAAACTTATGCTCAAATAAATTTGTTAGTCTCTAAGGTGCCACAAGTACTCCTGTTCTTTTTGTGGATACAAACTAACACGGCTGCTACTCTGAAAGTTGCTAACTTGTAACTTTTCTGAATACACTGTTTAAACCATCTAGAAATGGTTTGTGCGGATACCACCTGGCCCTGACAATTGTCTCTGTAAGAGGAAAAAAAGATAAGTAAATATGTGAAATCTCTTAGTTCTCCATTCAGGTAATAAGATGGGGTTCTCTTAGCAACTAAAGTGTGTAAACTCAATTCATCCATGTTACTGTAGGAGAAAGGGAAGAACTGGTCAATTTATGGTTTGATTAATATGAAAGTTTGTTACTATTTAGGTAAAAACCTTGGGTAATGCTTAAGTACAACTTTATCTTTATGCAAAATAGTGAAAGGCAGGTCCAGCCATGACAGTGTGTAATTCGCCAACTCACCTCGCTGAAGTTATAGCTATTAAAAAAGCAGATGTAACAGAAAAATAAAGAGCTCAAAGTATGACTTCACCAATTGTGTTAAGACTAAATAGGTAACCCATGATGGAACCAGGTCATTTACAGGTGGGCACAAGTTGGAAAGCCCTTTCATAATTTTTTTTACCATACTATATGAGAATACAGATTTATTATCTATAAGAACACGATATGCTGATATAGCCATTAAATGAACCTTCAGTGAGGAAATTGATAGGCCCCCAGTCTTTAAACGAAGTAAGTATTCCAGAAGGTGTTGAATTGGTACCACACTGTTCAGGTTTGTTATGCATCCAGATCACAACCCTTAACCATTTCAGTTGGTAACATCTTCTGGTTGATTTTTTCTTAGAATTAATTAGTATGTTCTGCACTTCTAAAAGACAAAGATCTTTCAAGGTCCATTCAAAGCCTGTAGCCCACACTGTAAGATGGAGAGACAGGAGATCTGGATAATAAATCTTGCCCTGTTGCTGCAACAGTCAATCCTGTAATATTGGAAGCATCCTGTAACCTCCCTTCAACAACTGAAGTAAGTCCATATGCCACTGTTGTCTCAGCCACGTCAGAGCAATTAAAATCATTCTGATTCCATCCTGTTTTAATTTTCTCTGTACCCCTTCTGTCAATGAAAAGGAAAAGAAAGATCTACTGGAAGAATGTCATGCTGGAGGCACCAATCCCACAACTTGATTTCTTTGGTACATACGGGACAAATAAACTCCTCCCTACTTGTCCATATATTTCTCAACCTGGATTGTTAACCACACTAGACAGTAATGGACACTTGATTTCAAAGATGCAGAAGGCAAGTTCAGCTCTATCTACTTCAAGTATCAAAGGGGTAGCTGTGTTAGTCTGGATCTGTAAAAGCAGCAAAGAGTCCTGTGGCACCTTATAGACTAACAGACGTATTGGAGCATGAGCTTTCGTGGGTGAATACCCGAAGTGGGTATTCACCCACGAAATCTCATGCTCCAATACGTCTGTTAGTCTATAAGGTGCCACAGGACTCTTTGCTCTAGCTACTTCTTTTCACAACGGCTTAAAAGTAGTGAACTCACTAATCAACACAGGTTCAAACTCCTATTACAAAGGGAAATGACCAAAGACGATGAAGTTGCATTATGCAGAGTATGTACTATTGAAAGCCCTATGACCAGAAGCTCCAGACATCCTTTATTAGCAAAAAGGGGAAAGTGTTGCTGTAGAGAACTTTATTTGCATACACTCCTACCCACAATTCCTCTAGTGACACTTGGGAAGTCACCATAACTATATGTGAACTGGGATTTTTGGGAGTAGTGGGTCTCAGAGAGGGGTAACCACTCTTACTTTGTAGCAAAGAGCTGGTGAACGACTGAGACAATCAAAAGGAGCCCAACCAGAAGTCCAGAGCATACTCTGATTACAAGCAGAAAAAAAAAGAGTTACCTACCTTTCATAACTATTGTTCTTCGAGATGTGTTGTTCATGTCCATTCCAAGTAGATGCGTGAGCGCCGCGTGCACAGTCATTGGAAGGTTTTTCCCCTAGTGGTACCTATCAGGTTGGCTGTGGAGCACCCTGGAGTTGCGCCTTCATGGTGCTGTATATAGGTCCCTGCCAACCCACCACCTCTTTAGTTCCTTCTTGCCAGAGTACTCCAACAGAGAGGTAGGTGGGTGGGTCCTGGAATGGACATGAGCAACACATCCCGAAGAACAACAGTTACGAAAGATAGGTAACTGTTTTTTCCTCTTTGCGTGCTTGCTCATGTCGATTCCAAGTAGGTGACTCCCAAGCAGTTCCCAGAAGGAGGGGTCAGATCGCAGACTGTAGCACACTCTGCCAAATGTGGCATCATCTCTAGCCTACTGTGTAATGGCGTAGTGTAACATAAAGGTGTGGATCAATGACCACTTTGCCGCCCTGCAGATGTCTTGAATGGGGACCTGCGCCAGGAACGCTGACAAGGAAGCCTGCGCTCTTGTGGAGTGCGCTGTCAATGCTGGTACAGGTATCTTTGCTAGATCATAGCACGCCCTGATCAGGGGCATAGCCAGGTGGGGGGAACAGGGGGAGCGGGAAAAAAAAGGTACAACCCGCTGCGGCACTCTTATTTTACTCACCTGGCGACACTCTGGGTCTTTGGCGGTACTTCGGCAGCGGGACCTTCACTCACTCCACAGGTCTTCAGTGGCATTTCGGCGATGAAGCTTCAGTGCCGCCAAAGACACCCGGAGTTAGTGAAGGGCCCACCATCGAAGTGTCGCCGAAGACCTGGAGCGCCGCCCCGTCAGTAAAAGCGCCACAGCAGGTGGCGCCTTTTTTTTTTCCACTCCTGGGTGAGTAAAATTAAAAAGGCGCCACTTGTGCTCGGTGGGGGAGTGTCCGCTGCCCGGCTCCCCCCCCCCCCAGCTACGCTACTGGCCCTGATACAGGCCGTGATTCATGACAAGATCCTTTGGGATGACACTGGGAGCATCTACTCAGCAATTGCAATGAAGACCTGTGTTGATTTTTGAAATGGCTTTGTCTGCTCAATGTAGAAAGCCAACGCTTGTCTGACATCCAGGGAGTGAAGCATCCGTTCCCAGTTACTAGCATGTGGATTAGGGAAGAACACTGGAAGAAAAATGTCCTGATTCATGTGGAATTGCAAAACTATCTTTGGGAGGAAAGCTGGGTGTGGCTGCAACTATATCTTGTCCTTGTAAAACACAGTATAAGGGGTCTTGGACGTCAAAGCCTTAAGCTCAGACACCCTCCTGGCTGAAGTTACAGCCACCAGGAATGTCACTTTCCAGGAAAGGTAGAGGAGAGAGCATGCTGCTAAGGGCTCAAAAGAAGGGCCCATCAGTCTTGAGAGCACCAGGTTGAGATTTCATGGGGGAACTGGCTCTTATTTGAAGGTACAGTCTATCTAGTCCTTTGAGGAAGCGACCAACCATGGGGTTAGTGAATACTGACCAGCCAGTAGAACCAGGGGAGGAGAGAGAGCAGCGGTTGGAGGGATAGCTCAGTGGCTTGAGCATTGGCCTGCTAAACCCAGGGTTGTGAGTTCAATCCTTGAGGGGGCCACTTAGGGATCTGGGGCAAAATAAGTACTTGGTCTTGCTAGTGAAGGCAGGGGGCTGGACTCAATGACCTTTCAAGGTCCCTTCCAGTTCTAGGAGATATGATATCTCCATTAATTAATTAAAAAAATATTAGCCAAGATGGTGGCCAGGTGCACCTTTATTGATGACACCATCAGGTCTTGCTGTTTTAGGTGCAGTAAATAGTCCAGGATGAAAGGAATCAATGATGTAACAGTGGAGTGTCCTTTTGCAGTGACCAAATCGAGAATCTCTTCCATTTAATCAGATAAGTGGTTCGAGTGGATGGTTTCCTATTGCAAAGGAGAACCTCCCTAATGGAGTCTGAGCATGTGAGTTCCAAAAAATGTAGCCACAAAGTTTCCATGCTATGAGGTGGAGAGACTCTAGATTGGGATGCTGGAGGCGGCTGTGGTCCTGCAGGATCAAGTCTGGGACTAGGGGCAGTGTTATAGGTGTGTCCAATGACAGGTCTAGAAGCGTGGTGAACCAGAATTGACATGGCCAGGCTGCTGCTGTCAAGATCATTGATGCTCCCTCCCTTTGGCCCTTCAGCAGGACCAGGTGTACGAGAGGGAAGGGTGGGAATGCATAAAGCAGATGCCCCTTCCAAGGAAGGAGAAAAGCATCTGCAAGCGAGCCTGAGCTATGATTCAGGAAGGAACAGAACTGCTGACACTTCCTGTTGCGCCATGTCATGAACAAAAGTGGGAAATCCCCACCTTTGAAAGATGCTGATCATGACACCTGGACAACTTGTGGTTCTGAAAAGACCTGCTGAGCTGATTGACAGCCCTGAAGGTGCAATGCTGCAAATGTATGCAGTGGGCAATGCAGAAGTCCCACAGCTTGAGGGCTTCCTGGCACAGGGGAGAGGAGTGAGCACAGGGGAGAGGAGTAAGCACCACCCTGTCTGTTTATATAGAACATCACTGTTGTATTGTTTGTCAATACTGATACACATCTGCCCTCTAGATGGGTTTGAAACGTCTGGCAAGCACGGCAAACCGCATGTAACTCCCTGACGTTGATGAGCAGCGAAAGTTCTGCTTGGGACCAGAGACCTTGAGTTCTGATTCTTCCTAAGTGAACCCCCCAACCAATTGCTGACACATCTATTACTAGAGACAGTGAGCATTGGGGCTCAGAGAAGAGCACTCCCGTACACACCACTTGCTGGTCGAGCCACCACTGGAGGGACTCAATAACTGGAGAAGTGAGTATGACCAATTTGTCTAGGCAGTCTCGGTTTGGCCTGTATACCGAGGCTAGCCAAGGAGTCGGAGCTGCAGCCTGGAGTGCTGTACTACATACGTACAAGCAGCCATATGGCCGAGCAGCTTCAGGCAATTTTGTACCATAGTAGTGGAGTATCGCCTGAGTTCCTCTACGATGGCACCCATGGCAAGAAAGTGAGTTTCCAGAAGGAATGCCGATGAACTCTGTCCTCTGAGTAGGGGTTAGGATTGATTTCACCATGTTCAGTATTGGGCTGAGCCTGTGGAACATCATCCGAACTAGGCTCGCATGGTCCTCCACTCGGGCCTTGGAGCGGCCTTTGATTAGCCAGTCATCTAGGTACAAGAATACTTGCACCTGTAAACTGATAGTGAGTAAACAGTAAACCTGTAAGCTGATAGTGAGTGTTGTTGACCACGAAGCAGAGGAACCGTCTGTGGGATGGGACTATGGACACATGAAAGTACACGTCATTCAAGTTGAGTGCGGCATACCAGTCCCCTGGATCCAGGGAGAGGATAATGGAAGCCAGGGAGACCATGTGGAACTTTAACTTCTTCATCAACCTATTGAGGTTTCAAAGGTCTATAATAGGTCTGAGCCAACCCTTGGTCTTTGGGATTAGGAAATACTGGGAACAGAACTGCCTGCCCCTGAACTCCAGAGGGACCTCCTCTACTGCTCCAAGTTTTAGTATCGTTTGCACCTCCTGCATGAGAAATTGCCCATGAGAAGGGTCCCTGAAGACAGACGGGGAAGGAGGGTGGGAAGGCAGGAGTGAACAGAATTAGAGAGAATATCCCAATTCTACCATGCTCAAGACCCATTGATCTGAGGAAATTTGTGCCCAGGCATGGTAGAAATGGGATAGATGATTCACAAAAGGAGGGGAAGGATCTGGGATTTGGACTGGTGCGTTGCCCCCAGGCGCACCTCAAAAGTTTGGCTTGGAGCTGAAGGCTGCTTTGCTGAACCATGGCCCTGGTTAGAGGAGGACTGAAAGGGTCTCTGTCTATTACTCCTGCCCCGCTTCCTACTATAGACTTGTGTAGGGGGAGCAGGGTAGAAGTGAGGGGTAGGCTGCAGCTTAAAATGTTTCCTCTGCAGGGCTGGTGTATGAAGCCCCAAGGACTTCAGTGGTGCCTGTGAGTCTTTAAGGCTGTGGAGCTTAGAGTTTGTCTGCTCCAAGAAAAGTCCTAAGCCATTGAAAGACAAGTCTTGAATTTTCTGCTAGACTTCATGCAGGAGCCCCAACACCTGAGCCATGAGCTCCTTCTTATAGCCATGGCTGTTGACACAGTTCAGATTGCTGAGTCCTCTGAATCTAGGGAGGCCTGTAAGGAGATCCTCGCGACCACCTTGTCTTTCTCGAGAACAGCAGCAAACTCCAAGCAAGAGTCCACCGGAAGTAGCTCCTTGAATCTGGACATGTTCCAAGAGTTAAAACTGTAGTGGCTGGGGACTGCCTGCTGGTAGGCAATGTGAAGCTGGAGCCACCTAGTAGACTACACCTTCCTACCAAAGAGATCCAGCTTCTTCACCTCCTTGGACTTAGGAATAGGTCCTGGTTGTCCTTGCCTGTCCTTTTCATTGGCAGCCACCGCCACCAAAGTGCCAGGCTGAGGATGAGAGAACAGGTATTCATACCCTTTTGAAGGCACAAAATACTTCCTCTCCACCCCTTTGGCTGTGGGGGGTGGGGAGGTGGGCGTTTGCCACAATGCTTTAGTAGTGTTCTGGATAGTCTTAATGAGGGGCAAAGCCACCCTTGGTGGACCTTCAGGCACCAGAATGTTGACCATTGGGTTGGTCTACTCCAACACCTCCTCTGCCTGCATGCCAAAATTCTGAGCCTCCCTTCTGAGTAACTCCAGGTGGGCTCTGTTGTCCATGGCTGTCAGTGTAATGGATGTGCCCACCACTGCCTCATCAGGGAAGGATGAGGAGGATGTCTGCGGAGACCCCCCTGTGCCAACACATCTTGCATGGTGTCCGGACCAGTACCGGTCTCAGTGCCGGGTCTCACTATGGTCTCAGTGCCGGCCTTTGTGCCCAACTTCTAGCCTCGCAGAGGTTCCCGAGCTACAGATGATGATGACGATGATGGAGGGGCCCAGGCCTCCAATACCACCGACAATGATCTGGACTTCGGCTCTTGGGCTTGGTGGTAGGCCTCCAGGGTCCAGAAAGGCCATTGAGCTGGCGCCTGCCACTGCGGTGGCCACAGCATCATAGGCAATGGCTGCCCTTCCTCCTGTCTGGAGCGGTGTCGAGAACGGTGCCGGCTTTGCCTAGAGGCATACGACTCTGCCTCCGAGTCCAACAAGGACTCAAACCTTGGCGACGTGGAGTGAGACAGTGCCGGGGAGCGATGCTGAGGTGAGGGTGAGCAGTGCCACATCATCGCTGGCTTGCTCTTAGAAGGCACGGTGCCGGTGCCCGTGCGGGGTACTATGCTGTCATCACTATACGGTCCCTGGCCACCAAAGGTGTCCGGCGTGGAGGGAAGGTCTAAATCCTCCTAGAACCGGACTTGACGGACCTCCCTGTGAGGCTGGAGTTGATGGTGCCGGCTGAGTCTGAGCCACAGCAGAGTGTCCTGGTGCAGGACGCACCCTGCTGGTGCCTCCTTGCTCCACTGCTCTAGTGGGAGAGCGACCTCTGCCAGTCTTCCTTTTCTTGTGTAGCACTGGCAAATGGGATCGGTGCCTGGCATTGCACTGGAGGTGGTCTTCGACGCTGGGGAGTGGTGGTCCCAAGGGTACCTGGAGCCAGAGTCCTTTCTCAGTTCCGCAGCCTCTCTTACTGAGTCCGGCATGCTCCTCATCGAAGTGCTGGGCTTGGCGTTGGACACCTCCTGTGCCAGCGGTGGAACAAGGGCTGACTCCATCAGGAGCAATTTTAGCCTAAAGTCCCTCTCCTTCTTAGTCCTTTGGCAGAAGCCTCTGCCGATTCTGCACTTCTCAGTCTGATGGGCTTCCCAAGCAGGAGTCCTGTGGGTCTCCCTTTGGCATAGGCTTCAGACAGGACCTGCATGGTTTGAACCCCTGAGACCAAGTCATGCCCCGGTCCCTGGGAGGCGAAAACATGGTGAGGGAAACCCCCCAACTAAAACTTATCTTAAGTATGAACTACTGAAAACTAATACTAAGTTTTTAACTATTTACAGATTCAACAAATCCACTAGGGGTTTGGCTTGCCGTAGCAAGAGAAGAGAGCTGCTCCAATGACTGTCATTAGTGGAAAGAAGGAACTGAAGAGGTGGCGGGTTGGCAGGGACCTATATACACCGCCATGAAGGTGCAACTCCAGGGCACTCCACAGCCAACCCGACAGATACTGCTAGGGAAAAAACCTTCTGATAACTGTGCATGCGGCACACACACACCTACTTGGAATCGACATGAGCAAGCACTTGAAGAACTGAAGCATCTGATGCCCTCAACTGGCATTTATATTAATTTAGCTCTTAATGTGTCTTTTTCTATGTGAATGTTTACATTTCTCCATGCTACATCTCCTCTCTCCCTTCTTGCATCCTCTTCCTTCCTTCCCTCTTCTACCAGAGAAAAACATTATGGCTTCTGTTCTCATAACTTCCTCTAGCCCTTTTCTATACTTTTTCCCCAACACCAGCTCTATATTTCTTTCATGGTCTTTCCCTCCTGTTATCTCAGTGGATAGCCCCATATGTCTTAAGCTCATAAACCCGAAGTTTTCTTAGTAGCATCTCATCTCCCAATTCCAAACTCTAGCTTCCTCCAGTTTCCGCTTTCCTACTCTTCACCCAAACCCATTTCCACTACCTCCTGCCCTCTCATGAGGTGTAGAACTGCCCTGCTAACCTCTTCATTCTTGCAGACCTCCAAATATGTTTTTGTTTCCCCCAGCAGCCCTTTAGCATCTCCTTGCAGCTTGTCTTGCCTGTTACTCAGAGCAAGTACACACTGAAACACCCATTCTGTAGCAGCTACTGGGAAAAGCAATGAAACACGGGCCTCATAAGTTGATGATTTCTTTCCTCTTTTGCTCAAAGGGGGGTTGCACATCATGCATCTCTTCTCTCCTCCAGTGCTAACTGAACTGGTACTCCACCCCACTTACTCTCACTCAGTCACAGTCTAAGTGGACAACAACACGGCAGACAAGCCCCTATGCTTCTCTTGTTCTGCTAAGCAATGTGAAAGGCAGAGTAAGGCAGCCCCTACAAGAGTCCCATAACGCCTAGAAAAATATAGAAAATCCAGGCTATCCTACAGGGCCGGCTTTAGGTTTTTTGCTGCCCCAAGCAAAAAAAATGTTTGGCTGCCCCCCCAGCCCTTGGGTCTCACCCCCCCACACACACTGCCCTCCCCCACCCATATGCCCTGCCGCCCCAGCACTGGGCTCTCGCCCCTCCACCCCACCCGCACCCCCTGCCGCCCCAGCCCTGGGCTCCCCTGCACCAGTGCTGACTCCACCCGCTCCCCCCTTGCCTCCAGCCGGTCCAGCGCTGGCAGGGTTGGGGTAAGCAGCGGGGCTCCCGGGCCACGCCTCAGCCCAGGGTCCCTCCAGCCGGGACTCCTGCCTCCAGGACTGGCCGGGACTGCTCCGGCAGGGGGCTGAGAAGCCAGGGCAGGGTAGCCCCAGAGGGAGCGGAGTCCCGGAGAGCGGGATGCAGGCCCCGCACGGCAGCGCCCTACCCTCTATGGCCCCGCTGCTGCTTCTGGCCGCCCTGCCGCAGTCTCTGGGTGGCTCGGGCCGCTTCTCTCAGCCCCGGCTGTAGCACTGGGGGGCAGCCGCCCTGCAGCATCTGCAGGCGGCTGCCAGCCCAAGTGTCCCCCGCTTGGAGCCTGCCCGACCCAGCCACAAGGTGCCGGTGCTGCTCCCCCCGTGGCGCAAACCACAGCGGCCCCAGTGCGCCCCCCACACATGATGCGCTGCTGCTGCCAGAACAGACTCTAGGCTTTTGCCAGCTGAAGCACGCGCACGCACGCACGCCCCCCCCCCCCAAAAAAGATGGCCAGAATACCGCCCCTGAAAATGTGCCGCCCCAAGCACGTGCTTGGTTTGCTGGTGCCTAGAGCCGGCTCTGTATCCTAGAAAATCCAAGCCAGCAAGTACTTGACTTTCTACATAATTACCCTGAGGGACCTCCAGCACTGGGCATAGCTTTGCTTCAAGAAATCCATATATCAGACACTGAAGCAGAAAAACAACAAGATTATCTTTCCTCTTCCATCCTCCTTTCTGACCTGGTCTCTTCCTGTTCACCAGCTCATTCCCTGTACGCCTTGAATATCATATTTCTTTCTGACCTATCTACCATTGCCTTTCTGTCTCTTCTCCTTCACTGCTCCCATGATCAGGAACATCCTCCCCATCATTAGCAGATTGTGTTTCCAAATAAAAGCATTGAACTCTTGAATTAGCATCCCGGTCTCCCCGTGCTCAGTAATTCTCTGCTTTGTTTAGGGTATGGGAGGGAGGAAGCATAGTATAAACAGAAGACGGATAGAGTCTGGGTTGCACACATTTTTATGTATAAAAAGTAATAGTTATAAAATGACATGGAACACCTTTGTATGAAATGCCATCTATTTCTGTATTGTCCTCTTGGTAAATTAATCCACATCATAGCATTTGTTTTTCAGAAGCTGAGATAGGCAAATAAACTTCATACTTTCTGATCCAAATAACCTGCATTTTCTTAGTTCTTCCAACACCATTTCCAGGGGGAAAAAAATCCCAAATAAACAATTCTTATGGCTCGAGTCATGGCTGACACTGATGTCACCCATTTATCTTCCATCCTAAAAATCATCATAGAATCGATAGAAAAAAAGACTTTAGATAATCTAATCACCTTTTTATTTGGTACAAAGAAGAGAATTTATAACCTAACTTCTCAAAATTAGAGTTATCTTATAACACTTACTCTTCTGGTTTCCACTTTAAAACTTTTTTTGCTTCACTGGCTTCAATCATTTTCAAGGACATCTTCCATCCTCCATGCTCTAGGCCTTAATCTAGCAAACACTCACACAAATGAGTAACTTTAAACATGTCAGTAGACCCATTGACTGCATGTGTGTGTCTGAAGGACAAGGGCCTAAATATTCTGCACCGATGTACTCCTTCACACCATTCATTGTGTTTTTTGCAGTGTCTTCTGATAGCATCAAGGTTGGGATTTTTTTTTTCCTGGCACACTGAATGTTTTCCCCCACCCCCCCATTGCTCACCTTACTTGTGCTCAGTTTAAACATGGTCATGATATTTTCCTATAATCCATCCCCAGCTCTCATGATACCTGTACATCCAACCTTATGAAAAGCTATTATTTTTCACATTACAGCATTAACCAACAGTATCCTATCTATAAGATATCTAAAGTATCTAATCATATTATGATCAGAATATAAGGTAAGCAAAGCATAATAATTAAAATGTGTCTTTTGATATGTTAGGCATTTAAGAAGCTTGCCTCAAGCATATACCACAAACACGGTCAATATCATAGGGAAAAAGACGTTCAGAGGTCTTCATAAGAACAGGAAGCTGAGGATTGGAAAAAAGTTATAGTACAAGGAAACAACATTTAGAGATACAGATCACTCTGCAGGATATGCCATTTTGTCGCCCTAATGATCAAACAAAGGAAGATAATGCCGTTTCCACATTTAGTGAGCAGTTTTGTAATCGGTTTAAAATGAGTTCTGATTTAAGGATCAGAACATTCTGTACAGCTATACAGTTTCTTTCCAGAGTCTGGTTGCATCCAACTATTACTATAAAACAGGAGAACTATATATGGGATAGAGGTTATTGGGGGAGAAATAATAATCCTCTAAGGTATATTACATTTATAAAACACTTTGATTTTAAATAATCAATCCTCACAATGACCCACCTTACAGGAATGTTACATTTTATTGTCTTAATTTTACAGATAAGGAAACTGAAGCAACCAGGGTAAGTAAATTACCAATGGCCACAGAACAAGTTACTAGCACAACTGGCATTAGATTTAGCAGTTCCTGGTTTCCAGTCCCACAGTAAATCACTACATGCCTTCTCAATGAGGGTATGTTGAATTACACAGAGTGCTACCCTCAACATGCCTGACTACCCAGCTATTGAACCTGGCTGGGAGAAAACAGACTGAAAGCAGAAAGGAATGGAGTGATGTCATGCTGAACTGCAGAGATAATACTTGCAAGGAAGTTGAACATTAAGTTGTCAGTGGGTGATCTTAGTCAGTTTGATTGAATGGGACATGTGTAAAGTTGTCAAGGCAAGAGTCTTTTGATTAAACCATATCTAAGAGGTGTATATCAAGGTTGGTGGGCCTAAAACATATCCTACCTTCTTTTTCTCCATTTAATACTTAGTTTTAATACAAGTGGAATTGAAAATGTTAATAGAACCATTTTATGGGTTGTATTATTATTATTTCTACTGTGGAATCATTTAATAGCTCCACAAACATGCACTACTTACTGTATAAACACAGAGTCAAATGTTTTGCAAAGGCTTGCTTTGGCAAAATACTAAAATATGGGCAAATGTGACCTTTAAAGGATCCCTTTACAATACATTATGATGGATTTTTATTCACAAATTAGATGAACAGACTTATTTTGGTTTTAATTTGGTATTAATCTTGACTGATCAGATTT
The DNA here is from genome assembly GCF_013100865.1 of Trachemys scripta elegans. Classification (NCBI taxonomy): domain Eukaryota; kingdom Metazoa; phylum Chordata; order Testudines; family Emydidae; genus Trachemys; species Trachemys scripta. The sequence continues at coordinate 42,695,280 of NC_048298.1, forward strand.
CATAGTAATGCTTTTAAAAAGTTTACATTAAAAGAGGCATATTGAAACAAAGAGAAAAAACAAATGAAACCAGATGTTGTCAACCACATGAGTAGTTGTATGTACATGTGGAACGTGGAAGATTTTTGTATTTTAAGTTTTTAAGAAAAGAGTTAAGAGCCCATTTAAAGTCTTCCAGCTGTTAGATAGCAAGGTATGAAATCTGTTCCATGATATGTTTTGGAATGATCTGCTGCAGTTAAACAACTAGAATATGTTTTCCCCTCATCAAAATAAAATTTGCAGGCTTACATTTAAATACAATAGGAAGAACTAACATTTAGAATCCTTTCTTTAAATTGTTCATTATTCTGCTCCTCAACTCCTTCACTCTCAACAGAAGTTCCCATCACATATCTTTCAGCCACTTAGTAGAAATGTTAAAGTAAAGAGTAGTAAATAGATGAGTGTTAGGAAAGTGTTTTAAAGATGGAAAGCACGATAGACATGCTAAATGTTGCACATATGTGGGAGAACCCACCATAACATTTTTCAGGTTTTTCCAAATGTATGTGTACTAAGAGAGGAATGAGGGAGCTCATTGAATGTTGAGATTCCTTACGTAAAATATCACTTGTACATTTTCATAGCCCATATTTTACATGCTTGGCTTAAAGCATTGCAAGAATTAACAAAAATAATACATAGCAGGGAAGGGCTGGATAGCACTGAATGAAGAAATTACTCTCTCAAAAGATAATCATTACTTTTGGAATAAATACTTTCATACACAAAAAGCAGCACATCTGGAAGTACTTTAAGAAAATACCTAAACCGGGTTAAAACAGTTATCACACAAAGCAAGTAAGGCTCAGTAGTAATTTTAGATTTCCCCTTAAACATAAATATCTCCTATATTAGCTTGTATTTTCTCCTGATTCCTCTCCCCATACAATATGTGGTATACAATAAGAAAAATCCATTTGAAATTAATAGGATATACAACCACTTGCAGGTAACATACATGCCTCACATTGCCAGCTGAAAATCTACTTTTTCTAGACAGGATCTAATGGTAACAAATAGTCAATAATAGTTTATTCAACAGTTGACAAATGGATCAAATAATTTGACCATCTCTAGAATGCATTCACTTTAAAAGCTATAGAAGATTATTCAGCCATCTACACTTCTGCTTGAGTAATTCAATAAATTATTTAAGAATAATTTAGTTAAGAATACCACATCCAGATAAATTAATCACAACAAATTTTTACCATTTTTACCAGACAGAATAATCATTAAGTACTTGGTTTAGTTAAACATGAGTTATATATATGTAATATATATATGATAAGCATTTATTTTAAAAGGAAATTAAATTCTCAATTACATAATTACATACATAGCAAGGCTTGGTGAAATTGCATTGAAGTAAATGGCAACACACTCATTGAGATCATAGGCCCAGAATTTCACCCTTGGAGGCAATTTAAAATTGCCTTTACATTGTACCCATATTTTTTACTCATCTGCATGTGTGTGAAGGGGTCAAAAATAGTTATTCACATTTCTACAGAAGAAAGTTGAGTGATGTACTGCTCAGGAAAGATGTGTTTTCTGGTGATATCATAAGTAACAATAGTATTCAGTAGTAAACAGCTGTATAGGAACATTAAAAAGGAGTGTAAGTAATGTAAAGTGTATCCACAAGAAAAACAAGCAAGAGTTTAGCTGAACAAGAGTATAGGTAGTTCAACAATAATTAGACCTATTGCATTTCATATTTTTGTTAAGAGCGCCATGACGTACTCTTCAGAGTACACTTCTTTAATGAAGTTTGTTTTACTTCTGCCAGTTAATCTGACTGGCTATTTTTAATACTATATTGATAGGGATGTGTATTCTGTTAAATGTGTATTAGGGCTTGTCTACATTACCGGCTGGATCAACGGGCAGCGCTTGATCCAGTGGAGGTCGATTTATCGCATCTAGTCTAGACGCGATAAATCGACCGCCGAGTGCTCCAGTAATCCACCAGGGCGAGAGGCACAGGTGGAGTCGACAGGAGAGCGTCAGCTGTCGACTTACCGCAGTGAAGACACCGTGGTAAATAGATCTAAGTACGTCAACTTCAGCTACGTTATTCACGTAGCTGAAATTGCATAACTTAGATCGATCCCCTCCCCCCCAGTGTAGACCAGGCCTTACATCGTTGGAAATCTTTAAAAAAAAGGGAGGGTATTGTTTCCAGCACTCAGAACTTTTATTAGTATAAGGCCAGATATTTGGTTTTCTCAAAGATTGTATGAGAGACAATGAAGTTTATTAAAACACTGATTTAAACACTGACCTGTAGTTTGCAATCTGTTGTGTACTTCTATTGTGCAAGTACATAAACCATTGCTATACTTTTTTATATATATATATAAATTCAGTTTAGTTTTAATGTGTTAGTGACAAAGGAATTTAAAAAATAAACCTAAGCTAATATAATTAGTAAACCGTTAAAACAATAGGTTTATAATGAAGAGCTCAAATCTAACATTTGAAGGGGCAATTTACTGTTCTGGAACATAAAGCATGTTGAATGTAAGAACAAATCTGAAAGTAACCAAGCACACTTCTGGATTGTTAACTTTCAGATCCTCAAACAGATTGTCTCTCAGATAAAGAGAGGAGATATAGAAAGAAAAGTTAGGGCTTGTCTGCACAAGTTATACAGGTATAAGGTAAGGTGTTAGTTTAAATTGCTATAGCTATATGGTAGAATTCCCTGTGTAGGCATTTATTCTGATATACAGTGCCCTTTTTCTAGTTTAGCTTACATTGTTTTGGAAGCAGTTTACGTTTAAGCAGTGGAGATATGTCTGCAGGTTTTGCATCTGTTGCTCTGGCAGGCTCTTGTGTTGCTTTGAGTTGGTATATCCTTGTCAGTGGGGAGCTTGCTTCTGATGATACAATTGGAAAGGTTGGGGGGTTGTTTGAATGCCAGAAGAGGGTTTTCAAGGAAGATTTCTTTCAGGATGGGATCCCCATCAAGTATGGGTTGTTGTAGTTTGACGATACCCCATATGGGGTCCCGTGTGGGATAGTAGGGGACAACAGGTGTGTGTGTGCGATCAAAGGGGGTTTTATTTCTATATTGAAGCAGATTCTCTCGGGGTAACTGGGTGGCCCATTCCATGATGCGATCTACCTCTCTGGTAGAGCATCCTTGTTTGGTGAAAGCAGTTCTGAGTGTGTTACGGTGTATATCCCGGGCTCTCTCCTCGGAGCCTATTTTATGGTATCTGACTGCCTGGTTGTAGATAACAGATTTGTTGGGGTAGTTACTGGATTTATTAAGGTAGGTGTGGTGATCCATGGGTTTCTTGTATATAGTTGTTTGCTGTTTTCCTCAGACCCCAGTAGTGGTGAGTGGAACACGCACACATACAGTGCATATGCATGCAAAATTAGTAATTAAATCCTGAATTAGTAATTTCATGTAAAGATCAGGATTATGGAAATTAGGGAGGGTTGGAATCTCTGCTCCTCCTGTCACACACCAACCTCTATTGAGAATCAATGTCACCCTTCAAACATTCCAGGCAGCTTGCTCAAATGTGGCAGAAAGTGAGGATTCCAGAAAGAGAAGCCAATTCACAATCAATGTAACATGAACAATTACCTCCTTGAAAAATGGAAAAACAAGTGCGGGGTGAAAAACCTCAAAAGAGTAACCTCTACATTGCAGATAGGCAATTGAGATCCTGCAAGATATCTGCAGAGAAGCAGAGTGATAACCCAAGTTATTTTACAGTTCTCTAAAGAGACCACCTGGGCAGGATTTTCACTCCCAGAGAGCAAGTAAATCAAAATATATCCCCACACAGGACCATCCCTAGCTATTCTGGGGCCCTATACAGCCCCCCCATGGGGGGGGTGTGGGTGGGGCCCCAGGCCTCCACGCAGGGGGAGGGGCTGGCTTGGGGGATAGGGGGAACCACCCCCCAGCACTCACCAGCGGCGTGGCTGGGGCTAGGTTGCTGCACTTCCCGCCACCGGTGACTGCAGGCCCAGCCCTGCCGCAGTCCTCCGGGGAGTGGGGGCGGGAAGAGGCGGAGCAGGGGCAGGGGCTTTGGGGAAGAGGCAGGGCTGGAGCGGAGCAGGGGCTGGAGCAGCATGCAGCTGTGCAGGGCACCAGGAAATTTGGCGCCCCAAATTTCCTGGTGCCTTGCGCAGCTGCGTACAGGTAAGGACGGCCCTGTCCCTACACCTTCATGAGTAAAACCTGCAGTGCAAAAATTAAGTGTTTTGTCTGTCATTTATATATAAAATATAATATAATGAAGAGTAAGATACATATTGTAAGCGCTTTGGAACGGGCACCATCTTTTTGTTATGTATTTGTACAGTGCCCAGCACAATGGGGACCTGATCCATGTGCTACTGCACTACAAATAATAACCAATGATCCTACAAATTAAGGCTGAAAAACACAATATTCAAGCCTGCACAAAGTCCCCAGGCAAGTATGGGATATCCCAATGTAAAACACACACCTCTTCTGGAGATGGGAGTTTTGAGAGGCTTATAATCACATTTTCTATTTTTATGTTTTTCTCTTCCTTGCTGCTGCATGAACAAAAGAGAAAATTGCCTGTAAAAGGAATTATGTAAACTATGTTGAAAGTAAACAATTGGACACAAATACAGACATTTTCTCTTTCAGTTGTGTGTCTTAGGTAAAGAACTTTTTTGACAGAGTATGATTATTAAATTCAGCAATGAGTTTTTGTACTGCTTCTCCAAGAGGCATAGCACAGAACTTCCAGTCCAGAGGGAGGGAGTGGGGCTATTGTAGTTTTAAGCCATCTGTGTTCTCTCAGTCCTGAACTGACACAACCCCTGGAGGCCTGTCTAGGTTACAGCAGCCTCCCAGGCTTCTCTACGTGTTGAAGTGCTGCCTGAACCTGGAATCTCCACAGTGTTATGTGCTGTGTCGCTGCTCCTGATACTTCTCTTGCGTCTCCAGCCACGACCCCATGACACTCTCACCTCAAACGCTTAAGTCACATGGCCAAATACTGTAATGCTTACGTGCCAATCCACAGAAAGAAGTCCTCTTAGAGGCTCATCTTACATATGATGGAATTTGGAGGAAGGATAACTCCTTCAACTAGGCTTTTTGGGCTGTATGTGAAGGAATCGTTATATAAATTATATTCTTCAAAGACAGAGTGACAGATTAATTCTGAGGTTTTATTCTTTTCCAACAAAGTATGCAAAGCATCAATATCAACATCTGAGTTTGTTGTTTTTTTTTAATTTTAACACCTAATACAATTCCAATTTAAAGGATTACTTGCACAAAAAAATAAACACATTTGGTATAAAAAATTTATCACTTTAACACCCTTTTTCTTATGATCTGCACCCTGTTCGGTGCAGAGACATATAAAGACTAATGGCACAAATTTGTTTTTACTCTACAGGAGTTTGTTTTTATGTACCCAAGTACTCTAGAGGACACCAGCCCGCTTTATACAAGAACCATTTTCTTCAGCCTGCTGAATTTAGTTTCACAAAGAAACAAAGCTATAAAGGCATTATAAAAACAACTGCCTTATATTCTTTTTAGATACACTGACTTTTTGCACCATTTATATACATACTGTTATATAACAGCTCTTGAGTACAGTACATGCAGCAGAATATGCCTGTTGAATATAAAACATACATTTAAAATCTTCTCCTGTTAGAATTCTTTGAAGACTGAATTATTGTAGAATGCCCACTGCTCTGAGAAAATGGTTTGAGAGTACAAATGTCTGCATATGTTGGCCACTGGAAGAATCCAAGGCTAACTGGAATAATATTTATAGCACATCAGTAGTGCATAAATAATTTACTTACAATATTAAAACACAACTAGCAAAACTAATAGTTCAAGATCTTATGATTGCTATATTAATCCTTCTTTAAGTGGTTGCAAAATGTGATTTGTTAAAGTCCTCTATAAAATCTTTAGGATGTCATTTGTTTTCCAAATGAAGAAACTTATTTATGTCTACTGCCTCTTCTCTTCATTGCAGCAGTACACTGTGGACAGTACCATTTCCCCTTTGGTGCCTCTGTCAATCCGACACAGCCATAATGGAACCACTCTATTGGGCACTATAAAACAAATATACAGAGAAAGTTTTATTGCACCTGTGGCAAGAAATGGATATTATGAAGTATGAAAATGGAATCAGCAAAATGACATCCTGTCCTCCACATAAAGTTACTAGCGACAATAAGAAGGGCAAAAACAAGAGAGATGAATGAAAAAACTTCACTTCCTATAATAAGTACAGAAGATGATAGAAAATTTGAACCATCAAACCTGGACCCATGCACCAAGAAAGGTAAAAATTTAAACCATGCTTCGAAAGTGCATTTTAAACAATCAAGCTCCATGTTAAAGCATGGTTGAAATCATATGATTTATCATCTTTTATAAAGGTCTGGGGAGTAAATGAGCTATCTTAGCTTTAAAAACAAATAGTTGAACTTGGATAGCCCACATGACATCAACAAGTAAAATAGCACTACGCTAGAATGATATAAGGTGAGTTGTTTAAATACGTAGAATCTAACAACTCCTAAGAGGAACTAATACAAAAACACAGTAAAAAAAAGATTTAACAGTGACTGAACTAGCATACACATTTACTGATATTATACATTTAAAAAAACAAGCACATTGAATTTCTACTTATGTCTGATGCTATGTCCACGTGGCCGTGCAGTTCGGACTATAAACTGCAGTGTAAACTAGCATGCTGTGCTGTAACTCCACTATGTGGATACTCCGGGTGAGAACTAGAAGGTATCTAGTTTGCATTAATGTAGTCCTCTTTAAACAGCACTACATTAACATGAACTGGTACCTCTTACTTCATGCCTGTGGCATCCACATGGGAGAGTTATAGTACAGCATGCTATGCAATTCACAACCCTGAAGTCCAAATTGCAGGCCATGTAGACTATCCTTTACATTGTGATCAAACATCTCGTTCACATTGCTTTTATATTACCTCTGAATTTGCACTATTACCTCTGAATTTGCACTATTACCTGCCCCAATTTCTACTGTGCTAATCTCTTGATTTTGCTTTATTTATTCTTGAACCTCTGAGCTCTCTGGTTGTCACTTGTGTTAAGTGTCAGAATGCTCAATGACACAGTGGAGCAGCATGAAATACAAGTGGTAGCAAGAGTTAAGTAGCCAAGTGTGCAATCTCTCCATTCACACACAAAGCTGCTTACCAAACTTCTACAGGACCAACGAGCAAACCATGGAGAACATGAGCCAGATGGAATGCAGACTAGAACTTGCGTTCTGGTCACTGGCTGCTACAAGTTCAATCACAAGTGCCTTTCAAGAAGTTTTGCAGGTTCTTCCTCTCCCGCATCCAATTTTTTTCTTTTCCAAAACAGATTCTTGAAAAATTACTGAGAGTTTTATCAGTTTTCATTTTAAACTGAAAACTGGAATATACAAGTTGTTTTAGCCAGAGGGAAAAAAATAATAAAAACTACTTCCAGTGCATGTTCACTGGGCTATCTTAGAAAACAAAACAAATTCTCATCCCCCAAGTCTTTAGCATTTTGCTACTTACATCTTGGTTATCGCAGCCCACCATTTCACCATAGGACACCTAGTTCAAGGATAAAATTCAAACTATTAATATAGTAAATAATCAGCCTCTTCAATTACTGAATAATTCTATGGCAGTTTTCCTATACAAGTTCTGTAATAAACAACAACAAGATACTGACAACCTATATGTTGCAATGACATTTATTTTCAACCTTAGATTATTTAAAAGAGAAATAAATATTTGAGTCCAATTTGCTTGTCTTTATGCAAAAAGACAGTGAAATTTATGCATGTCTCAAGTTGGACATGAAGGGCCAGCACTCAGTGCTTAGTGCTTCTAACATCTGCCTGAAACCTCAATAACGTCCATTCCACATTTGTTTATGATCAGTTTCCACTGTCAGAGTCAAGAATTTCAAACAGTACCAAATGGCACACTTGTTTAAAAAAAACAAAACAAAACACAAACACCAATAGAAACACAACCAAATGTTTTCATTTGAATTTATAAAATTTTAGATGCACAACTATTAATCTTAAGTTGTACAAAAACTCACTTCTCTGAAATACAAATATGTTTGGACCATTTTCCCAGTTCTACCTCCCCAACCTTCCCTCTTATTTTAAGTAATAATGGACTTCGCAAATCTTGTAGAAATCATCCAAAAATCTGAAAACAAAACTGATCAAATATAAGGAAAATTTACCTGCACAAATTGCTTAATATTCCTAACTAGTAAACAAAGTGTGTTTAAACAAGTTCAGCATGTAAAATTAAGTGCATCCCTATAAAAAAGGGGGATGTGTGCCTTGTAAAAAGGCAGCTTGACCAAGTTTTTGATGTAGCCATTAGCAAAGCATCTAGAGAGCTTCACACATGAGAACAGTCACAGAATAAAGTCATTCAGTAGTCAGTTCCATTATTCATGTCACTTACAAGTGTATATTGACAGCATTCTAGCCCTGGAATTCTTAACTGTTTCAGAAGCATAAAAGAAAAATTCCCAGAAAGCTACCTATCCACAATATCTTCAGAACCCCATCAAAGTAGATGCCTACAGTGCCCATGGGGATGACTAAAAGCAACTGAAAAAAAGGGATAGGTTTTAAAATTTGGTCCTCGTATGCTTGAATATATCTGCCATTTCGAAGTACTACATGGCCATTACTAATTACCTAACGTCATTGTGATTTAGTTTATACTTTTTTTTTTGACAACCTGAAGCAGGGGTAAACTAATATTGGCTATTCCAAATAAGCAGTACCTACATATCCTCAGTTGCACTTTGTTTTTATTTTAATTATAGTATACAGTATGATTTTGGGCAACACAGAACAAATATGTATACATTGTACTTTTAAAATAACAACCAAACACACAAAGTGATACAAAGATCTGAACTGAGCTGAGACCCATCAATTAACTGAAACTATACAAGTTTCACACTTTACAAACTAACATTTATGGGCTGAAATGCTGAATTATAGTGAAGCAGCGCATCTGTTGAGAAGCTGCTGAGTTTAAGACTCGTATATACAGAGCACTTACCTGATTACAAATGCAGTAACGTGGCTCATTTGGATCATAGGTCCAATCAACTTGATTGTTAGAATCAGACTCTGGTATTGCTGCTGTTTGCTGAGATAGTTCCTGTGCTAAAGCAGACGACGAAGAACACGATGACAGAGATGAAGATGATGATGATGAGGAGGACTGCTGGCTTGAAGACTTGTTGTTGTTTCTGAAAAATGAATAAATATACTAAATACTTTCTGAAGTAAGACCTGTTCACTCTATTGCCAACTCAATGAAATATGAGGAAACAAGGCTCAGGAGAGTGCTGGAAAGAATCATTGATGAGGGGCCCACATGCTATAGTAATCAAGTATCATTCTCAAACAGATTGTATTCAGCAAGTACTGTGAGTTCAGATGGATATGTTGCTTCTCTTTGCCAGAGAATAAGAGCAACTTTGTATTCTGGTATCCTTACAAGAAGGAGGCCAATTATTCCAACTGATGGAATTTAACGTGTTAAAGCTGCCAAAAACAACTGACTCATACTTCACAATCATTGCATCAATAGCCTTCATAGGTCAATGTAAACAATACACATTGTTAATACACAAGTAACCAATGAAATAAATGGGAATTTGTATATACATTAATCTATATTGCACATGTAATCTGTAACAAACAGCTGTTTTTTGAATAGTCATCTTTACATCCATTCCCCTGAAATAAAACCGACATTCTACAACAAGCAGAAAAGCGATCTTTGTAAGCTCTTTGAAGATAAGAAAAGCTGTTACTTAAACTGAGAATTGTAAACTGAGCAGTACTTGTATGCTAACTCATTCCAAGGCACACCACAAAAAGAGAATTGCAATGTCAAAAGAAAACAAATTTAGCAGAGAGCATGTTTAGGTACAAGTTAAACAGCCTGAACTACCAAGATCTCATTTTAACTCACCCATGATATGGTGAGTTAAAACCCCTGGTTCAATTCCCCCAGCTGCCTGATGAGGAGAAGGGATTTGAACATGGGTTTCTCACCTCTCAGGTGAGTTCCCTAACCACTGAACTGTAGAATCACTCTCACTCGCTCCCTGTCCAAATACTTATTTAAATATTTATAAACCGTGGAACAGCTTCAACAGGAGAGACTGAGAAAGGCCCACATCAGAATGTCCCATAGTCCAGTGATTAGGGTACTCACTGGGCAGATGGCAAACATGTTCAAATCCATTCTCATCAAGCAGAGGGAGGAACTGAACTGGGGTCTCCTAAATCTCAGATGAATTCCCAAACCATTGGGCTAAATATTATAAAAGGGAAGTGCTACTCCTTCTGCCCCCCACATCCTCTGGTCGTTTTCCGTGGAGTTAGCTGTGCTTTGAGAATGCTCCACAGGTGAGATATGCCTATCTTCACCTGATTTAAGGATAGCACTGGGGCTTAGGCATTATATAGGTGCCTGGGCAACTAAACTGAGGCATTGGGCACATGCACAGTGGCTGAAACTAGGCAGTTGAGAACTTCTAGTGAAAATTTAGGCATTTTAGGCATCTCCAGTGCTAAGCAGCAGCTGAACAGGGGTTTTGTCAGACGTGCCAAAATTTAGGTATCTAAGTCCTTTCTGGATCTGGGCCCTACATTTTAGTATTCTCCCCCCATTATCTGAACTGATGGATAACATGCTAAACACAGCTGAACAAAATAGAACATACTTGCTTTTTCGACCACTCCGTGAATCTGTGGTTGATGAACTTAATGTTTGTGTTAATGTAGATGCCAGAGCTGATGATGAATATCCAGTTGAGTCTCTGGATAATGAAAATTCTCTCCCAAGTTGAAAGTCATTGTTCTTAAAGGCTTCATAGCTGGCTTTTAAGCTGGATGTTCTTCTTCCTTCCTTCATCTAAAGGAAACACCGATATTAGAATAAGGGATACTATACAGGTCCTATAAGCCTATAGAAATCACCATGTTATGAATTACTAGCTGTGCAAATATTTTATTTAAATGGTAGCTACTATCCAGTTTACATCATGGTACAAACAGCCTAATGAGAAAAAGCCCACACCAAACCCCCTTTTCCTGCAAGTCTTATGTCATGAAACCACAACATAAAGAGAAGTCAACTGAAAAAGTGATCATGAGAATTCAAGTAAAAAAAAAGCATAAGCCTTTCTCCACTGAATTGGATGGCAACTTCCTTAAGATATTTTATGGGGAGGTTGTTACCTGTGCTGTGGCTTGCACTGCTTGAGCTGCTGCCATGGTAATAGCACCAGCTCCAGATCCTGAAGATAATGAGCCCAGGTTATATGATGCCAGTGGCTGAGAAGAGTTTGCATTGTATGCATTGTTGGAAGAGGATGATGAATTACTGTTTCGACACCCTGGATGAACAAAACACTTTTATGAAATTTAAAGTGAAACTAAAAATTGCTTTACATTTAGTAAGCAGAAAAAGTTACATATAACAACCAAAGATTAGAAACTTCTCTTAACTTATAACAATGCTGCAGGAAGGACTGGTCATGGCACATTGCTTATTACTGCCATGCACAACAGCCAGTTTGATTTTCCATCTTTGTTTACCCCCTCACTGCATATCAGGATAATGTGGTCTTGTGGAAGGGATTGTGCCTCATGTCAATCCTCACTAATCTCTCCAGTTAAGAAGCAGCGGCTGCTCTGTAATCTGAGTCCAGTCCAGTCTTTTGGTTGCAATTTTGATGGCTACAGTACACATCCTCAAAAAAGTGCAATTTAATACTACTGTAACAACCATACCATTCTTAAAAGCAAAATAAATCATATATCCAAGCAGCTAAGGACTAGAACTTTAACACAATACCTGGTTGCAGTTGTCATGTATCAGAGGGGTAGCCGTGTTAGTCTGAATCTGTAAAAAGCAACAGAGGGTCCTGTGGCACCTTTGAGACTAACAGAAGTATTGGGAGCATAAGCTTTCGTGGGTAAGAACCTCACTTCTTCAGATGCAAGT